>NC_084831.1:115725061-116025061 GCF_033115175.1 Lepus europaeus | reverse complement strand
CGCGTTTCCTTCTTGGTTAGCTGTAGACTTCGAGGAGCACAATCCCTCCCTATTTGGGTCTCTGCGTTTTGGCGAGCGATTCTGCTGCTAGAGGTGTGAGATGGGTTGAACTCGAACCCACAGCTCGCTCAGTTCTTGGGATCTGGGCCCCGTGGTCGCGGCATCAGGGCTGGGGCGCTCGCTGCACTTGGCTGTGGCTCTGCAGGTGCGCGGGCCACAGGCCGGGATCTGTGGGTCCCCCGCGCCCTCAGGAACGTCCGGGGCCAGTGGGAGCGCGGGGGACGCCTGGGCAGGGAGCGACCGGTAAGGGACGGGCAACCGCCCTCCGGCGCCGCGGCCACAAGGACTCGGAAACCGCTCTGAAGCGAGAGGGAGGCGTGGACCTAGATCCAAAGCAAGGCGCGTGGAAATCCTTCGCGATTCCCGTATCTGAAGGCGTCGGAAGATGAAGTCGTCCTCGGATCCCGAGGCCCGGCGTCGCCGCTGACCCAGTCTTGGCGTTGGAGGCGGAGTGGGCAGACCCCGGGCCTGGCTCCCGGTGAGTAGGTGGAGGCAGGTCCTGCTCCCGCGGGCTAAGCGGCGCTTGACCTTGTGGGGCTGGAGCTCCGCCCCCACCCACCCCGTGCTTTCTAGACAGCCCAAGGGGGCAACTGGTAACTTTTTTAAAAACTGCCCTTATTTGATTCAGGAATCAAATCTTTTAGTCAGTCAGTTAGACGTTCACATGGTAGAATAAAATTGATTAAAGTGCTTCCTGAGCCCTATTCTCCTTGCCAGTCCTAGGCTGACTAGAAAATTGGGTACAAAGCAGAGGTTTCCAACACTCTTGGTTTAAGGCATTCTTAGTATATCAGTCATTTTTTTCACGGTGCTCTTAAGCCAAAAGTGATACCTGGAAGTTCCATTTATTAACCAGTTAATTCCAAAAAACTTAATATTTATGTCTTACCAGCTTTACTAGTAGCTTTTTGAAAGAATAATGCAATTAAGTTGAAAGAAAAACATCTCATCTCACTCTTAAATTGCCCCAATTACTTACTAATGCGGTGGATGCAGCAGTGATATGCTACCTAACTTCCCAAGCTGCTGTCCTCAATTCCTGTTCCACATCGATTTTCATGGAGTGCCTGCTTTTTACCCAGAAACACCAAAAGTAGCTTTTCAGAGATATTATATCATTGAAAGACACGTAGCATGATCTAGTATTGCTGAATTTTTCGCTATGCGAATCACGTTTCAACAACCTGACCAACAAAACAAACCATTTCCAAATGACTACAAAAAATTTTCAAGATGTGGAAGAAACGTTGGGAACACTCATTCATTTCCACTGGGAGGATGAATAAGTTGGTTCAAGAAATTTAGAAAAAGATTTTTAAATATCTACTAAAAGTGGCTATAGAAATAAATATAGAAATAGAGATATATGTATATGTGTGTGTGTATATATATACATATACATATGCTATGACCCAATAATTTAATTAGAGTTAAATACTTTGAGAGCCATGCTGTCCAACATGATAGTCACTAACCACGTATGGATCTTTAGCCCTTGAAATCTAGCTAGTGACACATGTAGAAATGACAATATTTTGGATATATCAAATCATATAAAGTTTATTAATAAACTTATTTAGCTTCTTTATACTTTCTCAATGTGGTTAACCAGAACATTTTAAAGTAGATATGGGACTAGTGTTATATTGCTATTGGAGAACACTATCATGGAAAAATGTATGCAAACATCCACCAAAAACATGCTCTTGATAGCTTTATTCAAAATGGCTAAATGGGTGGAACTAGAGGACATCGTATTGAGTGAGATAAGTTAAGATCAGGAAAGTTAATACCATGCAGACTCTCTTTTATGTGAAAGCTAAAACAACAACACAGAGCAGTGATTACTAGAGGCTAGGGAGGGTAGTTGTGAATAGAGAGAGTTTGGGTAATGGATACCAAGTAAAACTTAACTGAAGGACTAAGTTCCTGCAGTCACACAGCACAGTGGGGTAGTTATAGTTCACAATAAACCATTACATATTTTATGAGCTAGCAGAGGAGGGAAGCACCAGGACTCCAATCATAAAGTAATGACACGGAAGGCAAGATGTTGATGACTCTGTCTTGATCAGTGCACCTTGTATACATGCATTGAGCTATCACTGGGGTCTATAAATATGTACATTTATTTTTAATAAAAAAGTATGATTTTAATCTGTAAACAAATATCCCAACAGTAGCAGAAAAAGATGTTGTGATGCATTTAGATGATGGAATATATACAACAGTAAAGGACTACATTAGAAAGTGGATGAATCTCACAGAGTTTTGAGTGAAAGCAATAAGATTGTGTCCCTTCCCCACAAAAAAAAAAAAAGCGCTAGAGAATCAACTCTAACTTTCCAGTTTTATGAAAGCAAAGAACAGGCAAACTAGCCTGTGCTGATAAGTTTAAATAATAGAGAAGCTACCCAGGTAGCATACTGCTGTGCGAAGATGCACAAGGAAGCTTTCTGGGGTTTGGAAATGTGGTACAGTTCAGTCTGGATTGTGGTTGTTCAGGTGGGTTTATATCCAAAAAGTCATTTAACTGTACACTTCATGGGCTTTATATTTGGTGTAATTGAATAAGAGTATTTAAAAAGCTATTTGTTAAAAAGCTACTTGATTAGCTCAGTTTTGGAGAACTGATATTGAAACTTCTCCTGGTTAGGCCTACACTAGGATGCAAAATAGATCACTTTAGAAAGCGAGAAAAAGAAAAGCAATTAATACTGGTAAGTAGAAGACAAGGAACAAGAAAATCAGAAAAGAAATCAATGAAATTGAAAACAGGAAAGCGACAGAGAAAATCAGCTAAACCAAAAAGTGATTCTTTGCCAAGATTAATAAAATTGATAACCCTCTGAAAAATCATTAAAAAGCAGATTGAGGCACCTATAAACTTCAGGCTACAGGCCATGTGGACCTTATTCCAGCCATGCACACATCTGAGAGGTTTTGACCCCATGTGATGTTTTTTCCTTCCCAGCATACATGAGCCCTGCCAGGCCCCACACTCTACCTGCTGTTAGCTATGTGCTGGGAGCTACAGTTTTCACTGAGGCAGAACATTCCTGTCCTATCAGCAACCCTCTGTCCCTCAGCCCAGGGAGTTGCCCAGGGAGATTTTTGTCCTTGTCCTTTTCCCCCTTCCCGACTGAGCGCTGCTTTTCATGCATCCCTCAGTTATGCAACCGCTTACCAGGGCGAGTGCTGGCCTCGTGCACCAGTCTAAATTCCTGGCAAGCCCCACTCGCAGTCTTTGCCTTTAGGTGCTTTCCACAACCTGCAAGACCTTGAAGCCCAGATTCAAGCAGGCTTGAACAGTGTGCTTTCCCAGGCTGCAGCTCTAAATGAACCTAAATAAACCCTTCTGTGTCTTAGTTGATTTGTGGTTGAGTTTCTCTTACAGGTCAACTCCTCTAAATAGTGTAGCCAGTAAAGAGAGAAAGAGCTAGAGAAGGCAAACATTGCTAATAAGAAGAAATGAAAGAAGAATAATCACTTTGGATCCCATGGACATTAAAAGAGAAAGGAATCTTATGGAAAACACTGCCTGCAAGATTGATACTGGCTGGCACCGTGGCTCAACAGGCTAGTCCTCCACCTGCAGCGCCGGCACCCTAGGTTCTAGTCCCGGTCGGGGCGCCGGATTCTGTCCCGGTTGCTCTTCTTCCAGGCCAGCTCTCTGCTGTGGCCCGGGAGTGCAGTGGAGGATGGCCCAAGTCCTTGGGCCCTGCACCTGCAAGGGAGACCAGGAGAAGCATCTGGCTTCTGGCTTTGGATCAGCGAAGTGGGCCGGCTGCAGCGCACTGGCCACAGCAGCCATTGGGGGGTGAACCAACAGAAAAAAGGAAGACCTTTCTCTCTGTCTCTCTCTCTCTCACTGTCCACTCTGCCTGTCAAAAAAAAAAAAAAGATTGATAACTGAGATAAGGTGGAATAGTTTCTTTAAAGGCACAACCTACCACAACTTACATACAGACATAGGTAATCTACTATATGGCACCCTAAGTGTTTCCCATGGCACTATTTATGTCCTAGTGACTTGGGATTTGAGCTTTGTCAATTCAAACTTTGTTTCTGCCTTCATGACCCTTAGTACTTGTGGGTAATAAAAATGCTTCCTGATTTCTGTGGCAACATACCTTGGGAAACTT
Source organism: Lepus europaeus (assembly GCF_033115175.1). Classification (NCBI taxonomy): domain Eukaryota; kingdom Metazoa; phylum Chordata; class Mammalia; order Lagomorpha; family Leporidae; genus Lepus; species Lepus europaeus. Next base: position 116,020,856 of record NC_084831.1, on the reverse strand, counting down.
ATCTAAAATACAAGAAGTGAAAACACTCATCCTGTAGCCCAATTTAAACCCCATTTGTTTGGGTTCATTTACTTCTGAAGTTTTTGGGGTGTGTGTGTGTGTGTGTGATCAAAAGTGCATCCTCTTCCCACTTGCTAGAGGGTTGCCAGGGTCCCCGTGCTGAGAAAGCACTCAAGGCAGCACCTGCAGGCATCACTCTTCACATCCCTGGGGATTCTGCTCCTGTGGGATCTCCTGTAGTAATCCAGCTTGTTAATTCTAAGTGTCTTTCAATTCCTTCAGGTAGCTTTGGAGAAAAGTCTGGCCACCGTGCAAACCTAGACAAGCTTCTTCTCCATCCCCCCTTCCAAAGAAGGCTGTAAGAGTTCTTCATGAGAAAATGTCCCAGGTGAAGGCTGGAGTGCACCATCCTTCAGGGAAGAAGGGGCCTGCTGAGAAGAGAGCTGGTGAGCAGACAGCCCGGCCTGAGGAAGCAGGATGCTCCTCTATGTCCCACAGCGGGTAAGAGATGGTGCTTAGGGACCCGGAATGTCACAACCAAGGCGCACTGGCATGCTGGCTCTCAGCAGCTGCATCCGGGTTCTATGCCTTAATTGTAGGGCTTTCTCTGGAGACTTTCTAGAAATTCTCAAGAGAGAAGTCTATACAATTATTACTAGCCCCTTGATGTCATTCAGAGCAGCTTGGATTTAATTTTTTTTATTTGGTTTTATTCTCGCTAACAATGTGTGTATTCAATGTATATATGATCTTCATGGGTACTCGAGCTAGGAATCTTCTGTCATGTGATTGGCACCTCTTTTCTGGATGGACAGGAACATATAGGAATCACCTTTTACTTCTGTTGTTTCTCTTGTGAATGCTGCCTGCCGAGGTAGATTTATACATAAGCTTTCCACCCCTATTTCCACTCCATCATCCATGGAAAATCATGACCCTGGTTTCTGGAAGGGCAATTTTGATTAACTCAATTTTTAAAATGCACTTACAGAGTTGCCAAATAGTGGCCTGTTGGCTAGATTTGTCAGTCTGTCTTCAGTGGCTGTTTTCTTAGAGCTTTTTGGAGGCATTCCACTTATATATGGTTAATCCATTATGTGTTTGCCTGTGAGCACCAGTTACTGAAATATTAAATAATCACTAACTTTACTGAAATACTGAATCATTGCTAACTTGCCTAAGGTCCGGGCACAGTTTTGGAAGTGATTCAGATTCTGCTTTCTGCTTCATTGAGTACTTCCCAATACTCATATGTACCAGCCGAATTTCACTGATCTGAAGAACAATGTGAGAGTTAAAATAAACATAGACTCAGCTAATCTCATTTCCTCATTTCAGAGCCAGGACACTCAGGCTTAAAGAAATAGTCACTTGATTAAAATTGCACCATAGCTCTTGGCAAAAAGTAAGAGAATCCTTTTAATTCACAAGGCCTATATACTTTACCCACTTTGTTGAATGTATTTTAAAAAATTATACTCTTGCAATCATCCTTTTTAAAATAGACCCTTTTTTACAGAATTATTTTAAACATCTTTTTTATTTGAAAGTCAGAGTTACAGAGAGGGAGAAACAGATAGGTCTTCTATCCTTGGTTCATTCCCCAAACGGCTGCAACGGCTGGAAGTGGACCAGGCCAAAGCCAGGAGCTTCTTCCCATGTGGGTACAGGGCCAAAGCACCTGGGTCATCTTCTGCTGCTTTCCCAGGCACATTAGCAGGGAGCTGGATTGGAAGTGAAACAGCTGGGACTCAAACTGGCACCAACATGGGATGCCTGTGCTGAAGGCAATGACTTTACCTGCTATACCACAACACCAACCCCAAGAAATTTTAAGTATACAGAAAAATTGAGTAGAAATTGCAGTGAGTTCTCGTACACCCTTTGCCCCCACACAAACATAGCCTCCCCCACCATCAGCATTCTGCACCAGATTGGTAGACTTGTTAAAACTGATGAACCTACACTGACACATCCTTGTTACCCTAAATCCATGGTTTCCAGTCAGGCTCCTGTTTTGTGGTGAACCTTCTATGGTTTTTTTTAAAAGATTTATTTATTTGAATGCCAGAGTTACACACAGAAGGAAGGATAGGCAGAGAGAGGTCCTCCATCTGTTGGTTCACTCCCCAGTTGGCCACAATGGTAGGAGCTGCACCAATCTGAAGGCAGGAGACAAGAGCTTGCTCTGGGTCTCCCACACAGGTGCAGGGGCCCAAGAACTTGGGCCATCTTCCACTGCTCTCCCAGGCCACAGCAGAGAGGCAGATCAGAAGTGGAGCAGCTGAGACTTGAACCGCTGGCCACAGGGGATGCCGGCACTGCAGGTGGTGGCTTCACCTGCTACGCCACAGGGCTGGCCCCTTTCTATGGGTTTTGATGAAAGTACAATGACACATATCTAACATAATAATCCCACATAAAATAATGTTTCACTGCCCTATAAATCCTCTATGCTCCACTTTCCTTCCCCCTAACCCTCAGCAACCAGTAGGCTTTTTCCAGAACACTATATAGTCAGCTTCATATACAGTGTCCCTTTTCAGATAGTCTTTCACTTAGTAATATACACGTAAGGCTCCTCCTTGCTTCATAGTGCATTTCTTTTCATTGCCTAACGATATTAGTATTGCATTGTCTGGAAGAACCACAATCTATCCACTGATGTACAGAACATCTTGGATGTTTCAAATATTTGCAATATGAATAGAGCCACTTTAAACATCACGTACAGGCTTTTGTGTAGACAAAGGTTTTTGACTTGTTTGGGTTAATTCAGAGGGGCATGATTTGTGGATCATATGTTAAGAGCATGTTTAGTTTCAGAAGAAACTGCCAAAGCGTTTCTAAAGTGGCTGTACCATTTTTCATTCCTACCAGCCATCAAAGAGAGTGCCTGTTGCTCCAATTCCTCATCAGCATCTGATGTTATCAGTGTTCTAGGTTACACTGTCCTAATAGGTGTGTAGTGATACACATTGTTGTTGACAAATGATATGAGCTCTTGTGCTTTTTTACCATTGAGTAGCTTCTTTTGGTGAAATGTCTGTTCAGATCCATTTTTTAAATTGGGTTGTTCAATTTTCTTATTGTTGAGTTTTAAGAGTTCTTTGTATAATTTTGGATAACATTTATCAGATATGCCTTTTGCATGCCTGATGTCCCCTGTGATTTATCCTCCTGTTTTCCTATCTTTTGCAGAGCAGAAATTTTTAATCCCCTACTCTTTTTTTCACGGATCATGCCTTTAGTATTATTTCTAAGCAGTCATTACTGAACCCAAGGTCACTTAAATTTTCTGCTATGTTACCTTTTAGGAGTTTTTGTAGTTTTGTGTTTTATATTTTGTAAAGGATATAATGTCTATGCCTACATTCATTTTTCCTTATGCATGTAGAAATCTAGTTATTCTAGCATTATTTGTTCAGATTAACTTTTCTCCATTGTATTGTCTTTGCTCCTTTGCCAAAGATTAATCCATTATACTTTTGTGAGTTGGCTTCTGGGCTCTCTATTCTGTTCATTGACTTGTCTATTCTTTCACCAATACCATACTCTCTTGATTACTGTAGCTTTGTAGTGAGTCTTGATGTCCAGGAATGTCAGACCCCTGTTCTTCTTCTCCTTCTCCTTTTTTTTTTTTTTTTTTTTTTTTTACAGGTAGAGTTAGACAGTGAGAGAGAGAGAGAAAGGTCTTCCTTCCGTTGGTTCACCCCCCCAAATGGCTGCTACGGCCGGCGTGCTGCACTGATCCGAAGCCAGGAGCCAGGTGCTTCCTCCTGGTCTCCCATGCGGATGCAGGGCCCAAGGACTTGGGTCATCCTCCACTGCCTTCCCGGGCCACAGCAGAGAGCTGGACTGGAAGAGGAGCAACTGGGACAGAACTGGCGCCCCAACCAGGACTAGAACCCAGGGTGCCGACGCCACAGGCGGAGGATTAACCAAGTGAGCCGCAGCGCCAGCCCACGATCTTCTCTTTCGATATGTGTTAGCCATTCTGTGTCTTTTTCCTCTCTATATAAACCTTCGAGTCAATTTATTGATATCCACGAAATAATTGCTGAGATTTTGATTGGAATTCCATTGAATCTTTTATTTTAAGATTTTTATTTATTTTATTGAGAGGTAGAGTTATAGACAGAGAGAGTGAGAGACAGCGAGAAAGGTCTTCCAGCTGCTGGTTCACTCCCCAAATGGCCGCAACTGCTGGAGCTGGACCGATCCAATGCCAGGAGCCAGGAGAAGCCCAAGTACTTGGGTCAACTTCTACTGCTTTCCCAGATCATAGCAGAGAGCTGGATTGGAAGAGGAACATCCAGGACTAGAACTGGCACCCAAATGTGATGCTGAACCCATAAGGGATGCCTAACCTACTATGCCACAGCACCAGCCCCCTCCCTTGAAACTTTAGATCAACTTGGGTGGAACTGACATCTTAACAATATTTAATCTTCCTGTCCATAAACATGGAACTTCTGTTAATGTATAGTTTTTTTGATTTCAAGAGTTTTTATAGCTTTTCTTATATAAATCTTATAATATTTTGCTAGATTTCTGCCTAAGTATGGCATTTTTGAAGGTAACAATGTGAATGATATAGCGTCCACTTGTTCATTGTTGGTACGTAAGAAAATGGTTAACTTTTATACAGTAATCTTGTATTCTGCAACTTTGCTATAGTTGCTTATTAGTTATAGTCATTTTATGGCCAAATTTTTCATGTTTTTTTTTTTTTTTATTGACAGAGTGGATAGTGAGAGAGAGACAGAGAGAAAGGTCTTCCTTTGCCGTTGGTTCACCCTCCAATGGCCACTGCGGCCAGCGCATCGTGCTCATCCAAAGCCAGGAGCCAGGTGCTTCCTCCTGGTCTCCCATGAGGGTGGCAGGGCCCAAGGACTTGGGCCATCCTCCACTGCCTTCCCGGGCCATAGCAGAGAGCTGGCCTGGAAGAGGGGCAACCGGGATAGAATCCGGCGCCCCAACCGGGACTAGAACCAAAGCCAGGAGCCAGGTGCTTCTTCCGGTCTCCCATGCGGGTGGCAGGGCCCAAGGACTTGGGCCATCCTCCACTGCCTTCCCGGGCCATAGCAGAGAGCTGGCCTGGAAGAGGGGCAACCAGGATAGAATCCGGCGCCCCAACCGGGACTAGAACCCAGTGTGCCGGCGCCACAAGGCAGAGGATTAGCCCGTTAAGCCATGGCGCCGGCCTATTTCTCCTCTCTTAATCTGTGTAACTCATTTCCCTTTCTTGTCTTATTGAAGTAGCTAGGACTTGCAATATGATGTTGAAAAGGAGTGGTGAGAGGAAATATCCTTGTTTTGTTCATGATCTTAGGGAGAAAGGTTCTGGTTTCTTTTTTTTTTTTTTAACTTTTATTTAATGAATATAAATTTCCAGTGTACAGTTTATGGATTACAATGGCTTCCCCCTCCCATAACTTCCCTCCCACCCACAACCCTCCCCTCTCCCGCTCCCTCTCCCCTTCCATTCACATCAAGATTCATTTTCAATTCTCTTTATATACAGAAGATCAATTTAGTATAAAGATTTCAACAGTTTGCACCCACATAGAAACACAAAGTGAAACATACTGTTTGAGAACTAGTTATAGCATTAAATCAAAATGTACAGCAGATTATGGACAGAGATCCCACATGAGGAGCAAGTGCACAGTGACTCCTGTTGTTAACCCAACAAATTGACACTCTAGTTTATGGCGCCAGTAACCACCCTAGGCTGTCGTCATGAGTTGCCAAGGCTATGGAAGCCTTCCAAGTTTGCCGACTCTGATCATATTTAGACAAGGTCATAAAAGACAGGGTGAGGATAGTAACCAATGATCCTAAGAGTGGCATTAACCAGGTCTGAACAATTATACAGCATTAAGTGGGGAAGAGGACCATCAGTACACACAGGTTGGGAGTAGAGCCATTGGTGGTAGAGTAGAGGTTATGATTACAAAGAAATGAGGCCCAAGTGTGCTAGACAGGGTCTAGAACAAAGGACAGAGTCATTATTAGATGTGCTAAGAAAGGTGCTGTCTAAGCTACAATTAAGTTTTCTAATTGAGAGGCAAGTAGAACCTGATAGAAGGGGCTTGATAATAATCTGGTGGGCTTTAGGCCTTGTAAATTTAGAGGCCCAGACCTATCGATCTCTTCACATGGGGTATATCCTAAGGGAGGTGTGAACCTCCTAGGGGAAGGCACTCTGTTGACTTTCATTACTTGGCTGGCCTGGGAGGAGAGCTGGCCAGGTAAAGGCAGGTGGCATCTCTAACAGGAAATTTATAGTTCTGCCTTCAATGTTGCTGACCCTACTTGGCTGTCCCCTCAGCTGCAGTGGTCACTTTGGAAGTTTCTTATAATTAAGTATGATGGTGGTAATAGGGCTGTTGTAGATATTTTTAAATCAAGTTGAAGTTCCCCTCTATTCCTAGTTTGCTAAGTTTTTTTTTTTTTAATCATGGATGGGTGTTGGATTGTGTCAAATCCTTTCTCTGCATCTATTGATATAATTATGTGATTTTCCTTCTTTAGCCTGTTAATGGGACAGATTACATTAGTTCATTTTCAAATGCTGAACCAGCCTTGAATACCTGGAATAAATCTCACTTGATGATAGCATGTAATTCTTTTTACACATTATTTGATTTGATTGATAATATTTCATGGAGGAACTTTTTGAAAGGACAATGAAAGGGAGAGTAAGAGAGAAAATCTTTCATCTGCTGGTTCTCTTCTCAAGTAACTGCAGTAGTTGAGGCTGGACCAGGCCAAAATCAGGAGCCTGAAACCGTATCTGTGTCCCCCTAAAATCACAGCCCTACAAATGCCTGGTGCAGACACTGAACTGCTTTGCTTCTCTCAGGAACAGGATGAACTAATACTCTCCCCTGTTCTTCTCTATAACAAATAGTAGTTGTGTTGTACAGGACATCGTGGGATTCTAAGTCAGTTCAAGTTGTTTTAAACTCTTTTGAACCCCTGTGGTCAGAGCACTGTCCTAGCTAGTTATACTAGAGGATATAGAAGTGATCATATACACTGATTAAATTTAAGGAGCCTGGAGCTGTCTTGCCAACTGACTCTTGGTTACCTACTGAAAAGACAAAGATTGGTCCATCCTAGTGACAGAAAGATTCTGCTGCATGAACAAATGGTCCTTTCTCTAACGTGATTGGTTTTCATTTCAAGCTTCCAGTGAAGTCTGGCTTTGTTTTAAATGGATTATAGGCTCAAGAGAGGGACTAGGGGGCAGATTGTACAGCAGGTAGGGAAGAAAACATGGTTCCCTTTCCAACAGTATGGGGTAGGGGGAAATGACAACCTTAGAAGGATATTTTTACTTTTCTTCTTCATTCCCTTTATCACATTCAGGTCACTAGAAATGTGCTAAAATGTCTGGTGGGGCTTCCTTTGGTGATTTCCTTAAGTGCCTCCTGTCGAAGTATCATAAACTATGAGTCACCCTGTTCCTCCTGAGGTGCTGCTTCTTTTCTGCCTTAGGAAATTTCATACCTTGGTCCAGAATCAGATGCAAGAATTGAGCCACCTACAGCAGAAGGTGAGGATTGGGAGAGTGGTCTCTTCCCTTCTCCTCCAGCATGTCAAGAACACAGTCAAAACCTTTGAGGAGCTGCTCAGCAGCAGGAGCATCGATCGCAGCACGGAGCTGTACTTCCAGGAGCAGCTGGCCAAGGGGAGACAGATGGCAGAGAGCATTGCCGAGAAATTCAGCACGGGTACGTGGACCACCGAGTTGAGGAAGGTTTTCAGGCCCTCCTGAGGTCCTGGGCTCACACAAGCTCACAAGCATCCACAAAGTTCATCCTGATGTCTTGCTTAGTAATCACTCCCTTGGGCTCAGGACAGGTTGGTGAGGAGCCCAATGAGAAACAGGATTAAGGACGCCATGTTGACCGCCAGCACCTCCCTCCCTTATTGAATGTCTGTTAGGTCAGGGGGCATCTCTGGCTGTGGTGGTATTTATCTGAAACTGCTTGGCAGAAGGAAGTAACAAAAGCAGCTGGTTGTTGTGAATGATCCTGAACTAAGAATCTGAAGACCCTAGATGTAGCCTGCATGTGTTCATTACTAACTCTGAACAGGTTAATACTTTGTTTAATTTCTGTTCCGTCATCAAAAAAAAAAAAAAAAAAAAAAAAAAAAAAAAAAAAAAAAAGGTCAAACCATACCAGCCCTTGAAAGTTGCTTAAATTAAGTAACATTAATTAGTACATTTCAAAAAATGATAAAGAATCAGGCTGATTTTGGCATGATTTAGGTACTACATGGACTAGTTGCAGCTGGTGGCACCATTTGTTATTGCAGCAGTTTTTTACATAGACTCTTTCCTTAGAACACCCAAGGGCACAGGGTAACAGGGGCTTGAGGCCACTGTGCTGGCTCCTGATGGCAGGTGCACAGGCAGAACAAGGATGTCTGTTACCGCAGAGGAAGGAGGAGGTTTTGCATGAAAACTGTGGTGGGACACACAGCCACCAGCCTGGGTCGACAGCCCTGTGGCAGGACTTGGAGGCTCTTGCTGAGTGGTCCTGAGGCTGGCTGGATAAGAATCACATCACCTGTGGTGTGGTGGGGGGCGGCTGGGGTGCAGTTTTAGTTGTCTGCTGTTACTCAGCAGAGCAAGTAGAGATGACAGTCTTCCTAGTGCCTTCAGGGAAGCCTGCCAGGCAAGCTCTCTAAAGACTCAACCCAAGATCTCCTGGGAAAACACAGAGCATCCTGGACTGGAGTATCAGGTAGCTGTGTTTCTGGTCCCAGAAAGAACCCAGTGTTCATTTGTAGTCTGGGAAATGAGATCCACTTAAGTTCTGACTGGCACCTTTTAAAATTTGGTTTCCAGATGACTGCACAAGTACCAAGACTCAAACAAGACAGGCATCTCTGACCCTCAGGTAACCACATTTTCAGGGACTCACATTTCCTTTTCTTTTAAAAAAATTATTCTTTTAGCTCCCATTCTCATATTAATTCACCAGTTAAGCTGCTCTAACGTCACTATCTGGATCTCAGGATTGTCCAGACTCATCCAGGGGCTCGCCTCTGGTTTCTCTTTGCTGTTGAGGCCTGCTTTCTTCAAGGGTGATCCAGTGTGTGCTGGCAGAGGCTGAACCCTTGCAAACAAGGGCTTCTTCTGTACGAGCATCTCTGTACTCAGAGAAGGGGGTCTGAAAAGTGCAAGACACCCATGAGCTATCAATGGGCCCCTGCAAACTCTATTTAATGGATTATGTTCACAGAGTTGAACTCTTACGATCCTTGAGTGTCTTGTGAAGGAAGTGTGTTATTTAAAGAACCCAGTGGATCTTCCATCTTCCTCAGGATGTATGTGGCCAATGCACTGGGAATCCATTGCTCTCACCCTACCCCTCTCCCCAACTCCATTCTCTTATTCCTAGACATAAATTGTCTGGCCTTTTCTCAGAAGGAATTGTCTCCTTGGCTTCTCCTACAAGCTCCAAGGTCAGTATGGCAGTAATGTTCAAACAATTTTTTTTCTGTCTTGCTTACTCCACCAGTATCTTAAGGGAGATCCAAAGGAAGCATGAAGTGATGGAAGTCCTGGAGACCCAGCAGGATGCCAGGTCCCAGAATCAGCCCCAGATCCACACCAGTAGCCCCACTCCGCCACCTGATGAGCAAAGAGCGCGTTCCTCAGTGACTGGAGCCAGTGAGTACCTACAAGGCTGCCAGTTTGTGAGTGTTCACATCTTGTGTAGGGCAAAAGGCGGCAACTTTGCAGACAGGTGCTGTAGCTCCACCATGATATACCTGGTGGAGCAAGATCTGGAACTCTGTAATAAGCATGGGTCCCCAGTTTTGTCTCCTTTCCTAGTCTCACATATCATCACCATATACATGGTGTTGTCAGGGGCAAGATGGCACAAATTTGGAAGGGGAGGCAAGGGGCAAATGCTCCCACATTACTGTAACACCATCATGACATTGTTGAGACCAGGGACATGAACTTGACTGACATCGAACCTCTGATGCTGGAATTCTTAAGGCAAATGCTACAGTTGCTATTTTCTGTTCATCCCTCAATATTTATTCCTTGTGGATTTACAGATGCCATCTATAATCTTAGTAATTCTGCTGTGATATTCTGTCACTCATCTGTAACTGGGACATGTCATGAGGTTTAAGCTAAATCTGTCACCAACCCCACCAATGTAAGCCCTGCCCCAGAATTCCTCCACTAGAGCCTTCCGGGTGCCCTTGGTGGGGATGTGAGGGCAGTAAGCTTTAATTCAAACCTTCATTTTTCTCCTGCTACATTTTCTGTTAAATTTCCCTCCTGAGAAAAGTATTTGAGGATGTGAGTTAAATCCTGGTGTGGATGATATGAAGAAGCCATCCTTAAACCTGGCCATATTTGATTTTTTCCCCTAAATTGACCATTTTAGGCAATGAATAAGCTATCATGGGTTTATACCTAGAACTACTCCTGTTCTTCATTTCACCTTGAGGAACAAAGCAGTTAAATATTTCCTCCAGCATTAATGTAGCCAAGGAAAGATAGAAAATGCACATCTAATGAGTACCTGTTACACTCACATAATTCCCATATATATATTCCCTGATATATATACTATATAGTATATAGTATATATTATGTATACTATATATAATATATAGTATATATTATGTATACTATATACATATATATTATGTATAATATATAGTATATACTATTATATATTATATATTATTATATTATATGTATATAATTATATATAATAATAGTATATATTATTATATATAGTTATATATACACTATATAATATATATAGTATATAATATAGTATATATATCATGGAATATATAGTATATATTATACTCTATAAATATATAGTATATATACTATATATCATATATAGTACATATAATATATAATACATATTCCCTAATATATATTATATATTATAGTATATATTATATATGTTATATATGTTATATATATTATAATATATATCCCCTAATATTTTATATAATATATATTATAATATATATTCCCTAATATTTTATATAATATATACTACATATAATATATAATACATAGTCCCTAATATATATTTTATATATTATAATATATAAAATATATAAAATATATAATATATATTATAATATATAATATATTAGGGAATATGTATTATATATTATATGTAGTATATATATTATAATATATTATATATAATATATTATATATAATATATTATATAATATATTATATAATATATTATATATTATATATAATATAATATATAATATATTATATTATATAATATATATTATATTATATATTATATATAATATATTATTATATATTAGGGAATATGTATTATATATTATATGTAGTATATATATTATAATATATGATATATATTATATATAATATATAATATATTATATATAATATATTATATATTTTATATATAATATATAATATAATATATATTATATAATATATAATATATATTATATATAATATATAATATAATATATATAATATATTATATATTATATATAATATATTATAACATATATTAGGGAATATGTATTATATATTATATGTAGTATATATATTATATAAAATATTAGGGAATATATATTATATATTATATATTATATATTTATATATAATATTATATATTATTATAATTATATTATATTATAATTATAAATTATAATTATATTATTTATTATAATATATATTCCCTAATATTTTACATAATATATAATATATGTAATATAATATATAATATGTTATATATTAGGGAATATATATATTAGGGAATTAATATATAGTAATATATATATTCTCAAATATTGGCACATGAATATTTGAATGCTTAGATATTAAATATTTAAATGTGGCCAACACTTAACAGTGGTGGAGTCACAGCAAAGTTGAGGAACGTGGTAAAGACAGCTCAGTTTGGTGTGAAATTCACTTCAAGGCCAGCTAAAGCTTGGGCTTTGTCCACAACACTCTGCAGCCTGGGCAGTCGGGACTAAACAGGGAGCGTGCTCACCTCATCTTGGCATCTCTTTTGCTAGGCTTCTGTGCCAGAATATTCCCCATTCCAATCTTCCTAGCCCCATGCCCAGCACAAAGATCTGGCCTCTGCAAATGAGACCAGACTCTATGTATTGCACTCCCGTCTCAGAACTGATAAACAGAAGGCCTGCCCTTAATGTGCATTTGACCACTGCTAAGGGACCCATACGAGTTTTATGAGCATCTTTGAACTCAGCTGCCAGAGGGCCTTGGTTGAACCTCAGCACTGCCCTGAAAGCTGGCAGAAAGACAAGTCCACCTTTCTCTTTCCTGCGTCCCCATCACCACCTGCAGTGATCCCTGGAGTGATGCTCCCAGGAAGGTTTGGGCTTATTTCCCACCACCTCACCCCTTCCTGGAGGAGGCTCAAGTCCTTTTCTTTTCCACCTGAGCCCCTGACCTGTCAGAGGGTTTAGTTGCTTATTGTCACCTTTTCTTTGCTTTTTGAGCCTAATTCTTATGTCAGTCATCAAACAGTGCTGCAGACAAGGCAGCCATCCAGTGAGGCTAGATTCCCTCACAAGTAGCCAGTCTCAGTTGCTTTCCCTATACAGTGTGGGAGTTTCCTGTGTTGTGTGGCCAGGGTAGATGGGACATGACAATGCTCTGACCATTGTTTCTGATGGGGTTGGAACCTCCTGTGGCCTTAGCTGTAAGTAAGCTGATTTTCTGGAGTGGGGTAAAGTAAAGGAGGTTTGAGTAGAGCTGGTAATGACATTTTGATTGAGTTCCTACTTTAACTCAGGCATTTGCTGAAGGCCTAACATGTTTTCCCTTACTTTTAATTTCACAGAGATGCCAATTAGCATTTGCATTTTGTATTTTGGGGAAAGAAGAGACCTACTGGATTCTGACTTCAATATCCTAAAGGAACTTGGCTCGGTTGGGAAACAGGGACCTCACTTCGACTTGTCCGTCTATTCGGTGGTGTGGCCCTTGATAATAACCTGGAAAGAGAGATTTTTTAAGTTTTATATATTTATTTGAAAGGTAGAGTTACAAAGAGAGACTGTGCATTCTGTAATTCACTCCCCAAATGGCCACAACAGCCAGGGCTGGGCCAGGCCAAGGTCAGGAGCCTGGACCTCCATCCAGGTCTCCTACACGGGTGGTAGGGGCACAAGGACTTGGGCCATCTTCTGCTGCTTTCCCAGGTGCATTAGCAGAGAGCTGGATGGGAAGCAGAGCAGCTGCAACTAGAACCAACACTCATATGAGATGCTGCCAACACAGCAGCAGCTTAACCCATTGGGCCACAAAGTGGCTCCAAGACAAAAGATTTTTAAACTTTTCTTTGAATTATGGCTCTGCTACTCCAACTGGATTGTTCTCTCAAAGGAAGATGGTCATCAAGGCCCAAAGAACATGACCATGTTCTCAAGAGTTAAGATGCTGTATATTTTTTGTGATTCTACAAATCTCTATGCATGAGTCCCCCAGTCATTTTTCAGATGAGAGCCAGACAAAGTGAGCTATAATTCAGAATTATTTTTGCAGAATCCTGCAGCATCGGGATGGGCCCCAGACTCACTCACCTTACACAGAATCTCTCTTAGCTTCAGTCAGGGCCCAGAATCAGCAGAGACAGGAGCAGTGGGAGCCACCAGGAGTGGAGGCAACACAGTCCATTGGCCAGAAGCTATTTTTCCTTCCTCTTCCATCAATCCCAAGATAGACCAATGCTCTGGAGGATTAGCTGGTGTGCTACTGGGTGAGTAGTCACCTGTTCACAGACCAGCAAAATGCTTCCTCCTCTCATCCCCTTGATCCCTTTGATTGGCAGTGAGTCCTACTTATTGGAGGAGACATTTCTGAAGTTCCTCCTTGGGCTCATTCCAGCCTTGGAAATCATAGAGGAAGCTGGGAGACAGCCCCCGCACTTGCTGTAGGTGTGCACTGTGACCTTCAGCTATTATGTCTCACCATTCTGATTTGCTGACATAGACTAGGAAATGCCCAGAGCTTTGGAGTGAAATGTATAGTTGTTCAGAATGAAATCTCCACCTAACTCAACATTCAGCAGCAAGCTTTGAATCTCTAACATCTGCCCTAGACTTCATTCCCTGGACTACTTTATTCATTTTCTAAGGCTTCCATAACAAAGTACCACAAGCTGAGTATCTTTAAACAACAGAATTTGGAGCCAGCACTGTGGTGTAGTTGGTTAAGCTGCTGCCTGCAACACCGGCTTCCCATATGGGTGCCGGTTAGAGTCCTGGCTGCTCCACTTCTGATCCAGCTCCCTGCTAATGACCTGGGAAAGCAGCAGAGGATGGCCCAAGAGCTTGGGCCCCTGCACCATGTGGGAGACTCTTGGCTCTTGGCTTTAGATGGGCCAAACCAGCCCTGGTGGCCATTAGGGAGTGAACCAGCAGATGGAAGACCTCTCTCTCTCTCTCTCTGTAAGTTTGCCTCTCAAATAAATGAATAAATCTTTAAGAAAAAAACTCAGAACTTTATTCTCCTGATTCTACAGGCATAAGTCTGCAGTGAAGGCATCAGCTGGGCCATGCTCCCTCCGAAGGCTCTCGGGAAGGATCCTTCCTTGCCTCTTGCTTCCGGACATTCCCGGGATTTCTTTGGCTTGTAGACCGATCACTCCAACCTCCGCCTCCGTTGTCACATAGTCTTCCTTATGTGTCTCGTTATCTCTGCCTCCCTCCTCTTGGTAACGGCATTAGTCATACTGGATTTAAGACAGTCCCCTTGAAACTGATGACATCTGCAAAGACAGACTCTACTTATACACAAGGTTACATCCTAAGGTCTCAGGTGGAATGAGTTTCTGAAGTACCCTATTCACTCAGCCCACTGTAGTCACCTTTAAAACATTTCATGGGGCCCAGCGCTGTGGCACAGTGGGTTAAAGCCCTGACCTGCAGTGCCAGCATCCCATATGGGTGCTGGTTCTAGTCCCAGCTTGCTCCACTTCTGATCAAGCTCTCCGCCATGTCCTGGGAAAGCAAGTCCTTGGGCCCCTGAACCTACATGGCTGACTCAGAAGAAGCTCCTGGCTTTGGATCAGCTCAGCTCTGGCTGTTACAGCCCTCTGGGGAGTGAACCAGAAGATGGGAGAACTCTCTCTCTCTCTCTCTTTGGCTCTACCTCTCTCTGTAACTCTGCTTTCAAACAAATAAAATAAACCTTAAAAAACATTTCATGTATGTCTTCCCTATTTCTCACTCCCATTCTTTTCTGGACAGATGTCAGCCTGGCCATTCCTGCTGATTCGGCTGTGTTGCAGAGCAACAATTCAGGAGGCAGATCTGCCCAGCCCTCCTATCTTCAGAGTGGCACCACACAGCCGAGTGGCACACCAGGACCTGGGCACCAGGGCTGCAGCAGTCCAGGCGAAGAGATGAGGCCTCAGAAAATGAATGCATCCGGGGACTTATCCTCCTTTTCCTCTTTGTATCGACCTAACTCCAAACCTTCTGGTAAAGCACAAAGGAGTAGTTGGTTAAATGGAGCCTATTGATAGGAACCACACATTCTTTTCCTTTTCCAGGGATTTTTTTAGTCCCTTGTTAGAACCTAGCTTACAGAAAAGAGTGAGCAATATCCTATGGGTCTGCCAGAGAATGGGACTCTGGCTTAGTGCTGGTTCTTTGTAAGCACCTTCTATGCCACCATCCAAGGACTCACTGGAGAAGAAAGGAAGCCTGGGCATTCTGAGGTACTCAACAGGGGGCACAGTTACCTCACTTTCACACTCTCTTCCCCCCATGCTACAACCTTCCTAGGGCTAGCACAGGCTGCTCAAGAGTGCCAAGTTCAGACATCCACAGGGAACGCTTTCCTTAGCTCAAAAAAAAATAGGATAGGAAACTATTTCTACAATTACCCACCCTTACACACACACACACACACACACTGTGCTTGCACCTGTGAGCCAGTCCTGCCCCCTTAAATGCTAGATTTGGAGTCAGATGTTCTGTCACCTGGTGGCTACAGGTGTAGCTATGTAGACATGGCTGGAAGCAGGCGCTAGGTAATGTAACAGTAGACATTTGAAATTCTCAGAGAAAAGTCTGACCCAAGGTAAAATGTGTTGGCCTACTTCTCCCCTTTGTGCACCTTTTCTATTCCTTGGAGATTGTTCCCTTCTTGCCTGCACCATCTTCATACCTGATGCTTCCCCAGGATCTTCCATGTTCCTCTCTGCCAAAATTGGTTAAAGGAGGAACATTCAGTAACACTCATTCACAACCTGATTTGATTTCCTGTGAATTTACCTTGGCTGTTTCTCTGTTATGGTTGTTGAGCCAAGTATCACCAGGAAGGAGAGGCTTGAGGGAGAGCGAGAGGCCTTTAGATTGCTATCAATCACCTGTCCCAGGAGGTAGACAAGTTTTCCTCTTGCCAGGTCAGTCCCCCTGGAGGCCTCTGGCAGTTATCTCAGCTGTGCCTTCCACACCACTGTCCTTCTCCCTTAGATACACGTGGCCTTGGTCTGGAAGGAAGCCCTGTGGAGTTTCTCTACAGGGGGCCCTCCTGCGACTGAAAGCCTGGGAGCACTTTGAGCAAAGTTTCCTGGTGCTCCCTGGCTGTCCAGATGAGAAGAAGAAGTTGGCAGAGGGCCAGGATTGCATGTAGATCCTGCAGAGACACTGCAGGTTGGCTCTATAGCTGCCCGTGACTGAGCAGGCTTCTCCACCCACATCTTGGTGATTTGCAACAGGGTCCGACCTGCTGGAAAAGAATCTTATTGAGATCCACACCCTGCGCCAGCGCCTGGAGGAATCTGTCTGCATCAATGACCGGCTGAGGGAGAGGCTGGGACACGTGCTGAGCAGCACTGAGCAAGGGAAGAGTAAGCAAAGCTGAACATTTCTTTTTCTGTCCCCATCTAGAGATCTTCAGAGGGCACATGGACCCATGGGGCAGAATTTCAGTTTTGAACTACATTGAGCTGCATTATTCCACTTGCTCCTTAGGACAGCCCAGATAGGGAAGGTACTATTTCCTCACTTTATAAATGAAGAAACTGAGTGGCTTTGCCCCAAACAGGGCTAGGTCTTGTTCTCAGGGCTATCTGACATGATGCACATTCTTGTAACTCCTTCCAACACCTGGCGCTGTTCCTGGGCTGTGGTGATTGGCAAGTGGTAGAACCATGGTTTCAGGGGGCCCACTTCAGCACTGTCATGCCACTCCCACATATCCTGGATACCACCTGCCACTTCCCCTATGGGACCAGCACTTATTCTCATGCTTTTACCCAGTATGCTCTCACCTGGAGAGCAATTCTTCCACACCCCTTTTGCATTGACCAGTGCATCACATGAGAACATCACAAGAGCAGCCAATTAAAGACAAAGACTCTGATCCACAACTGCCGCTGCTGCGTGTGAGAATGTGCCCACCAGGACACGCCCTGCAAAACCCTAACCTCAGCAATCCCAGACAGTGGTCCTGGGGCGTGAGGCCACGAGTTTTCTGCTTGTTTAGGACTGAGACTTTGACAGGTGCAAGAAAGTATATCTTTGAAAGCATCTATCACCCAACTGTGCTACTTACCTGGATTATCTTTAGTCCCTGTGGCATCATCTACCTCTGTCTTTTACAGGTAGGACCTAGAGTCCATTCTCCAGCCTGCTTCTGTCCAAGGAAGTAGATTGGAGCTTTCAGGCTTACAAAGCGCAAAATCTAAGCTGGTGTCGCTTCCATGTTCCCTCCTTTCTGCAGCCATGCCCATTGCAGATGCAAAGGGAAGAAGTAAAGTGTATAAAACCACCCAGACCCATCTGGCCCAAATCTGTAATAGTTATGCTCAGTCTGTCTAGAAGGCTGCTTATTGTAAGATCACACCACACATTTCCAGTCGTGGCTTCAGGAGTGAACAGTTCTGGGAAAGCCATGTTTCCATCTAAGTGTTGGTTACAGATAAGCAGGGAGTCACAGGCTGTCAACTGGGTAGCAGCTTGGGGTCCACCTCTCCCTGCTTTCCTACTTCCAGTTGAATGTGACTCAGAAGGAGAAGGAATGGCAGTTTTTATTGGGAGCAAGAGTGAAGAAGATCCCCTTAGTCCCTCAGGTTTCATTTCAGCTCTGTCTTTCCTCCCTTAGGTACTGCACAGTCAGCCCCGACCGTCTCACGTGTGCCCCCTCGTTCCTGTACACAGAGTCACTCCTCTGGCTCTGGTCAAGACAGCCTGTGACATGATGCCTGAAGGGTCTAGAAGAATCTTCTCCAGAACTTTTCCAGCCACATCTAAGAGCATTCTTGAGTGTAGAGTTGGAGGCATCAGATATTACCTTTAAATGAATGGGTCAAATTAATAAACTATTATTGTTTTCCTCTCTTTACTGATTGCTAATAAAAAGTAAAATTTGTGTTGGAAGGAATGACCTGATATTCATGGAACCATAAAGTTTGCTGCTCTTTGGATACTTTGGCTCATAACAACACTGATGCAACTCATCCGTGTTGCTGAAAGTATCATTCAATAGTTCCTTCTCATTGCTGCATACTGCTCCATTGTGTGAACACTCCACATGCTATCCACACTCCTGTTTATATCCCTGCACTTTCCCTATCCACCTGTCATCAGTTACCCCTCATTCTCTCTGCACTACTCTCTTCATTCTTCCACTGTCACTCCTCTCTCCTTTCCCATCACTACATCAACTTTTCAAGATGGCAAAATGTAACTCATGTGAGTCTTGAAGGCACAAAATGTAAGGGAACTAGCTATGATTTAGTTTTGGATAAAAAGAGAATTCTATGATCCAATTTTTTAATAAAACATTTTAATAAAAGGCACAGGCATACAGGAAGGTAAACCAGTAATTACTGAGACAACCATGGCCCTGAGGGAGAGTGATTTGCTGTCAGAAGGCAAAGGATCATCTTTGTGCCATGCTGGGGGAGACAGGGAGGAGGGCCAAGGAAAGGGTGGGATTAGGGAGTTCAAGGACAGTGATTCTCAATTTTGGTTGCACCTTACACTCATCTGAGAAGCTTTAAAATTGGATGCCAAAATTTACCTTTAGAAATTCAGACTTACTTAATCTAGGATGTAGCTTGGCATAGGACTTCAAAAATTTTCCACAAGTAATTTTGTTAACCAGAAAAGAAAATTGCCTAGCATTGCAGATAAACCAACTATAAACTGTTCCAAAGTGTGCATCTTGTTCACAGCAGAGGATAAAAATCTGGCCACTTATGCAATTTCCATTCTCCTCTCAGTGATGCCGTCATAGAGTCTAGAACAGGAGTCAGCAAAAAGCAGCAGATGGATTGCTCAGTGTGTGTCTTACAGATAACCACCCTAGAGCTGTGTTGCTGAAACCTGTACCACAACTCATGATGACAAACACATCGCACTGTGTGACCTGGTACACACACAAGTGTGTGTAACTAACCTTCACAAAAACTATACTCACCCTTACTTCCATACTAAACTGATTTCCTAATCTACCCAAGGGTTGAAAAACATAGCTTGAAAAACAGATTTTAAATGTCTCCTCAAAAACTCTCAAAGTAAAAAAGAAAAAAATCCACAGTAGATTTGGGCTTTTTTTTTTTTTAATTTTTGACAGGCAGAGTGGACAGTGAGAGAGAGAGACAGAGAGAAAGGTCTTCCTTTTGCCGTTGGTTCACCCTCCAATGGCCGCCGCGGTAGGCGCGCTGCAGCCCGCGCACCGCGCTGATCCGATGGCAGGAGCCAGGTGCTTCTCCTGGTCTCCCATGGGGTGCAGGGCCCAAGCACTTGGGCCATCCTCCACTGCACTCCCTGGCCACAGCAGAGAGCTGGCCTGGAAGAGGGGGAACCGGGACAGGATCGGTGCCCCGACCGGGACTAGAACCCGGCGTGCCGGCGCCGCAAGGGTGAGGATTAGCCTACTGAGCCACGGCGCCGGCCGATTTGGGCTTTTTTTTAACCATAGTGTCTAAACTTTTGACATTTCAGGTCCTGCTAAAACTGACAACTCCATTTACTGACTCCACGGCTAGCAGCTCTTGAGGCCAGGTTTTCTGTGCACAGTTTTTAAATATGCCATTTTTTCCAATGATCTCTGGTTATGACAAGAACAGATTCCTACTGAACTCATGCAAATAATAACAAAAAGCAAAAATACTCAGAAAAGTTTTTTAATTTTAGAGCAATTGAGTGGAGGAAGGAAAGCAAATGCTTTCTTCTCTGGTTTCAAAACTTTACTTTAGCAAAACACGGTAAACCTTTATTTATTTGAGAGGTAAAGTTATAGAGAGAGGGAGAGACAGAGAGAAAGGTCTTCCATCTGTTGTTTCACTTCCCACTGGCCACATCAGCTGGAGCTGAACCTATCCACAGCCAGGAACCAAGAGATTCTTCCGGGTTCCCATGTGGGTGCAGGGGCTCAAGTGCTACGGCCAACTTCTGCTTTCCCAGGCCATAGCCGAGAGCTATGGCAGGTAAGTCTTTGTGTGCTGCCACCTCCAATTGCTCCATCCCTGGGAAGTCAACAGTGGGGAGCAGGCTGTCAAGGGTAGGAGCAACCCTGCCTTGGTCACCAAAATTTCTGTTAATGAAAGCTCTGTGCCTGTCCCTGGTGCCAGATCAAAATAATGAGGACAAGGTTTGGAGGTGAAGGAAAGAGAAGATTTAATCAGTCTACAGATGAGAGGGTAGCAGACCTCCAGACCTCAAGAACTGCTGCTCTGTTAAATGAGCGTGTATGGGGGCTTTGAAAGAGGCCACAAGGAAGGCAGAGTCAAGACTATGAGAGACAAAGGATAAGGGCGGCAGCACATTGGCCCCTGGCCAGGCACCCAGGCTTGCTTTGTACCCTGGTTGTCTGCAAAGGTAGTTCAGATAAGGAACAAGGCAAAGTGCACCTTAGGATATGGGCCAGCAGGAAGCATCACCAGGTGCTCTGCTGATGTGATGGCCAAGTGGCCCCCCGTCAGCCAGGGGTCTACAGGCCCATGCTAGTTATTTTCTGTCCCAGACCAGAATTCCCCTTCCCAGATCTGGAATTCCCCTAAACAAAAGCCCCCAAAACAGTACTCGTCACCAAGATGTTATCAGTTGAAGAAGCAAATGACCTTATGAGTTTGGTGATTAGAATCTTGTAGGGCTGGCAGTACCACTTCCTCAATCCAATAAGTTAAGCCAAGGGAGCATGCCTAGGAGACTGGGCTCTGATGGTATATACATCTTTTTCCCAGGCACCATTTTGGGGCTCAGTTTCAGTTGCTGAGAGGATTCCCAGAAGACCATATGTCAACAGTAAATATCCTCCTGTGATATGGGTCACATGACTATTGGCCACTCCACACAGAGGAATAGCCCTCAGGAGTGGGCAAGAGTGTTGCATATGAAAAAAGGGAGAGAGAGAGAGAGAGCGAGAGCGAGCCTGAGTAGTACCTTCAAGAGTGGCCAGGGGCAAAAAAGAGTCCTCTCCAACATTCTCAGTCTTTTACGAGGTAGGGTGAGGTATGTGAATTAAAGAAACAAAGGGGTGGCGTCTTAGCATGCAGGAAGCTTTCTGGGATTTTCATGGAGCCTTCATGTGAAGTTCCACTTTCGTATGGTCATCATGTCACATCCTCCTTCCTGGTTCCAGATGAGACACAGGTGCATCCTGGGAATGCAAGTGTATTGATTGTCAGGTGAAGGAATATATTTACATTTCAGGACAGGCAAAAATTCCAGCTTGCCCAAACCTAACTCCCTGCTGAGTTACCCCAGATCACCAGGTCAACTGAAACCCTGCTTGTTTCCATCATCACCTGTTCCATTGTTCTTGGGGTTTTCCCCCTCCTCACACTCCTCTAGACCTTCTTCCTCCTCTCAATTGATTGGCACATCCTCCTCACCTGAATGGGTGTGATATTGGTTATGTTGTGGTTCCAGCTGGCTTCTAAGAGAGGCTGCCCTCCCAAGCTCAGGATCCTTTGGGATTCTCATTATTGACCTGACTTCTATCTGACATGATTTTCTTTCAGTTCATCTGGATGACTTAGGAGGAAACAGGGATCTTCACAAAGAAATGACCCACCTGAGTATGAGGTTCTTCAACAATTAGAGAAGAAGAGAAAAACTCTAAAGGAGAATAGAGGGGCTGGTGCTGTGGCACAGCAGGTTAAAGCCCTGCCTTGAAGCTCTAGCATCCCATATGGGTGCCCGTTCTAGTCCCAGCTGCTCTCTTCCGATCCAGCTCACTGCCATGGCCTGAGAAATAGTAGCAGATTGGCCCAAGTCCTTGGGCCCATGCACCCACGTGGGAGAACCGGAAGAAGCTCCTGGATCCTGGCTTTGGATCGGCACAGCTCCATCCCAAGCTACCAGATTAATGTGGGCTTTTTATTTGCCCAAGAGTCTCCTCTTGAGGAATCTTGAGCTGCATCACCAGATATCTTACAGCAGGAAATCTGTGACTATGCAAGGATTGGGAACCCTCTCTGCTGATGTTATTTCACTTGAACCACTAATAGCTCTCTTGGCTAATCCTTCCCACCCTGTGTAACATGTGAGCAGAAGAGGCTCTAAGAAGAAATGGAAGTCATTCACTAATACTTTTATGATATATGGTGAAGCAGGTGTTCAAACCTTACAGAGCAATTGCTAAGGCTGTGCTTTCATTTCTTCAGTACAGATCCAGGACAGGAGTTGATGGAAAGTATGGCTGTGACTATAGCACACTGATAAACCTTATCCCTAGCAATATATCCATTCACTTGGCAAATATATATTGAAATTTTTATGGTAGGCTATGGAGGAGGTCCTGGGGATATGAAGTAAACAAGAAAGACCGAATCCCTGCTCCCAGGAAGCTCCTCTTGTGGCACAGGAGCCAGATTTTTCACACACAATCACACAAACGCATTTTATTTGTGATTGTGGTAAGTGTGAGTTGATACTTTTGTGTTCCTTTATCCTATTGTAAATGCCAGTGACTAAACACTGAGAATAAATAGGGGAATTATAGAACTGTATGAAAGATTTGCTCCTTCTGATATTTTGTTCTAACCCTGCCAATGGTTGTGTTAGGTCCAATGTACCCTGAAATTAGGGTGTGAATTCCTGAAGGATGAGTTAGGTGCTTGGCACGAGGAAGCTGGTGGCCAGGTTTGTGTGGTGGCTATGCTGCCATCAAGTGGTGTGGGAATTTGAGAAATTCTTCTTAGCCTTTCTGGGCATCCATAACCTCATCAGTACTTTCTGTTCAGTTTTCTCTGAGTCCATGAGGGAATGTGACATGTTGTATTAAACACGTGCTGGGAACCACGTCTAAGATTTCCCCTGGTCCCTATTGTGTTTCCCCTAGGAACCAACCTGGCTCAAGCCAATGCCCTGACAGTACAAACGGGAGAGAGCAGATAGAAGAAAGCACATTTGTAGGATGAGGCTAACGTGAAGAAGTCATGGTGAAGCATGTAGCAGCCAACAATGACGGGAGTAAGAACCGGCTTCAGGTTTCCCACTCAACTTTCAGGGGAAACTGAGGAATTCTTCTAACATCATCAGATTCCTGAAGGAACATCCTGAGCAATAAGGCTCTGACCCACACCTAAGAGCCTCAACCCTGGAGCTCCCCTAGCAGCAGGTGCACATCAAGTAAGTGTGAGCTTAGAGGTGTCAGGAAATCGCTGCAGGGCACTCGAGAGAAACACCTCTGAGAAGTTTCCAGACAGAGCTATTAATCTTATCCACCAGGTCAATCTGACTTGGGTGATGCACACAGGGTCTGTTTCTTCTCAGCCATGTGGAACAATCCTTTGTTCTTCATCTATACGTTCCATATCTATTCCCAGACAGGTCCTTCTTAAAATTAATCAGAGGCTTTCATTTCAGTAGCCTCAGTACCCTGTCTCTGAAGATGTTTGTAACCAGTAGTATGTTAAAATAATAATCTCCAGCCTGTGACAAATTTGCCCCTACTTACCTAAAGTCCACCTTCTTTTGGGACAAACCAATGTGTGTTCAGCATGTAAATATAAATAAAATTTACTCTCTGGGAATACATAAATTCTGACTAGCTTTTGGTCACTTCCCAAGACTCATTAAAAACTGTTGGACGTGTGTCTCCTAGGCCTAGGTCACTCATATTCTGCCCCAAATATTACACTGTCCTTTTTACAGAGCCTGTTTATTCCCATTACAGAGGGGATAAACAATGCTTGGAAAATGGTGGAAAACATCCATTCTTGCTTGAAACAGTTCTGCCCCAGGTCAGGAAACGCTGGGTTGGGGACTCTTGTACCTGCAGCAGTGATGCTAATAATGCCCGTCTATATTTACAGTCGAGGAAGGCTTTACACACAGTATCTCACAAATATTTGCTGAGTGATCAATTTTCTCCACTCTCTGTCAAGTACTTGGGGCTCAGATATTTCCTTCCTGAGGAACCCAAGCCTGAGACAGGAAGAGCACAGACAGTTACATAAAATGTGGTAGCTCCCCTAAACTGGAGTGTTGTGGCAGCTGAGAGTATTGGCGGGTATGCCAAAGACATCCCTTCTTAATGAGACAGTGAGCCATAAAGAGGAGTCCAGGAGGCCAGTCAGCTTTTATCACAGAAAAAAAGAAATGGAATCGGGCAAAGTCCTTTCTAGGGAAGAGCATTTGTTGCCTTCTTGGAAGATATCGAGGATCCCTGAGAAGACACCTGGGACAAGAGTGCAGTTGAGATATGTGGAGGTTTGTTTCAGGGACCACCACACGGCCTGAACACTATCAAAGGCCTAGATTTTTGGAGGCCACCACATGACCTGAATTCTGCTGAAGGCACGCTTGGCCAGATTGCTGAGGTGACGGGTTGAGTTGTGTCAATGGCAAAGGTCATTCGACATGTTGCTGAAGCAGCTAAGGAAATGCTTTGGCTCTGGTAAGCAGCAAGTGGGACAGACATTCACCCCAGTTAATAGTTAGACCCCTCAAGATCCCTCCACACTGTGGTTGTTCTCTTAGTCCCAGATTCAAAGGAAACACGTCTTCCCTGTAAACACCAACTCCCCATCGTTCCCTGTTTCATTACGTGTAAACTCCCTCATCATGAAATCCTGTTTTCACAAAACCGCACATTTTTTATGGTTAATTGATCATGCCACCATTAATAATAAATATTTGGAGTAACAAGACATCTGGGCCTCTGCTTCTGCCTCCAGCTTTCCAGTGGACAGAGTGTCCCCTTGTTTCTCCACATTGAAATCGCTAATCTGAGTCTGCTTCTTTAATCTGTGGGATGCCGTTCCTCTTTCGGGTTAACCTGACAGACACCTGCCATGTTTGCAACCACTTCTTTTCAGCCATTGGACAAAATGTTCCTGAGAATTCCTTATGGTTGGCCCAGCAGTAGGAGCCATGGATTCAGAGATCAATAAAACATTATCTGGACTTTCAAGGCACTTTCACATGAGTAGCCAAAAATGGTAAAATTGTGTGACCAGTGTTGTGACGAAAACAATACTGAAGTATGAAATGGGATTCGAAGTGGTGAGCAGCCTTCAATCACCACAAGGATAGGTGTAAAGAATAACGTTACACTTACAGATCAACAACTTAGAAAATGGGCTAATTTCTCACTAGCAAACTCAACCAAGATGAAATGGATTATCTCAATAGTCCTAAAGCATCACAAAAACTGAATTTATAAGTAAATATCTTCCCATAACAAAATGTCCAGGAATACATGTTTTCACTGGAGAATTCTACCAAAAATTTAAAGAAGAATTAACACCAATTCTATACAATGTAGTCTAGAAATGTAAGAATAAGAAACATTTCTCAACTCATTTTATTTATTTATTTATTAATAAATACTTTTTTTTATTTGACAGGTAGAGTTATAGACAGTGAGAGAGAGAGACAGAGAGAAAGGTCTTCCTTCTACTGGTTCACTCCCCAAATGGTCGCTACGGCCAGAGCTATGCCGATCCAAAGCCAAGGGCCAGGGGCCTCCTCTTGGTCTCCCATGTGGGTGCAGGGGTCCAAGCACTTGGCCCATCCTCCACTGCCTTCCCAGGCCACAGCAGAGAGCTGGATTGGAAGAGGAGCAACCGGGACTAGAATCCGGAGCACATATGGGACGCTAGTGCCACAGGCAGAGGATTAACCAAATGAGCCATGGCACTGGCCCCCAAAAGATTTAGTTTTATTAATTTTGAAAGGCAGAGTTACAGAGAGGCAGATGCAGAGAGAGAGAGGGTTCAGTCCTCAGATGGCCCCAATGGCCAGAGCCATGCAGATCCGAAGCCAAGAGCCAGGAGCCAGGAGCCTCCTCTGGGTCTCCCACATGGGTGCAGAGTCCCAAGCACTTGGGCCACATTCTACTGCTTTCCCAGGCCATAGCAGAGAGCTGGATCGGAAGTGGAGAAGCTGGGACTTGAACCGGTCTCCATATGGGATACTAGCACTGCAGGCAGCGGCTTTACCAGCTACGCCACAGCACTGGCCCCTTTTTAGCCTTTTAATTCAGCAATTGGTGGCATAACCCTACTGGAATCAAAGCCTTCTGTTGATTCTTCTCAGGTAGATTCCCTAATTGTTGGATTCTGCTGCCATCCCACCAATAATCACATCCTCTTTGCCAGTATCATCTAAAGCAGATAACAGGCCAGCGCCAAGGCTCAATATGCTAATCCTCCACCTGCGGCGCTGGCACACCGGGTTCATACCCGGTTGCCCCTTTTCCAGGCCAGCTCTCTGCTGTGGTCCGGGAGTGCAGTGGAGGATGGCCCAAGTGCTTGGGCCCTGCACCTGCATGGGAGACCAGGAGAAGCACCTGGCTCCTGCCTTCGGATCAGTGTGGTACGCCGGCCACGGCAGCCTTTGGAGGGTGAACCAATGGCAAAAGAAGACCTTTCTCTCTGTCGCTCTCTCTCACTGTCCACTCTACCTGTCAAAAAAAAAAAAAAAAGCAGATAACAAAAAGCCCTAGTGGTTAGAATATTGATAGACATAAAGAAGGTATTTTTATTTGCACTGGAAATGAAAAGTGAAAGTTGTCCTCAAAGTCATTTTCTTATATGGTAAGAATTTTTTTTAAAAATTTTTTGACAGGCAGAGTGGACAGTGAGAGAGAGAGACAGAGAGAAAGGTCTTCCTTTTTGCCGTTGGTTCACCCTCCAATGGCCGCCACGGCTGGTGCGCTGCGGCCAGCGCACCGCACTGATCTAATGGCAGGAGCCAGGTGCTTTATTCTGGTCTCCCATGGGGTGCAGGGCCCAAGGACTTGGGCCATCCTCCACTGCACTCCCTGGCCACAGCAGAGAGCTGGCCTGGAAGAGGGGCAACTGGGACAGAATCGGTGCCCTGACCGGGACTAGAACCCAGTGTGCCGGCGCCGCAAGGTGGAGGATTAGCCTAGTGAGCCGTGGCGCCAGCCATATATGGTAAGAATTTGATTCTTAGTAATTTTATCCTTGGAAGACAGTCTTTGTTTGCTCAAAGTCCATTTCAAACTCTTGCTTGGTTCAGTAAACTTAGATCTATTCCACGAGTGTTTTTTTTTTAGTCCAAGGATGCAACTTATATTTCCATAATTCTTGCATTATCAAGCACAACCCTTCTGAAAAGAGTACACAGAAGTGTGTGAGAAAAAATAAAGATTCTACTCAATTTCCAAGTGGACATTTTTCACCTATGAGGCAGCCTCTCCACTGCAGAGTCCCCAGCTCTTCCTGAATGCAGTGCTGCCCATGTGTCCAAATTTAGGGCATTATGCAAAACTCAACTGCCTTGTACATCAGAAGCAGCATCTTAACAAAGAGTTAAGACAGTGTATCAGCAAAATGGGTGCTTAGCAGCCTGCAGGCCCTGGCTTAGAGGCTATTGCCTTCCCTTGAAATATAAGGCCCAGGATTTTCACATCCTGTATAAAGAACCCCACACCTCACTCAGCTCTCTCAATTCTAGAACAAAGCATCAATGAAAAGCTTGTAGCCTTTAGTGTCTGGAGCACCTGCAAGGTACAGGAGCTGGAAAACTTGCACAGGTCTGAGGCAAGAGACAGTGTTCCTGCAAGCCAGGAGCAGTGAGGCCCTTCAGTCCCCCACATTTCCTTGCCCTTGTTACACTGCCTCGTCAAGGCATTCCTCTCAAGCTTCAGCTCCTTTTTGCTACCTTCCTCTCAGAAACAGGTGATTCCTTTGATTCTTCACTTTCCTTTTACTACTTGATCAGATTTTAAGTCTAATGGTTTATTCAGGTAGGCATTCATGTTTTAGGTAAGGGGGCTTAAAGGATTTATTTATTTATCTGAAGGGCAGAGTGACAGAGAGAAAGGGAGAAACAGAGAGAAATAAAGAAATCTTCCATCCCCTGGTTCACTCCCCAAATGGCAGCAACAGCTGGGGCTGGGTCAGACCAAGGCCAGGAGCCCAGAGCTCCATCTGGGTCTCTCATGTGGGTGATAAGGACCTGAGTAGTTGGAACATGATCTGCTGCTTTCCCATGTGCATTAGCAGGGTGGTAGATCGAAGCAGCCACAGGTCTTCATGTTTGTAACTCTTCCATGGCAAATGCTCAAGGTCTCGGGGCATTTGGCTGTTTGGAAATGGTGAAGAGACAACCTAAGTTAGTCCATGATGGCAAGCTTGATGTGGACAGAATACCAGCTATGTGGCCGACTACTAACCACTCACATACAGAGCCACTAGGTCAGGGCCAACGTACAAGAAACACAAACTGCTATGTTGGCTCTACTTTTTCTTTTTCTTACTGTTTTGTTCTGTTTTTTACTTTAGGTTATTTGTTTTCATTTATCTTTTATAGGTGACAATTGTGTTCCTACCTTTCAATACTTGTGCCTTCTATTTTCTTGACATTAATGCTGATTTCCAGGTCAAGTAAAAATTGTTTACTAAGGAAAATATTGTAAAGACAGAGAAGAAACCTAAAGTCAACCCAATTATGTTCTCTTAGTTCTTCTCACAGGAATACATTTCAGATAGGAAGGTAACAGAAATGAGAACTTTCTGAGACTTTCATGTAGGGTTCCTATGGAGGGGGAGGGCAGAAAACCCTCAGTACCATCATTGGACTCCACTTTAATCCTGGAAATAGAAGCTTAGTCATTACCCCACTTTAGGGAGTGATACAGTTGAAGATGCCCCAGAAATCAGCATGTCTCTGCTTGGACTGGAACTGGGACCAGGTCAAGGTCAGGACAAGACAAGTCTAAGCACCAGTCTCACAGGGCAGTCACTCCCTGACAGCCCCCACCTGGACAATTCTGGAAAGTTCTTGGGAATTTTCCCTTTCCTTTGATCCATTTCCCACCGGTTCCATTCACCCTCGCAGAACAGGAAACTATTATCTGCCTTTCTGGGGCAGAAGGACCCGCAGGGCGCAGCTGCACTCACCTGAAGGGTTGCCCTACGTGGATTATTCTGGAGCTCCGGCCAAGCCCAAGACCCCAGTGTCCAACAAAGCTACCAGAAGAACCCGGAAGGGCAGCTGGTGCTGGAGGAACACAAACTAATCATGTTCAGACCAGCACCGTGTGCGTGTGGCTCAGCCAACCAGAGCTTTGAACGCCAGCTCTTTTGCATCCCTACCTTGCCGCACCCCACATTTCTGGGAGTGAAAATGATGAGCAGACCAGACACCACACCGGGGGCAGCGGGCGCAGTCTGCCTTGGTTGCCCAAGAGCCCCAGCAAACTAATGCAGCCAGCAGCAGGCAATGGGAAGCTGGCAGCATCTAGCCACTGTGAAGTCACACAACCGGGACGCTCTGAGCCAGGGATATGCCCCAGACGCCGCCACTCACCCAGTCCTCCACACCCACCTGACGCTGCGCTGGTGCTGCTTGGCAAGCAGAAGGTTGGTCTCCACCTGCTGGACCTGTCCTTGCTCTGCCCGCTTTTATAGTCCCTACGAGTCAATTCAGGAATAGCAGGGAGCAGGCCGTGAAGCTTGCAGCCCCAACTGCCCCTGTGCCGGGGAGAACGGCTTCCTCGACGACGAGGAGGAATACTTCCAGGAGCAGAACTCCGTCCATGATGGGAGAGGCGAAGGCCCTCCTTGGGACTCGGCACTGTCCATCTCTCCCCTGTCCAGCAGCAGCTGGGTTCTGGAGTCCATCTGGAGGGCCCTGGGGACGCACTGTGCGTGTGAGACCACGAATACCAATGGACACGCCGCCAGTATTGGCTTCTCTTGCAAGAAAACACTTCTCCTACGTGGTGAAGGGTCTTGGCACGCGGGACGAAATGCTGCAGTTTAAGTTTAGACAAGCGAGTCTCCACTGACACGTGGGGACAGACTGCTTGGATGGCTGTGGTTTCTGCTTAGGTGACCCAGAGGTGCTTAGGAATATCCTTGACGCCCTCGTATTGAGGCCCAGCTGCCAAGGACCCGGGAGAATGTCACCAAGGGGACCCCATGAAGGCCTTCTGACTACTTCTCCTGAGGGGACTTCTGGCTACCTCCCTTCTCACAGATGTAGACGCTTCCAGTTTGTGCTGCATTGAAACCAACATTTCACTGCCCCCATCCTCAGTAGAGGCCGCCCCTTTTCTTTCTATTTAATGACTTCAGGCCTTATTCCAGCTTACTTTCTATGTAAGCTGCGTGACTACCTGTCCAGGTGACTCGGTGAAAGCTTTTCACTGAAAAGGCAAGCATTTCCAGCCACACCAGTCAATGCTTCCTTTCAACCTACCTAAAATGTGTATAGTTCTTTGTCTGTCGGATATAGGAGAAAAGAACATGAGGATATGTTGAGTGAAGAAAAAAACAGAAACAATCTAATATTTTGTATCACTCAGTTGAGATGGCAAACATGTTTGTTTATGAACAATCTGAAAGTAAAATACAGTTAGGAAGGAAACCACCTCCCACTCAAAACAGTGACTAACTTAAGCCTGCCTCCCCACACATACATGTTTGTAAGGCAAAAATGTAGAAAAAATGATCAACTATCAAAAACCCAAAATGTCGCAGCCACTCTGGCCGATGCTGCCCTTGCCTCCAAGGAAATGTCAGAAGGCCGACGCCTCCCCGTTTTCTCCAAATTGCGAGCACCCACGCCACCCGCAGAGCCCTGCCAGTGGCGCTCCTGGTGGCAGCAGAGCCCCGGCCTTGCCCCAGGCGGCCTCACCACTCACCTGGAGCCCTGCGTCCTCGAGGCGGCGGCGCTGGGAGCCGGAGCCCGACAGTGGACGAGGCTGCCGGGAGGGGGCGCCAGCGGGGAGGCGCCCAGCTGCAGAAGCCAGGCGCCGGCACCTCCACATTCCGACCTCGTCAGGGTCCCCGAGTTGCAGGGACCTGGACGGGCTGGAAGGAAAACCCCTAGGAGTTTCTGCCCTCCGATCTTTTCCCTGCAGCCTCCTGCTCCTGCGGTCTTCCGGCCTTGGACGCTCCGTTCTCGCATATCCTCGGGCCGAACCCCTCCCTGACGCTGGTGTTTCCCAAGTCCAGCCTGTCAGGGATTCGTGCTTTCCTCTCGGTCGAGGGTGGACCTCTGACTACACAATTCCCTCCTTGTCGCGATCTCGGAATTCCAGCCAAGGCTCTGATGGAGGCGGGGGAGAACAATTCTCCGCACGATCCTCGGCTGGCTCGGACACTTCCTCTCGGGGTCGTGGGGCTGGGCCGCCGGCCAGCTTTTTCTCTGAATCTGTCCCTCTTCTGGGTCTGCTCTCTGGGGCCAGGAAGGACGGGTTCCCTGAGCGAGGTCAGGAGCCCGGCACCCTTCCCTTTCTGTGCGTCGAGATGAACCAGGGAGCGCTTTATGAGGTTTGCCCCAGCAGTGCAGCCCCCCCCCCCCCGACAGTGCCCCTCCTGCTCCTGCTCCCTTTGTCCTGTGCACGTGGAACCCCAGAGGACGTAGACGCGACAGAGAGGCGGCGAGTCCTCTCCCCCGAGTGGACAAGGCGGGCGGGACATCTCACGGAGTTCCTGATCTAAGCTGCCCTGAAGTCCGTCTCTTGGGGGGCTCGGCCTGCAGTCGCCGCTGAGGATGACCTAGTACTCCACTCACGTCCAGGTCTCCGGTTAGGGCCAACAGAACGGGCGGTGCGCCGCGGCCAGGGGCCCCGGGGAGCCTCCGGCCCGCGCCTTCCCCGGCGTGGGCGCCCTGGAGCCTCGCGGCCGAAGGAGACGCGCTGGCCGCTTGCCGGAAGAGCAGCGGCTGCTGGAGAGGACGGCTCGTCCTCCCCAGACTTTCCCAGTTTTCCGTCTGAAGGAGACCAGCGGGGCAGGCGGAGAGCGGCGGCAGCGCGCCGCGGGGAGCGAAGGCACGGGCGTCCTTACGCAGAAGAACCTCTTCCCAGCTGCCTGGCCTTTGCTGTGAGGCGCACGCGAGGTCCAGGCCCTCGGTGAAAACGGCCGTGGTCTCCGTGGGTCCCAAGTTAAAATGCGCACTGCGTGACCCCTGCCTGGGACGGGAAAGTTCCCCAAAGCCCAGAAAACGCGTTCGGGAGTTGTGAAGGGTAAAACGAAGCCGTCCCTCACAAGGAGTCCCCAGACTGACACCGGAGCAACGGTGAAATCGGCGCGGGCCGCTGCACCCGGGTCTAACCCGCGTCAGTCGCGGCCTCGTGGCGCCCAAGCGTGGCTTGACCTGGCTTGATGTCCCGTGCGTTAAGACAGCCGACGCCCTGGGACGCTGCCACCGTACCGACTAAAACCCGAGGTCGCCATTCCACGACCGGATTTGGGTCGCGTCGAAGGGAGTAAGCGACTGCGGCAGGAAGCCGAGGGGTCTCTGTGCCGGGAGGACGAAGCGCAGACGCCGGGGAGGGCGCGGGGAGGAAGGCTTGGCGGTTCCCGGTGGGCCCGAGGCGGCCGTCATCTGCAGAGAGCCCAGCGCGCTGACGGCCGGCGCCCAGGCAAAGGCCACCGGGGCGCCGCGCGCAGCCCCGCCCGAGGGGGCGCGTCCACGAGCCTGGCCCCGCCGCCCCTGACCCGCCCGCGGGATCCTGCCACTTCTGGGGCTGCAAAGTCAGCGGGGAAGAAGAATGGCCCCCAGCGCTCCGTCTGGACCCGGAAACCCTGTGTGAGATGCGGGATCCCAAAGCCAAGAGTGGGGCCTCCAAGGGACCCTATGCGAGGACCCATCCGGAGCTGCAGGCTCCTTGCCTGAGGAATCAGGGGTGGTTCCCGGGACGTTTTGTTTTTTGTTTTTGTTTTCTTGAGTTTGGAAATGCAGTTGACCTTTGTAGATTAGAAAGTGTTGATAGTTGAAGATGACAGATGTCAGGTTTTCTGAGGCATATCCCAAAGCCCTCTCACTTTCTGGTACCGTAGTGTAATGGTTATCACGTTCACCTCACACGTGAAAGGTCCCTGGTTCGAAAAGGGCAGAAACACAGGAGCAGTGATTTTCCCGGACGTGTTAGGCATTGTGTCGTGGTCTGGGAACAAACCGAAAACCAGCCGATCCCATAGCACAGGTGCTGGTGTTACTTGCTTGATGTCTATCACCTTCAGATTGGTTCGCTGGACCCCTAAGTCACCAGGATGAGGGCATTTCCATGTGGGGCCTGGGAGAGGTAATTAGACTTAGAAGAGGAATAAGACGGTGGTCCGCAAGTTAGGAAGAGTACCCTGCCCAGGGAACCAAATCAGCTGGCACTTTGCTAGTGGCAGCCTGCGTTAAAATAGCTCACTAAGGGATTCAATGACAGGACTCTGGAAAGTTCATCATCTCCTTAGTTTCTTATGTCACGTAGGTCATTGTCCCTGAATGTGAGTGCTGGCAAGAGATACTAGAATGATGAGCATGTAGGAAGCAGGAGGCAGATGAGGTGTTAATGACCTAACTGATGAAAACAGGGATACTACACGGATTCAGGCTGCAGTTGTGTCCAGATGTCAGATGTGGACGGTTCACACAGGGTCCAGTGTGGAAGTGGATGGCATGGGACAGACTGGCTGAAGGGAAGCCGAGTTTTCATCTGCTTTTATTAGTGGAAGTAAGAGATGATCGGTGGAAAGTAGTTCAAAAAGTGGCAGTAAGCTTGTATTCAATAAACTTATGCCCTTTTTACATTAAGCTGGAAGCAAATTACGTTGTGAGAATGAGAAAGTGTGTCCAAAGAGTACAGCAAGATTTGGCTTGGCAGTAAGTAAATGTACTAAGCAGGGGGACACATAGATTGTAGTGACCAATTCAAGCCCTCAGGTGATACCCTGCTCTTCAGGAGATACTGCTCTTGGGTCTGATCATAGAGTGTTGCTGTGCGCAGTGATGTCGTGATGCTGACAGGAACAGTCTGCTGTGCTGAGCGTTAGCATTTGACCTGATGCACAGATTTAGCATAGACTCTAAGATGCATGCAACATTGACCTGAGAACTGGAACTTGAGAGTAGGAGGTGCAGGTTTGTGGGAATAAATATAGATGTTGTTGGCATATAGAGGTGGTATTTGAAGGTGTATTGGCCAGACTTGGTGTGTGTCTTGGGTGATGGACAGAGGACAAATAAAACCTAGGCTGTGCAAGCTCAAAGTGAAGGTTGACTCCCTTGCTGAACCCTAAGTTCTGACCCAGCATGGACCTTGCATGGCCTCCCAGTGAGAGAAGCACGATCCCCTGTCACAGCTCCTGTCCTCCAAAGGCCAGCAGGACTCCCAGACCTGACTTGAGAACAACGACTCTCCAGGTTCTTCCCAGCTTCCTTTCCCCAGGGAGAACCGAGGACAGAGCTCTCTACTATTTGAACTTCATCAAAAGACAAATATGTTAACATTTTTTGTTTTTGTTTTGACAGGCAGAGTGGATAGTGAGAGAGAGAGACAGAGAGAAAGGTCTTCCTTTTTGCTGTTCATTCACC
The DNA here is from genome assembly GCF_033115175.1 of Lepus europaeus. Lineage (NCBI taxonomy): Eukaryota > Metazoa > Chordata > Mammalia > Lagomorpha > Leporidae > Lepus > Lepus europaeus. Next base: position 115,986,053 of record NC_084831.1, on the reverse strand, counting down.
CTCCAATGGCCGCTGCGGCCGGCTCATCTTGCGGATCCGAAGCCAGGAGCCAGGTGCTTCTCCTGGTCTCCCATGCGGCTGCAGGGCCCAAGGACCTGGGCCATCCTCCACTGCCTTCCCGGGCCATAGCAGAGAGCTGGCCTGGAAGAGGGACAACCGGGACAGAATCCGGTGCCCCAACCGGGACTAGAACCCGGTGTGCCAGTGCTGCAAGGCAGAGGATAAGCCTGTTAAGCCACTGCGCTGGCCTATGTTAACATTTTAACCATCAACATTTCTTTAAAATAGCCACGTCCTTACATAGCTGATAAATTAAAGCATACTAATTGAGGAAATTGGATATTCCCAAATAAACCAACATTGACCTCAAGAGTTGTTGATCTTTTTATATCACACATCCCTTTAAATGCTTTAAACATCTTATAAAGTAGACACCACGTTTTTATCATAAGTTTGGTTATTATTTTTACAAAACAAAACATAAATCCTACCAAGTGCAATTCCATGAACCAAAGTTTTCTTCTTCATTTCTCTATGTTGATTCTGTCCTTCGGTTTCCTTTCTTTTGCTTCTGCTGCTGCTTATTTCTCCCCTGATCAGAACTTTACTTACCTAACGCTACCAGTTAGGTCACCTTCTAAGAACCACTAGGGCAACACTTTGAAGTTGACCATTGGAGACAGCAGTAGAAACAAGCAACCTGAATGAATTTCTGATATTTCACAATGGAGATCTGTCATACAATTGGAAAGAACCTTTTTTGAGTTGCTTCAGGTAAAGTTAGACATTTTGATAATGATAGTTTTGTGAAAGTCTTCTATGAAAAGACTTCTGTATGGGTGAGTTTGTTAGCTTTTAGTCAACACTACAATAAACTTCTTTTGCAACTATGGCTGTCTTTGGGGATACTCTCATAGTAACCACTTTGAATTAGGCAGTGGCAGGTGCATTGGTGGTTCAGTGGTAGAATTCTAGCCTCCCACGTGGGAGACTGGGGTTTGATTCCTGGCCAATGCAGGCTGGTTTTTGAAATTTTTACACTTCTCTGCAAAATTACACTGCATAGGCCGGTGCTAGGACCCTTGTCTAGGCGACTCTGAACTGATGACACTGTCCCACCTGAAGCAGAAACACAATCTTTTTTTTTTTTTTTTTTGACAGGCAGAGTGGATAGTGAGAGAGAGAGACAGACAGAGAGAAAGGTCTTCCTTTTTGCCGTTGGTTCATCCTCCAATGGCTGCTGCGGCCGGCGTATCACACTGATCCGAAGCCAGAAGCCAGGTGCTTCTCCTGGTCTCCCATGCGGGTGCAGGGCCCAAGGACTTGGGCCATCCTCCACTGCCTTCCCGGGCCATATCAGAGAGCTGGCCTGGAAGAGGGGCAACGGGGATAGAATCCGGTGCCCCAACCAGGACTAGAACCCGGTGTGGCAGTGCCGCAAGGCAGAGGACTAGCCTGTTAAGCCACGGTGCTGGCCGCAGAAACACAATCTTAATAGGATCTCAAAGTTACTGTGCTCAACCAGAGCATAGGAGAGTTTTTGCAGTTTGGAATCTTGATTCTTGCAGCCACTGCCACTACCTCCTAGGCTCCAGCATGGTCTCTGAAAACTTCAAGAACACCCAAGTCCTTGGTCACGAAGTGGACCTTGTGCTGAGTGCTGAGCTGTCCCTGGGGAAGGAGAGGAGCCGCGGAGCAGGCAGGAGCACCCGGGGGCCTGTGGCACAGATACCGTGAACCAGATTTCTTGACCTGGGACGCCACTTCCTACTCCACAGGTTCAGATGCAGTTCTGAGAATAGGTCCGCATCCCCTGCAGTGTGTCGTCAACGGGTGTTGGTCTGAAAATTACATCTTTAATAAAAGAAAACGAAGTGTTTATCTTTAAACAACAGTCAAATGTTGAGGAAGAACATGTAGACCTCCTGACCTGAGATAAGTGACCTAATATTTCCTTTCTCTTCCCTGAAAGAACCTCTATCCCCTGTCGCCTGAGAGCTGAGATTGGGGAAACCACACATCCTGAGAAGAGGGGCTGAGTAACAAAGCAAACTGAATTCCCAACTGGTGAGGCCAAGGCAACTTGGGCTGGCTGACAAGGTCACAGCAGAAGGTGTCTCAGCAAGGCGTGAGAATGACTGCTGTGGTCCTCTTGGTGGTTTTAGGTTTGTTGGGAACTACACTCTGCATAAGAAAGTCAGAGCTTCCTGGTGGTGCTGCTAACGATTGCTGTATTTCTAATTTTAGGGAAGAGACAGCACTTAGTCTCATAATCCCCAAAATGTCCATTGCTTTGTAGAATTTTAATCAAGTCAAATGTTAGTGTAGGAGAAGGGGTTGATGCTTTATGCAAGGCTGAACTGTTTGTGGGAAAGAAGTAAAAGGCAACAGGCCCCCTGGTGTATACTTCCCACTAAAACAAAAATAAATGTTATTGAAGCTTTAATTCAGTAGGTACAACAAATGCAATAATCATTAGGATGTCAAAACTGTCGAATACATCTAAGTGAATTCTTACTGGCTGGAGCTGGACTCCAGCACCCAACTTGCACGGTGTCCACTATGAAGTGAGGGAGTTGATTGAGAAGGGCTGGAATCATGGGAAATGAAAGCAGCACATGTGAGAAAAGCCAGATGAAGATGCAGGTGTCAAAACTCTACATGTTGCTGTGTCCTCCTTGGCAGTAAAGGAGCCTTTCAACACGCATTGGAGGAGATTCACTCAACTCTGCCTGGGGAGCCTTCAGTGCTCTCTTCTGAGGTAATGGCCTCAGAATAGAATATTGAGTCCTCATGGACTCACCCACACTTGTCTTCTAAACCCCTGAGGAGGTGCAGTATATTCCAAAGGAGCTACGTGACTCTTCCAATTTACAAATACAGAAACACATGAGATAAATGTGGAAATTAATATTAAGGGTATAGGCTAATAGTGAAGGAAACATAACATTGGATGGATGGACTTCCAGAATGCCTTACTCACAGTTGTGGTGACAATGCCATGGCTTCTGGTCAAGGAACTCACTCTGGGCCTATGCTCATGGAAGTCATTGATTTCACCACATTCTCTCACATCCTGAAGCCTCTGGTCTGATTAGAACAGTGGAATGACCTCTTGAAGCCTCAGCTGCTGTGCCAGCTATGTGGGACAAGGTTCTCCAGGCAACCGTTCACTAGGCAGTGCTGTTTCTCCCATAGCCAGGATTCACAGGTCCAGGGACCAAGGAGTGGAAATGGAAGTGGCACCACTCATTATTACCGCTAGTAATACATGAGCAAAATTTGGCTTTCTCCACCTTTGCCCTCACGTTCTACTGGTCTGGAAGTCTTAGTTCAAAAGGGAAGAATGTTCCCATCAACAGACAATGGTCCTATTGAACATTAAAACTGCCACTCAGTCACTTTGGGCGTCTCATGCCTCTGAATCCACAAGCCAAAAAGGAAGCTACCGTGCTGGCTAGGTTGATGGACCCTGATTGCCAAGGGCAAGTTGAACCGCTTCTCCATCCATGGTGGAGGCAAGGAAGAGTTATGTCTAAACACAGGAGATCCCTTGGGCTTCTCTTAGAGCAACAGTGACCTGAGATAAGTCAGTGGAAAATCAAACCAACTCCATTCAGACAGGATTGCTAATGATACAGATACTGTAGGAATGAAGGTTCATGTACCCCCCCACACACACACACACCAGGTAAATAACAAAGACCAGCTGAGGAGCTTGCAGAGAGCAAAGGAACATGGAACAGAGTGAAAGAAGGCAGTTGCAAATACCAGACTTGTATGAGACCAGCTGCAGAAAGAAGCATGTAATAGTTACAAGTATTTCTTCCTTTCTCCCCCCCCCCCCCCCCCCCCCGTTAGTCTCTCTTGCTCATCTCCTTACTCCTACCACATAACATGTATCAACTTAACAATAGCATTGAAGTCACAGGATGCTAATGGGAAGAACAGCCTCTTCCTTTGTGGATAGTGATAGTTTTCTTATGTTAGGCACAAGTGAAAAAGGGCTATGGTCTTTATGTGGAACAAGCTTATAGCTATGTTTATGAATGGCAAGTTGACAAAGATTGTACTATTTGGTGGGTGAGACAGGCAGGATAGGAGGTTGTTGTCTTCTTTTAAGTAACATATTTGTAACAATGACCACTAACGCCCTAACTCTCCTTTTAAAAATAAAGCTTGGCTCGTCCCTGGGTGGGCTTAAACCACCAATCTTTCGGTTAACAGTCAAACGCGCTAACCGGTTGCGCCACAGAGACACCGGAGGTAGCCAGTTTCCGGTTTCAGAATGCACTGGGCATTCACTGAAAGCCTAGGTTTGGCCTCCTCTCTGCAAGATAACCGCAAACTCCAAGCTTCGGGAGTATTGGGACCCTGTCGCGTGCGTCCCGTTAGAAACCCTCACACCAGAAGGGCTGCCAAGTGGCCTTGGCCCCGCCTTAGCCCCCGCCTGCTTCGGAAACAGCGCCCCAAGAACGCCGAGTCCAGGAACCCGGGCGGGAGCCGTGCTGGGATCCACGGGGAGCCGAGCGCGCCCGTGGGCTCCGTGCCGGCGCTTCCTGCTCCGCGCTCCGCCCGGCTGCACTCAGCGGAGTCGGTGAGGTCGGTGCGACTGGTGCGGGTGAGTGACCGCGCCAAAAGCAGACACTGGAAAAGGAGCCCAAGAAAGCAGAGGCGTCGCTGAGACAACGAGACCTCCCAGGAGGCCTGCCTGCGGGGAAGCACCGGCCAGATCCCAGGGGTGGGAATCGTGACTGTGTGGAAGAAGAGGGAGGAAGAAGCGGAGACGCGTATGGGAGAGAAACGCTCAAGGATCTCTACACGACCAAGAAGGAGGCAGCGAAGAGAGTATGTTGCTTTGTTTTTGAAGTCGCAAAATGATAGGCGGCACAATGGTTGCCAGCAAGCTTCGCCAGCCTGGAGGTCTGCAATTCGAGCCCGGAACACCGCGACGCCTTCCAGCCGGCAGCTAGCGAAGGGACCGGTGTCGCTCGGCTTCGATTCCTGCAGCCACCGGCGCGGAGGGAGGTCCCTGGACCGAAGCGATCCGAAGAGGAGTAAACCTCACCGTGCACAAACCCGGAGCTGGCCACGTCAAAGAAGGAAACTTGGACGTGCTCTTTGTCAGAACACGACGGGAAATACCCCCAACGGTGAACTGCTGCCTCGCAGGGACCCCGCGGCAGGAGCTTCCACCAATGAAATAATGTGGTCGTAGCCGTTCTCTCAGGAGAGCTATTTCAAATGCCAGTCTGACTCACTCTTTCTCTCTCTCTTTCTCTCTCTTTCTTTCTTTCTTTCTTTCTTTCTTTCTTTCTTTCTTTCTTTCTTCCCTTCTTTCTTTCCTTCTTCCTTCCTTCCTTCCTTTTTTCTTTCTTTCTTTTTTTTTTTTTAACACGAAACCAGATTGAGCATTGAATGAGATTACAATAAAAAGCATAATAAAAAGCCATGGTCCAGACTGGCTTGTCTCCACTCCCTGTATCCTAGTTTTTATGGGAACAATAAATTATTGCACTACAGTACACATGGCAAATTATTGCACTACAGTACAGCACTTTTTAAAAAGAAGTGAGTATTGCGGTATGTTTAATTTTGATAAATGCAGTCAGCATCCAGTTCAAGTTACAGAAGATTACTATGATTCAAGAAAGGTGTGTGGAACCCCTTTTCAAGCCGTTCCTTCCCTCTCTTAGTTAGTCACTGATCTGAATATTATCACCAGAGCTCACAATTGCCTATTTTTAAATTCATGTCAACGATTGTACAAGGGTACTTCAAAACCATTGTGGAAAATGGCTGTCAAAGGTAAGTTTCCTTTGCTGTATTTTTTTTTGAAATCCATGCAGATGAGCAGGCTTCACAAAGTTCACCCAAAAAATCATATCATGAAAAAAATGCATGGATTTCAAAAATGTTTCACCAAAACAAATGTTTTAATTCCATTTTCTATGAAATTTTTGAAGTACCCTTGTGTACTTTTTGTATGTGGCTTCTCCCCACTCCCAGGTAATTATGCCCGTTATGTTCATGAGATACATCCAAGTTATGTGTATCATTTCTAAGTTTTGGTCCCAAAGTTTCCTGAGCTTTTGATGGAAGAAAAAGTAGGAGAGTCACTGAACCCAATATGGAATGCTGGTCTTACACGGCTGAAATAAATATCTTCCTAGGGATTAGTTTCATAAACTCCAAATATTGCCCTGAATTAATTAAAAAATCACGTTTTAATTAAGTTTTCTGCCAGTACCATGTATTCAAAGCAATCTAGATCAGTTTTCTATTCAGTGTAGACATGCATAGCATGTCTGTACTATAATTTATCTAGCAAGCACATAGTTGTAGGCATCTAACCCCCCCCCCCTCCAAGCTTGCAAAATGAGTGAGCAATAGTAAAATGGTTGTATCCATGCAGGTATCATTATGGAATCGGAGAGGTTATTTCTCTGGGGGCAAGCATTTAAGTGTGAGTCCTACGGTTTTATGGAATCGGAGAGATTACCTACGGTTTTCTTTTCGGAAAAGAAATTTGTTTCCGCCCGGTTTCGAACCGGGGACCTTTCGCGTGTTAGGCGAACGTGATAACCACTACACTACGGAAACCACCACTAAGCCGCAGTTCAAAAAATACCCTTGAAAATCATTTCTGCGTCATATTTTCAATATAGGAAGCTGAACTGCATTTCTAGATTAGAATAAAATGAGCTCCAAGAAAATACCAACTACCCCCAAGATAAGGAGGCAGCGACGTCCAAAGAGACCCGCGACTCCACCTGAGACGCCTGGGGCCTGACCTGGCTCCCGCAGCGTTTCTGGGGGCAGAACCACCCGCCGGGGGCCGTTCTTCGCTGACTCTCCAGCCCCAGAAGCTGAAAGAGCTGCGGGTCAGGTGCGGTCGAGCCACGGGAGCGTCCCTCACGGCCTTCGTGGTCTTCTTCTCGGCTCCGGCCGGGCCGTCGATGCTCCTGGCACTACGCAGATGGCTGGTGCTGGGGTCCAGCGGAAGCTGCGGGGCCCCCTCTTCCCGCCCTCCCCGACCAGGCGGGGCCTCACCTGCGCGCTGTCCCCGGAGGGCCTTTCGCCCCGACTTCTGCTTGTCGTCCTTCCGACGAAGGCGCCAATGCCATGGGCCGCCCTTTCAATCTGACCCTTGCGTCACAAGCTCAGGGGGTAGTTAGCACAGGCAGCGTGTTAGGGCTTTTGGCTGTCGGAAAACTCGGAACACCCACACTAGTGCTTCCCGGCCTGGACTGCATTCGAGTGAGGACCAGGCCGCGAGATGGAGAGTGGATCGCTGGGGTCTCAGGGCCACCGTTCGAGCTAGGACGCAGGAGAGCACGGGAGAGTTCCGCGGTCAGGGCAGTTTCCCTTCACCCGTTCTACCAGAATCCCCGTTTTGGTCTTTGTGATGAGCCCGCTCAGCAGCTCTGGGAACGCGGACTCCCACGCGGGCAGAGTCTGGAGAACCTCAAAGTCCGAGGTTTCCCGTAGCCTCACCGCAATGGCCTGCAGCAGGGTTCCCAACCTAGCCAAAGACGCGCGGTCCTAACCGCTCCTTCCTCTCCTTCTCACTTGAACTTGAATGTAAAAATGAAGCTTGGATAGAACAGCCGTTTTCTCCAGCACTTGCTTCTCGTAACCGCAGTGGTCACCGCGTGTGCTTCACACCCACCAAGTTCAAGTGCTCCCGCTGCGTGGAAGGCGAGCGCCACAGCTCCCTAGACGCCAGGCTGCGGTGCTCAGCCTGGTCTCAACTGGAGGGCCGAGATCCAGCGGACGCCCTGGTGGCCTCAGATTAGACAATGTGAATTCTCCGTCCTCTTCGCTCCACCCGTCTGTCACTTCCTCCCATCCACAAGAGAGCCCCCTCCAACACCCCCCCCCGCCCCGCGTTTCCACGAACACGTTAGGGTCCTTGCTAGACAGAGAGGGCAGTGTCCGTTCTCCTGCGGGAGCAGAACTGGGCGCCAGCTTCTGGGGAACCCGCACTCCCTGCGGCCCCGCACGCCTGCGCCTCGCCGCGCCCACGCACATCCCAGAAGGAGATGGGGGGCTCCTCCGCGGGCCGCCCCGGGAGCTGCCGGGTGCTCGCCGCTGCCACAGGAGTGTGCGTTGTTGCCGGAGCTCGTAGCGGCTCAACTCACAGCTCCTGGTACCCTGGCGCCTCCGGGTCTCCCTCCCGCAGGCCACCCCCGGGTGCCCTGGCGCCTGCGCACACCTCCCCGGAGGCCCGCTGTCTGCTCCCCAAGGCTGCGTGGTTTCTGAGCGCAGCCGGGACGCAGCCCCTGGCTGCAAACGCACCTGACAGCTTTGGCCAGCGCGCTGCCTGCGGGGCGGGGCTCCTGGTGCGTGCGGTGCGGTTCGCCCTTTGGCGAGAATCCGGAGGGGACGGCCTCCCAGGGCTTCCCTGAAGGGAGGACGAGTCGCAAGTGTGGTTAGGTGCTCTAGGAGCGCAGAATAGCCTTGCAAATGCCAGGAAACAAACTAAAGAAATGGTGCTGTGCATCCCTGGTGGTCTAGTGGCTAGGATTCGGCGCTTTCACTGCCGCGGATCGAGTTGGATTCCCCGTCAGGGAAAGCTTGGTCATAATCTGGTATGGGCTGCACGTGGTATGAAAGCTCAGCGGTGGGAGATCTGTCTTTCAAACCCTGAAACTCCCTTAAACTGGATAAGTAGTCTTAGTCTGGTCCCTAGACTGGCTGCGTCACACAGCATCTGCGGGATGCACACCAGCACAGGCTCTCTCCCAACTTGCTGGATGCCCATTCTACCCCTTCCCCCTTTTTCGCCTCTCAGATTTAACTCTTCTTTTAACAGGAAAGTTAACAAAAAAAAAAAAAAGTCTTTCTTAAAAAAGCATCTGAAGTTGCTGGGAACTGAACAAAACAGGCGGACTCCTGGAGGAACAGAGCCGCTGTTCCAGTTTCACAGATGTGGCTGAGAGCAAAGCTCGGTTGTCTGCTCATTTCGAGTTGCTGCACAAGGTCAAGGCCACCACAGCAGCTGGGAAGACAAGGGGGTTGGAGGAAATCTCAGAGAGGAAAAAGCCAGGAAGGCAGTCCCAGGCATGTGTGGAGCTGCGCGAGTTTGGGTGGCTCCAGGCAGTCCTGCTACAGCTAAAAGGACCCAGAGAGACGTCAGCTGCCACCTGCTGTAGGGGAGATGGGTGCAAGCACGTGGGTCTCTCCTACCCATGGGGAGACTGTGTTGAGCTGGGTTTTGGCCTGGCCCAGCCCCAGGTGTTGTGTGCATTTAAGGAGTGAATTATTGGATAGGAGTCCTCTATGCCTCTCGTTTTCTCTCTGTCTCTACAGCACAGTTAAGAAACGAATTTTTTAAATTGTGGAGGAAAACCTAAGAGGAGTCTGTGAAGAGCTGGCTGACGCCCAGCATGGAAACTCTCTGTGGATCTCAGCCTTGCAGAAGGCGCTGACGGCCTCAGCATTCACTGCTCCCAGCACATGGAGATCACCATCTGCAGTGCACTCTCCTCCAAGGCCCCTCCCACACCAGGGTGTGGGGGAAGTGTCTTCCTGGTGCCTACCTGAATCAGCCTGCTAGCCTAGAGGTCTGGGAAGCCTGGGGCTTCCTGTGTTTCAAAGATGTCCAGCTTTATGGTGGATTGCCAAAGACAAGTCAGTGGACAGGAAAAGTTCAGCTTCAGGAAAAGAAATGCAAACAGGAGTGAAGTTTGTGAAAATGCCCAGCGCAATCTGGGCACATGTCTCCATCTGTGGGCTGCACTGAAACCTTTAGGACGGAAATCCGGGCGCTCAGGAGGACTTTCAACATCAGGAGTGAAGAGCCACCTCTCAAGACTCTTTGCAAAGATTCTGTGACTGTTCCCTTGGGTTGTCTGGCAGTGAACCTGTGTGACCCTGCTCTCCTACAGACCCTACAGACCTGCCTCCTGCATCACAGAATTTCTTGCCTGACCTATGTCAGTTGTCAGAGTGGGGGACCCAATGCAGTTTTCCTGTGCAATCCCAGGGACTTAGTGACATTTGATTCTGGAATGATTGATGGCCCTGGACTGGTGCTACCACTCTGCAGTATACAGGAGTGCACATATGAAGATGGGAGTTCAGAGGCAGGCATTGTGGTGCCATGGGCTGGGCTGCCGCTTGGGACACCTGCATTCCGTACAGAGTGCAGAGCATCAAGACCTGCCTGCACTTCCAGTCCAGCTGTCTGCTAATGTGTCTAGAAGGCAGCAGAAAATAGCCTAAGGACTTGGTTACCTGCCACTCATGTGTGAAATTTGGATGTATTTCATGGTTCTGGCTTCCCCCCTGCCTGACTCTGACTGCTATAGGCATTGCAGGAGCAAACCAGCAAATGGAAGATCTCTCTCTCTCTCTCTCTCTCTCTCTCTCTCTCTCCCTCTCTCTTCCTCTCTGTGTGTGCATTTCCCTGCGCCTTTCTCACAAATACATCTTTGTAAAAAAAAATTAGTTTGCTGTTTTGAGCTGGTGAAGAATGTTTTAATTTTGATTTGTATAAAAATACAAGCAACAAAATGTATGAAAGATAAACCTTCTTCTCTGAGGTTTCTAAACCCTCACTCCTCAAGAAAATGAGCACGTGCCTAAGAGCTGGTAAATCATCTGCACTTTTCTGCCTGTTCCTGGACTCAAGTCCTTGCTGTTTTCATCCAGCTGCAAGGGCTCCAGTCATCCAAAGGCTGGGAGTGGGGAGGGAAAAGGATGAGGGCCTCTGAGGATCCTCTCCTGATCTGGGCATTGGTGTCTTAGGGGCTATCACAATTGCAGAAGGAAGGGCTGGGATTTCTCAAGCAAACTGGCCAGTGGTGACTTCTTGCTTTGATTTAGACTTGCTTTGTTGTTTTATTTTCTTGTCAATTGGGGGAATTATTGGTGACTAAACTTTGTTGGTTTTGAAATTAAACAAGAACATTTAAATTAAACAAGAACAACTTCCAACATTAGTTGTTACCTGAAACAGAAATACAAACAAAAAGCAAAAAAAAAACCATCATGAACAATCTTCTGTGTGGTCTTGCTGACAACTGCCTGGGGCTGGGGCTGAAGCTGGGTGGAGATGGAGGCCAGGGGGAGCCTGAAGTTACAGGAGTGGACTACAGGCCAGAAGGAGATGGTGACGCTAGCACATTCAAGGCAGAGTCTCCTGAAGTGCGCTAGCTGCCCGTGGTGTGGAACACAGGGCCCCAGCACCTCCTGATGCCAACAGCCCTGCTCCCAGCTGCTCCTGCAGGTGAGTTAGCCCCACCAGCTGCTCCTCAGGAGAAAATAAAGGTCTTTTCCAGGTTCCAGGATGAGAGTTGTAGCTCAAACACGCACATTCACAGACTTGTTACAGCAAAGAGAAGACATTTCCAAGAAAATTCTCCTAAATCCATTCCAACTCAGCAGTCCAGTAAATGCCTTATCTGGTGCACACAGGACAGGCTAAAGATATTTTGATACTTTTAAATATTTCCACTAACATGAAGATATTTTTGTGTTTCGTTTTTCTCCTCAGTAAGAGTCTAGTACAATGAGGAGATAGGATATTATAATTTTTTTTTTTAGCTTTTTAAAACTTTTACTGTTTAATTTACCAGTTGATTCGAATTACTTTCTGCTCTTAGTAATCTCAGCTAACCATGCTTTCAGTTGGTAACCATAATACATTATTGGCTTCATCTGTTTACAGCACCATCCCAAAGTACTGAATACAATAGAAGTGGCTGGAAAGAGGCCATCAGAACCTGTAAGAGGACAGCTAAACACAGAACCAACAACACTTTAGTTTTATGAGCAGCAAATCTGATATATAAAACTGTGGATGACAAAAGACTTTCAGTTGCCACGTTTAAAATCATAAACTCATTATAAACTCAACAAGAGGCACTTGCTTACTTTACATAGCATTTTTGAAAGCACCTGTAGGATTTTACAGAACATTTAACTCTAGGCCTCTGTGGCTTTCTCATCAAGATTCAAGATTTCTTTCGTAAACTTCTGTGACTTCCACACACCCTCTTCAACTTACTTGAAACATTCCATCATTTCCATTCCAGTCTAGAGTAAACTAGCCAACAGGATGAAGTCAATCTTACAAACTTTGTCCTTTCTTTATTCAAAATAACTCTTTCCTTTTAACCTTCCTTACCAAATGCACATTTCTATAACATTTTTAACACAAATTTAACATGTTGAGTATGCAAGAGTTTACAATAAATTAGCAGTTACACCTAAATGACTTAAGATGCTGATATATCTCTACTTGAATTTAATTAAAATTAAAATTGCATTCATCTAAAGCAAGTACTAATTACCCATTGCTGTTTCATTGAGTACTGATTACCTGGAAACCTGTTAAAATAAATTGCAAAAATAGCCTCAGCAAGTTACAAAGCAATATTTCCAAAGGTAATGATCTTAGATTCAAAGAAAGGAAACCAGAGGAGGAGGCTAGAGAGCCACGTGTCAGGAACAGGTCCTTTTTTTACAGACAGAGTGTTTAGTGAGAGAGAGACAGAGAAGTGCTGCACCCACAGCTGTTGTGACACCCATGTAGCAAAATGTTACATTGGGGGTCCAAGGCTGCAGGGCCGAGGTGAGAACTATCCGTGAAGTGTGGCCTCAAGCGGTTCCTGTGCAGCCAACAGTCGTGAAGACTTTCGGCTCACGGACTAAGAAGTAGAAGACTTAATTACTGCTGGTTAATAAAGCAATGTGTCTCAACATTAATAGTGATTTTGTATTTAGTAGTTATGCCATGTAGTGCGTTAGGACAAGTGCACCATGATTAGAAACAAGGGAGTCAAGTAGTGCCAATAAGCATTTCACAAAAATCAACAAAAAACACTTTAGACTTTGGCCCACCAGTCATTAGGGCAATTTACGAGGAGGCATTAAACACTGACAAGAAACAGCACACCCTAGACAAGATAAAACAAAGGGAGCTGAGGTGTGAGCTTTAGAGAGCTGAGGTGTGATTTAGGTTCCGGGTTATCAGGTTTAGGCAGCATGGGGATGAGAAAGCTACATTCAATCTTACATAGGTGATATATGGGACTTGGGCTAACATGCACCACCATCTGATAACTCCCCTGTCCCAGGTTCTCCTAATGAGAGGTTAACTAGTAACCTGACCTTTACCTTTTCTTAAAAGTAGGACTGCGAATCATCACTACAATGTCTCCCTGTGTCCCTTGTAAAGTTAATCATGTAACCCCATTAGCCTTAACAAGTTTTTGTAATCTTGGAATTTCTTTTGTCTTCAGCAATGTAAGCTTCCCTATATAAACTCTGGTTTTCCCGCCAATAAACTGCAGGCAGACAACTGCAGCAGCAGCATACTCAAAAAGTGTGTGTGTCTGTCTGTCATTTCCCCGCCGATTCCTGATTCTCCTACGAGCCTTCGCCCTGTTCTCCCCTGGTCTGAGTCTCCGCGAGAGCCGGTTCACCCTCCAATGGCCGCTGCGGCCGGCGGGCTCAAGGACTTGGGCCATCCTCCACTGCCTTCCCGGGCCGTAGCAGAGAGCTGGCCTGGAAGAGGGGTAATGGGAACAGAATCCGGCGCCCCAACGGGGGCTAGAACCCGGTGTGCTGATGCCGCAAGGCGGAGGACTAGCCTGTTAAGCCAATGCGCCGGCCGGGAAAAGTCCTTTTAAAACTTTGCCAGAGGCACTCCCTTGACTTGCATCTTCTGGTCTGCTTTAACACAAACCAGGAGGAAAAGAAAGCTCGGCATCAGAAGCAATGGGTGGCAGGCCTATTAATGGCTGATCTGTACAGTGATCTGCCCTCAAGGAGACCCAACAGGCCAGTCCACTGCAGTGGCTTTCAATGTGGTAAGCCTGGGCTTCAGCAGAAGTCAGCTTGTGAAGAGCCCTGGCTGCTCTGCCAAGAGTTGGATCACTGGAAATGGACCTGCCCTGGAGTCGAAGGATGCCCAGGTCAGAGCCACAGATCTTATTGGCTCTAAGCTGAAAAGCCCTTCACTCAGCTCAACTTCCAAAGTGACCACTGCAGCTGAGGGTATGGTCAAGTAGGGTCAGCAACATTGCAGGCAGAACTGTAAATTTCTTGTCAGAGATGCCACCTGCCTTTACCTGGCCAGCACTCCTCCCAGCCCAGCCAAGTAATGAAAGTCAACAGAGTGCCTTTCCCTAGGAGGTTCACACCTCCCTTAGGATGTACCCCAAGTGAAGAGATAGATAGGTCTGGGCCTCTAAATTTACAAGGCCTAAAGCCCACCAGATTATTATCAAGCCCCTTCTATCAGGTTCTATTTGCCTCTCAATCAGAAAACTTAATTGTAGCTTAGACAGCACCTTTCTTAGCACATCTAATAATGACTCTGTCCTTTGTTCTAGACCCTGTCTAGCACACTTGGGCCTCATTCCTTTGTAATCATAACCTCTACTCTACCACCAATGGCTCTACTCCCAACCTGTGTGTACTGATGGTCCTCTTCCCCACTTAATGCTGTATAATTGTTCAGACCTGGTAAATGCCACTCTTAGGATCATTGGTTACTATCCTCACTCTGTCTTTTATGACCTTGCCTAAATATGATCAGAGTCGGCAAACTTGGAAGGCTTCCATAGCCTTGGCAACTCATGATGACAGCCTAGGGTGGTTACTGGCGCCATAAACTAGAGTGTCAATTTGTTGGGTCAACAACAAGAGCCACTGTGCACTTGCTCCTCATGTGGGATCTCTGTCTTTAATGTGCTGTACATTGTGATTTAATGCTATAACTAGTACTCAAACAGTATGTTTCACTTTGTGTTTCTATGTGGGTGCAAACTGTTGAAATCTTTAACTAAATTGATCTTCTGTATATAAAGAGAATTGAAAATGAATCTTGATGTGAATGGAAGGGGAGAGGGAGCGGGAGAGGGGAGGGTTGTGGGTGGGAGGGAAGTTATGGGAGGGGGAAGCCATTGTAATCCATAAGCTGTACACTGGAAATTTATATTCATTAAATAAAAGTTAAAAAAAAGAAAAAAAAAACTTTGCCAGAGGGCGGCCAGGGAAGCAGGAGCAGTGAATCCCATTAGGATGGGGGTAGGGAGCTTGACACTGGTGGTTGGGCCACGTGGCTACCTGGCTTCCAGCAATGGCGGCGGGGAGAGGCAGGACATGGGGTGGGGCAGGGCAGAAGAATGCGCATATGGGGGCGGGAGGTTCCTGGCTAGCTGTGGGGTCCCTAGGAACTCAGGAGGGCCTGAAAAGGCAGAGGGTAGAGAGTTTGGCAGTAACACAGAAGAGGCGCCCTTAGGCGGTGGGGGCCTGATCTTGGCCAGCAAGACCTGGGCCATGGAGCAGGCAGAGAGGAAAATAGAGAAGGGAGAAGGGACGGGAGTGGAGGTTACAGAAAGCCTGGAGATATGGGACCATTTTCTCTCCCTGCGGCAGAAATTCTCAAGGTAATTAGGCCATGCCTGGGTGGATTGAAGAGTAGGCGTTTACACCGTAGGTCCTGGGCCAGTCCCAGTTCCTTCAAGTTCTTTAGCAGGCAGGCCGGGGGCATTTTGAGTCCCACCCTCAGGATTGGCCAGATCCCATGGTCTCCCCGGTAGCCCGGATCTACTGAAATTCGGTCAAGGCGTGCCCTGTCCCGGACTTCAGTAGACGGATTAGAGGTCAGTCCTTTACGGGGCCAAGCCAGTGGCCGGACATCTCCAACAGCCGCTGGGAGGCTATACAGCAGAGAACAGAGGCCACGTGCGCACGATTTGGAGGTCTCTGTCCAGACCGAGAGCTAGCCAGAGGTCCAAGAGACTGGGCCAACCCAGAGGAGGGAGGGAGAGCAAGGGAGGAGTTACTTACAGTTGGTCCAGCGTGGTCCATAGTCAGCCTGGGGCACCAGACAGGTTCAATGAGTGAGGGGGCCTCGAACCCAGAAAGGGGAGTCTCTAAACCTCAGCTCCCCGGTTTTGGCACCATCTGTAAGGTGTCCGACGCATAACAAATCTCCCCAGGCAGACAAATAGATTCATTCACAGGCTTTTATTGGGGTTCCGCTCCCAGGCGAGGTTCCCCAGCCCCAACAGAGCAACAGAGCAGGGGCCAGGGAAGTCACCAGGATATTATAATTTGAATACAGTAAATTTGTATTTTATCAAAGACCAACATGAATCATCCTTGCTTCAATCTTGTAGCATATTTTTTCAGCAGTTTGAAAAAAATGTATTTTGCTCATTTCTTTCTGAAAGACTACTGACTCCTGAGGTGGTGGGGTGAAGGCCGTGCAGCTGTCCCCACTGCTGCCCGACCTCCCAACGCACTGTGGGGCTACCGCTCGCCTCTTGTCTGAGTCCCAGGCTCTGGAGAGCACAGAGTCGCTCCACAAGACTGGAGTTATAGAGAGAGGTAGAGACAGAGAGAGAGGTCTTCCATCTGCTGGTTCATTCCCCAGATGGCCGCAATGGCCAGAGCTGTGACGATCCAAAGCCAGGAGCCAGCAGCTTCTCCCAGGTCTCCCATGTGGGTGCAGGGGCCCAAGGACTTGGGACATCTTCCAAGGCTATAGCGGAGAGCTGGATCGGAAGAAGAACAACTGGGACTAGAAATGGCGCCCATATGGGATGCTGGTGCTTCAGGCCAGGGTATTAACCAGCTGCACCACAGTGCCAAAACATCGTAATTTTTTTATCCAGTCATCTTTTGATGGACACTTGGATTGATTCTTTATCTTAGCTATTGTGAGTTGAGCTGCAATGAATATGAGGCTACAGATAATATGAGGCTTGCATATGCTGCTTTCATTTCTCTTGGGTGAATTCAAGGAGTGGGTTTGTTGGGTCATATGGTAGATCTATTTTCAGCTTTCTGAGATATCTTCATACTGTCTGCCACCATGGCGGCACCAGTTTGCATTCTCAGCAACAGTGGATTAAGGGACCTTTTCTCCCACATCCTTGCTGGCATTTATTCTTTGTTGATTTCTGTATGAGAGCCATTCTAACTGATGTGAGGTGGAAACCCATTGTAGTTTTGATTTGCATTTCCCTCATGGATAGTGATCTGATCATTTCTTCATGTGTCTGTTGGCCATTTGAGTTTCATTCGGGAAACCCTACAAGACATTGGCATAGGCTGAGATTTCTTGGGAAAGAACCCAGAAACACAGGCAATTAAGCCCAAATTGACAAATGGGATTCCATCAAACAGAGAAACTTCTGCACTGCAAAAGAAACACCAGTGAAAGGCAACCGACATAGTGGGAGAAAACATTTGCAAATTATGACACTGATAAAGGATTAATATCCAGAAGCTATACAGAGTTCAAGAAAGTCAACAACAATGAACCAAACACTGCACTTTAAGAAGTGGACAAAGGACTTGAACAGGCATTTTTCAAAAGGGTATATGATTCTTCCTCTCTCACAAACGCCCAGCTGCATTCATTTTTCTTGTGGTTGGAGACAACTGATTCTGATTCTCCCTCACCAGAGAGCTGTGTAAAAGTGTGATCACACAGGGTACCCACTGATCCCATGGCATTTCTTCTCATCTCACAAGCAAGGCTGAGAAAGGAAGACGGCTTACATGGAGTCCTCTGCCTGCTGTCTCTCCCAGCTGCCTGAGCCACCCCTGCTGCTTCCCAGGATGGGCACAGCAAGCAGGAGAGGCAGAAGCCGTCAGGTGCACAGCCCAGGCCCTCACTCCCATCCGGGATGTGGGGGTCTATACCCCAGCCCCAGGGTTGTTTCTCTGCTGCAATATAGAGAAAAAGCTCGGCTTCCGTTTCTGTCAGGTGTCCAGTGCCAACTCTGTCAGGACGGTGCCAGTGTGTCCACTCGGGCTGCTCAGATTCCCAGAAAAATCTCTCTGCACTCCTGCCTGGACAGGGACTCCCAGTCAGCACCCCGTGGGCGTGGCCTGAATGGGGCTTTCAGCAGTCAGGTTCTTCCAGGGAACTCTGGCGCCTCATCCCTCACTAGGGAAGTGTTGTCCTGGCTGCAGGGCCCGACCAGCCCCCATGCCACTCATCTGCAAGGAGAACCTCCCGGTAAAGGTTCCGGGACTTGGGCAGCACAGCAGAACAGTGGGCGATGGTGCACGCTGAGCCGGTCTTTCCGTGGGCGCCCGACCTTGCTCCACCCTCCGCGTTCCCGCGTTCTCCTGATGGAAGGCGGACGACCCAGTCGGGGGTTCAGCACCTCGGCTGGAATGACGTTTCCTCAACGTGGGACGATTGAGTTCCTTATTTGAGGATCTAAGGCGTTGGCGTCGGTAAGCTCTCAGGTGCGGAGCAGGCCCTGAGAGACGCGGGAGCCCCACAGGGACAGGCGGGAGCGTGGTTATCTGCTCTGCGGGGCAGCACCGCCTCGCGTCCCGGATCCGCGCCTTCAGAGTGGATGCCGTCTTCGTGACACCAGCGGCGCTCCGTCAGGATGACGGTCTGCGGCCCCCGGGCGCCTTCTCCAGCTTCATGAAGACGAGATCTGTCTGCTGCTGGCTTCAACGTCCGATCGGCATCCACTAAGTCCACTTTTCATTTCGAGTTCCCGCATGAAGATAATCCTGGATGACCCTAAATGTTCCGCGCATCGAGGGCCATGAATTTGAAAAGGGTGCTCAGGACACGGACAAAGTTCCTAAGCCTGACGCAGCATAAGAACGGGCGCAGTCGGGATAGGCCAGGGCCGAGGTCGGGGCCAGGGCGCCCGCAGGGGTGGGGTTTGGAGGGACGAGGCGGGCACAGCTGTCACTCTGAGCTCGCCAAGGGCGCTTTGGTGAAGCAGCTGCTGGGCGCGGGGGAGGGCGGGTTTCCTTCAGTGGCGTCACGGAAGGGGCGGAGCTATGTAGATAGAGCAACGCAGGGGCTGCTGGGCCAGGACCTGCTGCAGATTCACGACCGCTTTTCCGTGCTGTGGAATAAAGCGCGGCACATACGTGCGCTGTGCGTGCTTCAGGGCGAAGGGCGCCCGGGGTAAGGGGCGCAAAGTGAGCGCGTGTGAAGAGTTCGGGGCGTGTGAGGTTGTGCGATTTCCCCAAATGTTGGAAACTCGGCTGCAGAATTTGTGGCTTGGGGGACTGCGTTGGCGCTCTCCCCGGGCTTTGATCAGTTGAAGAGCAGGTGACTACTAGGATGCAGTGTGCAAATCCTCAGTGCAAAGCAGGATATGTACCTTTCAAATCCTACGCAGGCTAAATATTGTGGGCTAGTCTCCGTTACACAAACAACCCTCAGTTTCTGAACTGTCTTGCCCTTCCTCTCAAAGGAAGTTTAACAAACATTACCGAACAACCATGATTTTCTTCTTTTAATGAAATAGGCCTTTTCTTGCAAAGAGTCCTTCATTGACCTTTGTATGGTGGTTTTTTCAAAACCCGCTGGGCGGAGCCTAGGGCCAGGCCAGGAGCTCTCTCCTGGGACCTGTAGAACCGCCTCTCCCCTGCTCCTCCGCCCAAAAAGTCTGGGTGTCCTGGATAAAAAACTCTTTTTTTCCCACTCGAGTAGGTCCCACACCGACTTTGCCAGGATCCAAATCCGCGGTCCAGACACCGGCGTTTCCTACCTGTCGCCGATAGCCGTGGGTGATTTCCCCAAGGGCTCAGGTTTCAGCCCCAGCAGGGCCAAGGGCGCCCTGTGTGCCTCTGCCCCTTTCTTCAGGGAGAGGACAGGAGCCCCAGCATAGCCCAGGACGGGGATCTCCCAGGCTCAGTCATTGCCCTGGGGACCGGGCCATTGTAAAGAATCCGCTATTGGAACGCGGACTCCAGGGAGAGAGGGAGAGCCGGACAAACCTGCGAGGTTCCAGGTGCGGCCGGGGAGAAGGAGGCACCGAGGCCCAGAGCAGTCCATACCCTGCAGAGAGGCCTTCTCGTCCCCCAGAAGGCGGAAGGACCTCGGGAGCGGTAATAAATCCCATTTAAACAATCAAAATCAGTAAGTTAAAGGCGAAGGTCCCATCGAGATTTGAACTCGGGTCACTGGATTCAGAGTCCAGAATGCTCACCGTTACACCATGGAGCCAGCCTTTAAACTTCGGTGCTCTTGTGGTGTGTGGACCGCGCGAAGACTGCCAGGCGCGGGCTCCAGAATTGGGAAAGCCACGCGGCTGCCCCGCGGCTGCCCGACCTCCCTAAGCACCGGTTGCCTGCGTGGCGCACAGTGCGGCTCCCGCTCGCCTCTCGGCGGTGGCCGGGCTCCGAAGCCCGAAACGTCTCCCTTCAAAGCCGGAAGTTGCCTGGGGAAGGATCGGTCCTTGTGCATTCGGAGCCCAGTCTCTGTGGCGCAATCGGTTAGCGCGTTCGGCTGTTAACCGAAAGGTTGGTGGTTCGAGCCCACCCAGGGACGGCTGCTGTTGCATTTTTACCAGGTGCTGCCCGCGGATGAGCACCTTCTTGTCTCTTGTCTCTATTTCTCTGCTGTCCCCACAAAGGCCACCTCCCCACGTCATGCCACTCTCCTAGACCACCTGCAGGGAGCTCAGGAAGCCTGAAACACATACCAAGGAGGAAACCAGTCCTGGGACCCAGTGGGCTGGCGCCGGTGAGGTCCCTTGGGGGGACTTGCATTTGACATCTGTGATACAAGACCGACAGCAGTGTTCGGTCCCCAAGTGTGTGCCTCAGTTGTGCTTGCTTTATCAACAGCGTTCTCACCATTATAAGTGATAATTTGTAAAAATAAGCTTCTGTACACTGTGCAAGTACTTTCAAAATCTTCTGAAGCCTGGATGGCTTCATGAGAACACCACAGCGGTCGTTGTATTGTGCACTGGGAAGATGTATCATGCATGTCTTTCGCCCCTGTGCAGCTGGGTCCACAGTGTAGCGTTGCCTGTGCAACTGCTTCCTTATGGCTGGTATACAGGGCTTCGAATATCAGCCAACTTGGAAACTGCTCTTTTTCTGGAATGGCACTAAGTCATATTCCAGGTGGTTTACGAACTCCATTCGTGTCCCTCTCTTCACTTACTTGTCAGCACAAGCTTACTGTTCAGGGATCTCTGAAATTCCATCAAGGGGAGTGTGGCCCCCCTGCTTAACTAAGAGCTTGGTCCAACAGGAGGATTTGGTGGGCACTGCACATAGCTGCTGTGCTGCGGGTGTTGACAGCTAAACTTCTAAGCTAGCTTGCAGACTTCCAATAACTGCAACTGTTGTCTGGGATGAGCTGCTTACACTGATCCAGAGAAGGCTAGCCAGAATGACCTCCTTTTTGGCTTTTGCAAAGTACTATCTCAGAGGGGAATCCTCATGGTGTCAGACACCTGTTCTCCTGCTTTCCTTTATATCTTCAGAGAAGACCAGGGCACTAAAGCTCTCCTGGGAGAGAAGGCACAGCACTGGCTGCGGTGAAGACAGCACACCAGTGTAGACAGCGCTGAGAGCTCCAGGGACAAAGTAGAAGAAAGGGTGGGCAAGGGGTTGGGAGCCACAGGACGCACTCAGTACACGCTGGGGTTCCAGTTATTAAAACTGTCGGCTGCCTGAACCTTCAGAGGGGGCATGGGACCCTCACAGTGTCCTCTGGGGTAGGGGTGGGATAATGTAAACATATACTTTCAACCGGGGTGCCTGAGGAATATTGACAGTATCAGCTTGGTTTGAGATCCAGATGCGGATTTAAATTCAGTTTCTCTCCACCAAGCAGTGGGTTCTGCTGCTGTGTTCCCATAGGGTGGGAAGCCAAGCAGGCCCCTTTTCAGCTTCCCTCTGGAGCTCACAAACCAGAAAGCACTGGTTCAGGTCAGCCTAGGCAGAGGACTGAGGCCTATGGAGAAGATTCCCTGTAAGAAACCCTGAGGGGCGTACACTGTAGTCTGTGGTGCTGGCTTCCCCATAGTCTCCGGTTCGTGTCCCGGCTGCTTCCCTGGACAGCAGCGGAGGATGGCCAAGTCCTTGGGCCTCTGCACCCACCTGGGGATTTGGAAAAAGCTCCTGGCACCTGGCTGTGGATTGTCTCAGCTTCAGCTGTGGAGGCCATTTGGGGAGTGAACCTGCAGAAGGAAGACTTCTCTCTGTGTCTCCATCTTTCTCTAACTCTGTATTTCAAATAAATAAGCAAATATTTAAAAGAAAAGAAGAGAAATATATATAGAGAGAGAAAGTGAGAGAGAAAGAAAGGAAAGAAAACCTGAAAGCATTTCCCTCTTGTAAGTCTTTGTCACTATGGGACATCCAGAGGCTGCCGTACAAGATCCCTGCCTCTCCCCACTCCTCTGCCTATGTCATGCTCTCATCAGGGAACACTAGTCCCCAGGTGGCTGTCAAGTGAATAAAGGGCAAGCGCTAAGCACTCTCACAGGGCTGCCTCCACCCAGGGGCATGGGAGGTGGAGGAGAGGCAAAGAGGAGGAGCAAAGACCCTACGGCCTCCAGGTAAGGCCAGACAGTTCCCGTGGAAGCTGTGGCCACCTCCTCGGTGTGACTTGCAGGAACTGGAAATACCTTCCTCTACTACACACCTCACCCAGAACAGTACAACACATGGTGAACACTTCCTCTGCAGCTCAGGGTGAAATGTGAAAGGGAAATGGGGATTCCTTCCTAGGAGGATGATCTGAACAATAAAAGGCACCTACTCATACCTGCCACGTGAAGGAGAGGGAGAAAGAGGAGACTGATGGGGTTTATATTGCTATGCAAATAGCCCAGTGGGTCCTGAGTGAATTAACACAGTCTCATTCTCCTGCAAGAAAAAGATATACACAAATATTCAATGTAAGGAAAGCTGGACATCAAGAATGACAAGGGGTCTGGTGCTGTGGCATAGTGAGTAAAATCACCACCTATAGTAGTAACATCCCATATGCGGAGAGAGGTTCTAGTCCCACCTTCTCCACTTCTGATCAAGCTACTGCTGTGGCCTAGAAAAGCAGTAGAAGATGGCCCAAGTCCATGGACCCTGCACATGCATGTGACCCAAAAGAAGCTCCTGGCTCCTGGCTTCAGATCACATCAGCTCTGGCTTTTGTAGATATTGGGGGAATGAACTGGCAGATGGAAGACCTCTCTCTCGCTCTCTCTCGCTCTCGCTCTCTCTCTCTCTCTCTCTCTCTCTCTCTGCCCCTCTCTGCCAGAATGGAACTCTGCCTTTCAAATTAATAGATAACTCTTGAGGAAAAAAAAAAAAAAGACCATCTCAGGAAAAGAGCTGTCCCATGAAAGGCAGGTTGTGTATATGGACTGTGGAGTTGACTGAAACTTTCCCGTGCTCCCATCACTCTCCTCTATGGGCCACTGCGCGTGCATCAGATGCTCTATGCCAGTGGTGGCAGGGTGGCTCAGGTGAGATGTCAACCAGGAACACTGAAAATCATCTGACCCACCCAGGACTGCACTTGACACCTGAGCCCAGTGCTCTTTTCAGCCTATATGCCTTTTCAAGGAGAAGCTTCTAGGCCTGTCTACACAGATGCTACAGCTCAGTTCAGACAGAAGCGGTGAGCGTGCAGAAGGAAGAAGCTACTGGAAGGTTTTGAGCCGTACTTTATTTACAAGGGGAGCACTCACGGCCTGCGTACTCAGCAGAGGTGGCTTCTTGTGCCTCAGACAGGACAATGTCACCGCTGGAATGCTGAGTACAGTTTGCTGGCCGGAAGGAGTCAGATACCGTTCATCCACCGCGTCCTCCTGCTCCAAACTCCCTCCCTCCCCCTGGTGCTCTCTGTGGGGCCTGGTGGGAGAGGCAAGACGAGAGAGGTAACCGAGGCAGCCTGGAAACAAAACTCATTACTGGTAATGATCTGAAGCTCAGGGAAGTGGCACCAACACCAGAGAGACCTTCGCATCAAGAGGAGATGTAGCATCCAATTCTTATGGGGCGGGGTGTGCTTAGAGCTGGGGTAGAGACAGCAGCCGGTGCTCAGTGCACTGACACATAGCTCAGTTCAAAGAAGCAGACTCAGGAACTGCCCTAAATCCAGTTAGAGACCCAAAACAGTGAACACAGGATGTGCAAATAAAGCATTGTATTTTATATTACATGAAATGGCTCTTTGAATATTGGTTCCCGAGACAGCAAAACTTCCCTGGGCTCTTCTACCTTTGAGATTTCTCCAGATATTTGATGTCATTTGAGTTTGTTTTTCAAGGTAGCTTTCTAGGAATGAAACATCTGCCAAACAATCTCAGGAAAACTGTGCAGAAATGAGACAGGCATCTCAATCTGGGGTTCAAGCATGAAGGTTTAAAACTCACACAGAAACCAAGGGCCGCTGCTTGGTTTCCCTTTCGGTCAGACTGACTAAAAGTGAACTTGAGACAACAGTTGCAGTTATTGGAAGTCTGCAAGCTAGCTTAGAAGTTTAGCTGTCAACACCCGCAGCACAGCAGCTATGTGCAGTGCCCACCAAATCCTCCTGTTGGACCAAGCTCTTAGTTAAGCAGGGGGGCCACACTCCCCTTGTTGGAGAGTCAGAGATCCCTGAATAGTAAGCTTGTGCTGACAAGTAAGTGAAGAGAGGGACACGAATGGAGTTCGTAAACCACCTGGAATATGACTTAGTGCCATTCCAGAAAAAGAGCAGTTTCCAAGTTGGCTGATATTCGAAGCCCTGTATACCAGCCATAAGGAAGCAGTAGTACAGGCAACGCTACACTGTGGACCCAGCTGCACAGGGGCGAAAGACATGCATGATACATCTTCCCAGTGCACAATACAACGACCGCTGTGGTGTTCTCATGAAGCCATCCAGGCTTCAGAAGATTTTGAAAGTACTTGCACAGTGTACAGAAACTTATTTTTACAAATTATCACTTATAATGGTGAGAACGCTGTTGATAAAGCAAGCACAACTGAGGCACACACTTGGGGACCGAACACTGCTGTCGGTCTTGTATCACAGATGTCAAATGCAAGTCCCCCCAAGGGACCTCACCGGCGCCAGCCCACTGGGTCCCAGGACTGGTTTCCTCCTTGGTATGTGTTTCAGGCTTCCTGAGCTCCCTGCAGGTGGTCTAGGAGAGTGGCATGACGTGGGGAGGTGGCCTTTGTGGGGACAGCAGAGAAATAGAGACAAGAGACAAGAAGGTGCTCATCCGCGGGCAGCACCTGGTAAAAATGCAACAGCAGCCGTCCCTGGGTGGGCTCGAACCACCAACCTTTCGGTTAACAGCCGAACGCGCTAACCGATTGCGCCACAGAGACTGGGCTCCGAATGCACAAGGACCGATCCTTCCCCAGGCAACTTCCGGCTTTGAAGGGAGACGTTTCGGGCTTCGGAGCCCGGCCACCGCCGAGAGGCGAGCGGGAGCCGCACTGTGCGCCACGCAGGCAACCGGTGCTTAGGGAGGTCGGGCAGCCGCGGGGCAGCCGCGTGGCTTTCCCAATTCTGGAGCCCGCGCCTGGCAGTCTTCGCGCGGTTCACACACCACAAGAGCACCGAAGTTTAAAGGCTGGCTCCATGGTGTAACGGTGAGCATTCTGGACTCTGAATCCAGTGACCCGAGTTCAAATCTCGATGGGACCTTCGCCTTTAACTTACTGATTTTGATTGTTTAAATGGGATTTATTACCGCTCCCGAGGTCCTTCCGCCTTCTGGGGGACGAGAAGGCCTCTCTGCAGGGTATGGACTGCTCTGGGCCTCGGTGCCTCCTTCTCCCCGGCCGCACCTGGAACCTCGCAGGTTTGTCCGGCTCTCCCTCTCTCCCTGGAGTCCGCGTTCCAATAGCGGATTCTTTACAATGGCCCGGTCCCCAGGGCAATGACCGAGTCTGGGGGATCCCGGTCCTGGGCGAGGCTGGGGCGGGCACAGCTGTCACTCTGAGCTCACCGAGGGCTCCCGGTGGAGCAGGTGCCTTGCACAGGGAGGGTGGGGCGCCTCTGATGGCTTCACGGAAGGGGCGGAGCTATGTAGATCGAGCAACGCAGGGGCTGCTGGGCCAGGACCTGCTGCAGATTCACGACCGCTTTTCCGTGCTGTGGAATAAAGCGCGGCACAGCTGGCGGCACATAGGTGCGCTGTGCTTGCTCAGGGCTAAGTGCGCCCGGGGCGGGTGAGGGGCGCAAAGTGAGCGCGTGTGAAGAGTTTGGGGCGTCTGAGGTGTGCGATTTCTCCAAATGCTAGAAAGTCTACTGCCAAATCTGTTGCCATAGGGGACTGCGTTGGCGCTCTCCCCGGGCTTTGATCAGTTGAAGAGCAGGTGACTACTAGGATGCTGTGTGCAAATCCTCAGTGCAAAGCAGGATATGTACCTTTCAAATCCTACGCAGACTAAATATTGTGGGCTAGTCTCCGCTACACAAACATCTCTCTGTTCTGGAACTCACTTGCCCCTTCCTCTCAAAAGAAGTCTAACAAACATTATAGTAAAAGAATGTTTTTCTTCTTTTAATGAAATAGGCCTTTTCTTGCAAAGAGTCCTTCATTGACCTTTGTATGGTGGTTTTTTGAAAACCCGCTGGGCAGAGCCTAGGGCCAGGCCAGGAGCTCTCTCCTGGGACCTGCAGAACCGCCTCTCCCCTGCTCCTCCCGCCCAGAAAGCCTGGGTGTCCTGGATAAGTCTTTTTTACCCACTCGAGTAGGTCCCACCCAGACTTTGCCGGGATCCAAATCCGCGGTCCAGACACCGGCGTTTCCCAGCTGTCCCCGATAGCTGTGGGTGATTTCCCCAAGGGCACAGGTTTCAGCCCCAGCAGGGCCAAGGGCACTGGAGAGAGTTATCTGCATGCTCACTGACCATTGTACAGCAGAGAGGACGCATTGTCTTCTCATCACTTCCTGTGGAAGCCAAAGCAAGATCTCTGAAAATATAAAGGAAAGAGGAGGGTGAACAGGTGTCTGAGACCCTGAAGATTCCCCTCTGGGATGGTGGCTTTGCTGAAAGCCATGAAAGAGGTCATTCTGATATTCTTCTCTGGATCTGCATAACCAGGTCATGACTGACAACAGTTACAGTTACTGGAGGACTGCAAGCTGGCTTAGAAGTATAGCTGTCAACACACGCAACAGAGCAGCTGTGTGCAGTCCCACCAGATCCTCCTGTTGGACCAGGCTCTTAGTTAAGTGTGTGTGGGGTGTATTCCCCTTGATGAAGTTTCAGAGATCCCTGAATAGTAAGCTTGTGCTGACAAGTAAGTGAAGAGAGGGACACGAATGGAGTTCATAAACCACCTGGAATATGACTTAGTGCCATTCCAGAAAAAGAGTGGTTTCAAGGTGGCTGATACTCGAAGCCCTGTATACCAGCCATAAGGAAGCAGTTGCACAGGCAACACTACACTGTGGACACAGCTGCACAGGATCGAAAGACGTGCATGATACATCTTCCTAGTGCACAATACAACGACCTCTGTGGTGTTCTCATGAAGCCAACCAGACGTCAGAAGAGTTTGAAAGTACTTGCACAGAGTACAGAAACTTATTTTTACAAATTATCACTTACAATGGTGAGAACGCTGTTGATAAAGCAAGCACAACTGAGGCACACACTTGGGGACCGAACACTGCTGTCAGCCTTGTATCACAGATGTGAAATGCAAGTCCCCCAAATGCACCTTACTGGCACCAGCCCATTGGGCCCCAGGACTGGGTTCCTCGTTGGTGTGTGTTTCAAGCCTCCTGAGCTCCCAGCAGGTGGTCTAGAAGAGTGGATGACATGGGGAGGTGGCCTTTGTGGGGACAGCAGAGAATAGAGACAAGAATGTGCTCATCTGCCTGCAGAGCCTGGTAAAATACAAGGGCTGCCGTCCCAGGGTGGACTGAAACCACCAACATTTCAGCTAACAGCCGAAGGCGCTAGCCGATTGCGCCACAGAGACTCGGCTCCAAGGGCACGTAGACCGCTCTCCCCCCCCAACCCCCTCCCCGGGCAAATGCCGGCTTTGTAAGGAGACATTTCGGGCTCCAGAACCCGGTCCGCCACATAGAGGCCAGCGGGAGCGGCACTGTAAGCCACGCAGGCAACCGATATATAGGGAGGTCAGTCGGCCGCGAGGCAGCCGCGTGGCTTTTCCCTGCCCTCTGCAGAGGCCCGAGGCTGGCCCTCACCGCGGTCCCCATGCTGCCAGAACAAGTAGTTATGGAGTGGTGTTCCATGGTGTAATGGTAAGCACTCTGGACTTTAAATTCAGCTATTCGATCATCCTGTCCACGGCTGCACCTGGATTCTTGTAGTTTCGTCCTGCTCTCCGGGTTCCAGAAAGGGATTTTTACACCGGCCCGGTCCCCAGGGAAATGAACTAGCCTGGGGGATCCCCGTCCTAGGTGAGACTGGGGCTTCTGCCCTCACCATGAACGAAGGGGTGGAGGCACACACGGTGCCCTTGGCCCTGCCGAGGCTGAAACCTGAGCCCGTGGGGAAATCAACCACACCTATCAGGACAGTTGGGGAACCACGGGAGGAGCAGGGGAGAAGCGGTCCTACAGAGCCCAGGAGAGGGGCCAGGCCAGCCCTGCCTCCGCCAGGCAGGTTCTGAAATAAACAGCATTCAACAGTCAATGAAGGAATTTACTTTCTTTGCAAGAAAAGGCATATTTCATTAAAAGAAGAAAAGCATGTTTGTGCACAATGTTTGTTAAAATTACTTTGAGAGAAGGAGGCAAGTGAGTTGCAGAGCAGGGGCATGGTTTGATTGTATAAAGTAGGCTAGTCCACAAGATTGACCCTGCGGTTTGTTTCAAAGGTCCCTATCAGATTTGTACTGAGGGCTAATATTTCTAGTAATCTTTTGTGCCCTAGGAAATGCCAAGGCTGGAGAGTGTGCTAACAACCCTCATATCATTTCCTGAGACTAAGCAACTGAGCTGCAACAACTTGTGGCAAGTACACTGCTCAAGGACAGGACATGAAGCACGCTACAAGCTAGTAGTCACCTGCTCTTCAACTGCCTGAAGCCAGGGGAGAGGGCGCACACAGTCCCCCACTACCACAAATTGCAGCGGTCAGCTATCCCGCATTGCAATAGAGGACCCTCACGCAGGAGAATCCCCTGCCAGGTCATGTTATCTCCCCTGCCAGGTAAGTATAACCCCTCCCCTCCTTCCCCAGCACAGCCTCACACGCCCCACAATCTTCACACGCGCTCACTTTACGTCCCGCACCCCCGGGCGCTCTTCTCCCTCACACACGCACAGCGCCAATAGCGGTCCCGCGCTTTCTCCCACAGCACGGGAAAGCGGTCGCGAATCTGCAGCAGGTCCCGGACCAGCAGTCCCTGCATTACTCTCTCTGCATAGCCCCGCCCCGTCCGTGACGCCACCGGAGGCGCCCCGCCCACACCCGCGCCCAGCCACTGCACCACCAGCGCGCCCTCGGCGAGCTCTGAGTGACAGCTGTGCCCGCCCGTCCCTCCCACCCCCATCCATGGAGGCGCCGCGTGGATCCCCGACCCTTCTGGAAATCAAGGCTGTCACACAACTTTTCTTATGGGAATCTATCTCAACATAGTATTTATTCTACTGTTGTTGGACATTTGAATTGTTTCCAGTTTATGGCTATTTTGAATAAATGTGGACAGCCTTTACCTATCTTTGGATGGAACCATAAGATTTTTACCAAATGTTAGAAAGACAGAATGGGAGCTTCTTCTCACTGCTGCAGGCTCAAATATCAAGAACTTCCAGAAGGCACAGGATGATAGGCAATGGAAGATACCCACAAACAGGGAATAGATCCCTGCGGGTACCAGAGAAGTGAAGTTCATAATATCAAAACTAGAAACCCATAGTGATGCAGCCGGTGGGAAAATACCATACAGGGGTTAAGAGAGAGATGGAGGTGGGGAGGGGGAGAGTGGGAGGGAGGGAAGTGGAGGGGGAGAGAGGGAGAGAGAGAGCCTATAAAGTCAGGCTCAACTTCTGCTCCTGAGATTCCACAGAAACCTGAGCCCACGTGAGCCACCAGCTCAACAGGGGAAGATTCTCTCATCTCCGCAGACAGGTCCAGATGGCCTAACTGCTAGGGGCACCGCTCCTGAACTGTCACAGAGTAATAGGGGCGGTGATCTGCAGCCCTCAACTACAGGGTTTACTTCCCAGCAGCCATTCTCTGAGAACCCAGTTGGGGACGCTAGGGGCCCTTGCGGGTATCAGAGTGAGGGCATTTCACTGATTTATTATCAAACGGGGTAAAAACGGCGGTCCCTGGGTGGGCTCGAAACACCAAGCCAAACGCGCTAACCCATTGCGCCACAGAGACACAGCTTCTGCCCGCACAGGGAACGCTGCCTCCCGGGCGCCTGCTGCAGGCTTCGGCTGGCCTTGGGGACGATGCTGCGAGCTCCAGAGCCCCGGGCACTGCTAACGGGCGAGCAGGAGGCGCACTGTGCGCCGCGAGGGTTACCCGTTGGTTGGGAGGTCGGGCAGCAGTGGGGAACCGCGTGGCTTTCGCCTGCCGGCCACAGGAGCCCGCGCCCTGCAGATGCCCGGGTCCGCGTCCAGCGGAGCGAGTTGGTTCGAGGCCGAGGAGCCGCCTCCACATCGTTAGGACCCTGCCTACGCTTCCCCAGCGGCCCCGCGGGCGCTCGGAAGCTTTGCGTGTCCAGCACCGGGCTCTCCGGGGACAGGGTCGCGGTGACGGCTGCTCTAGGGTCCCTTCGCCGGGAACAGGGTTTGGCTGTCACGGGCGCTCACTGGGGACCCGAGGATTCCAGGATGAGTTTGCCTGTCCCTCAACCCCTCAGCGGCTAGGCCACCAGACCCCATTGCACAGGCCTGTGTGCTGCGGAGGGGGTGGTGCCCACTGGGGATGAGCAGAAGAACGCACGGGTTCCTGAGAGTCCACGACACCCTCACCTTCTAGTTCTGCTTTTGTGACTTCAGACCATTCCCTGGCAGGCTTGGCCCTCTGGCCTCACTCCTGGGGCAGCGTCTATGCATGGGCAGTGCCTTTGGCTCAGACCTCTGGCATCTTGGGCCTCACGTTTGTCTCTAAGGAGTCTTCCAGTTGTGGCTGCTGACAAAGTTCCTCCCAAAAGTAAGTTAGTGTGAGATCTGCATTCTTGACTCTCTTTACATCCCCCACCCCCTTTGATGTGAAGAAGAGTTACAGAGATACTAATTGTATCTGGTATCACCCACATCTTAGAGCTGAGCAGCTTGGTGAGCTGTAGGAGCTTACCAGGCAAGACCACCGTCAGCAGAGTGCCCTCACATGTGTGTAACTAAGCAAGACCACTGACAGCACACTCATGTGTGTGTAACTAAGCAAGACCACCGACAGCACTGTGCCCTCACGTGTGTGTAGCTCATTATTTGTGTGGCTTTCTCCTGCCCAGGCTCTGGCTCTGCTCTGACACAGCTTCATCATGGCAGTACCTCCCAGCACTGTTCCAGGCACAACGGCTAACAGCAGTGCCCTGGACACCTACTACAACCTACGCGCCAAGCTGGAGAGGAGCCAGCAGAACGTCCAAGACATGAGAGAGAAATTCCTCACGGCCAGAGCTACTGTTTACTTCCTGACCAACCCCCTGCAGAGACACGGTAGGTCTTCATACTGTCCGCAGCCATGGTGGCACCAGTTTGCATTCTCAGCAACAGTGGATTAAGGGACCTTTTTTCTCACGTTCTTGTTGGCATTTATTCTTTGTTGATTTCTGTATGAGAGCCATTCTAACTGATGTGAGGTGGAAACCCATTGTAGTTTTGATTTGCATTTCTCTCATGGATAGTGATCTGATCATTTCTTCATGTGTCTGTTGGCCATTTGAGTTTCATTGGGGAAACTAGACATTGGCATAGGCTGAGACTTCCAGGGAAAGAATTCAGAAACACAGGCAATTAAGCCCAAATTATCAAATGGGATTCCATCAAACAGAGAAGCTTCTACACTGCAAAACAAACACCAGCGAAGTGAAGAGGCAACCGACATAATGGGAGAAAACATTTGCAAATTATGACACTGATAAAGGATTAATATCCAGAATCTATACAGAGTTCAAAAAAGTCAACAGCAATGAACCAAACACTCCATGAATTCAAAAAGGGTGCTCCTTATTCGGACAAAAGGTCCTAGCCTGAAGCAGCATAAGAACGGGTGTAGTCGGGACAGACCAGGGCCAGGGCCGGGGCCAGGGCCAGGGCGCCCACAGGGGTGAGGTTTGGAGGGACACAGCGGCACAGCTGTCACTCTGAGCTCGCCAAGGACTCCTAGTGGAACACCTACTGAGCGTGGGGAGGGCGGGGCGCCCCCGGTGGCGTCACAGAAGGGGCGGAGCTATGTAGATAGAGCAATGCAGGGGCAGCTGGGCCGGGACCTGCTGCAGATTCACGACTGCTTTCCCCTGCTGTGGGAGAAAGCACGGCACTGTTGGCGGCACATAAGTGCGCTGTGCGTGCTCAGGGCGAAGGGCGCCCGGGGTGGGGGGGTGAGGGGCGCAAATTGAGTGTGTGTGAAGAGTTCGGTCGTGTGAGGCTGTATGGTTTCTCCAAATGCTGGAAAGTTGACTGCAGAATTTGTGGTCATAGGGGACTGCGTTGGCGCTCTCCCCAGGCTTTGATCAGTTGAAGAGCAGGTGACTACTAGGTTGCAGTGTGTAAATTCTCAGTGCAAAGCAGGTTATGTACCTTTCAAATCCTATGCAGGGTAAATATTGTGGGCTAGTCTTTGTTACACAGTCAAACATCTCTCTGTTCCGGAACTCCCTTGCCTATTCTGCTCAAAGGAATTTTAACAAACATTATAGCACAAGAATGTTTTTCTTCTTTCAATGAAATATGCCTTTTCTTGCAAAGAGTCCTTCATTAACTGTTGTATGGTGGTTTTTTCTCTTTTTTTTTAAACATTTTTTTTTAATTTTAATTTTTTTTGACAGGCAGAGTGGATAGTGAGACAGAGAGAAAGGTCTTCCTTTTTGCTGTTGGTTCACCTTCCAATGGCCGCAGCGGCCAGCGCATCTTGCAGATCCGAAGCCAGGAGCCAGGTGCCTCTCCTGGTCTCCCATGCAGGGGCAGGGCCCAAGGACTTGGGCCATCCTCCACTGCACTCCTGGGCCATAGCAGAGAGCTGGCATGGAAGAGGGGCAACCGGGATAGAATCCGGCGCCCCAACCGGGACTAGAAGCCGGTGTGCCGGCGCCGCAAGGTGGAGGATTAGCCTGTTAAGCCACGGCGCCGGCCATATGGTGGTTTTTTCAAAACCCGCTAGACAGAGCCTAGCCGGGCCAGGAGCTCTCTCTTGGGACCTGTAGAACCACCTCTCCTCTGCTCTTCCTGCCCAGAAAGCCTGGGTGTCCTGAATAAAAGTCTTTTACCCACTCCAGTAGGTCCTACCCAGACTTTGCCGGGATCCAAATCCTCGGTCCAGCCACCCGTGTTTCCCACCTGTCCCCTATAGCCTTGGGTGATTTCCCCACGGGCTCAGGTTTCAGCCCCAGCTAGGCCAGGTGCACCTTGTGTGCCTCCGCCCCTTTCTTCATGGAGAGGGCAGGAGCCTCAGCCTCGCCCAGGACCGGGATCCCCCAGACTGGGTCATTTCCCTGGGGACCGGGCCATTGTAAAGAACCCTTTTCTGGAACGCAGACTCCAGAGAGAGAGGGAGAGCCGGACAAACCTGCGAGGTTCCAGGTGCAGCCAGGGACAGGAGGCACCGAGGTGCAGAACAGTCCGTACCCTGCAGAGCTGCCTTCTTGTCCCTTACAAGGAGGAAGGACCTCGGGAGTGGTGATAAATCCCATTTAAACAGTCAAAATGGCTGTTCAGTAAGTTAAAGGCGAAGTTCCCACTGTGATTTGAACTCGGATCGCTGGATTCAGAGTCCAGAGTGCCCACCATTACAGCTTGGAACCGGGTTAAGACCTACGTGCTCTTGAGGCATGTGGTCCGCAGTGACTGCCAGGCGCGGGCTCCTAAGGAGGGAAGGCCCCGCGGCTGCCCCATGGCTGCCCCACCACCCTAAGTACCTGTTGCCTTCGAGTGTCCCTCTCTTCACTTACTTGTCAGCACAAGCTTACTGTTCAGGGATCTCTGAAACTCCATCAAGGGGAGTGTGGCCCCCCTGCTTAACTAAGAGCTTGGTCCAACAGGAGGATTTGGTGGGCACTGCACACAGCTGCTCTGTTGGGGGTGTTGACAGCTAAACTTCTAAGCTAGCTTGCAGACTTCCAATAACTGTAACTGTTGTCTGTGATGACCTGGTTACACAGATCCAGAGAAGGCTAGCCAGAATGACCTCTTTTATGGCTTTCAGCCGAGCCACTATCCCAGAGGGGAATCCTCATGGTGTCAGACACCTGTTCTCCTGCTTTCCTTTATATCTTCGGAGATCTTGCTTTGGCTTCCACAGGAAGTGATGAGAAGACAATGCATCTTCTGCTATACAATAGTCAGGGAGCATGCAGATAACTCTCTCCATAGTATTCCTTGCCAGATGTTTGCTGGGGCTCTACCCAGACCATCTGTCCATGTAGATGCATCACTGGAGCCAAAGGAACCTGCACCCCACAGGCAGACCTGGGCCCTAGCGCTATTGGCTCATGATCCCTTGGTTCCTCAGTTTCTCCCATGAGCAGAAACAGAGCTCTTTACTCCCGCATGCTGAACCTGGGCCCTGGACCAAGGCCTTTGTTCTTTCTTTCATTGTTGCATCGTGATTTCTCCCACCAGGGGCATTGCTGGGGGTTTCTGAGTGTGATCTTTTCAAGTGAACTTCTGGGGTGATCTCTGTTAGGTGGTGATTGACAGAGATGCATTCTCTGTTTGATGGCGCGTGACACGAAGACTAGTCTGGGATTCTGTATTGATTGTCCATTATCCTGGAGAGGCCGGTATTTCCTGGTGTTTGAGCCTTCAGAAGTGAGAAGCTGTTCACATCTACTCTTTCCAGTGTATGGTGAAATTATTATGGGCCTATAGCTGTCAGCAAGAGCTTTTTTTTTTTTTAATATTTATTTATTAATTTGAGCCACCCAAGCCCTTCCAAGCAACGCCATCAAGACCAAGGCACTAAAGCTCTCCTGGGAGAGAAGGCACAGCACTGGTTCTGGTGGCTCCACACCAGTGAATACAGCACCCAGAACTCTAGGGACAAAGTAGAAGAGAGGGTAGGGAAGGGTTGGGAGCCACAGGATGCACTCAGTACACGCTGGGGTCCCAGTTATTAAAACTGTTGGCTGCCTGAACCTTCAGAGGTAGCGTGGGACCCTCA
This sequence comes from Lepus europaeus, assembly GCF_033115175.1. NCBI lineage: Eukaryota > Metazoa > Chordata > Mammalia > Lagomorpha > Leporidae > Lepus > Lepus europaeus. The sequence continues at coordinate 115,951,025 of NC_084831.1, read as the reverse complement.
CAGTGTCCTGAGAATCCTCTGGGGTAGGGGTGGGTTAATGTAAATAGATACTTTCAACCGGGGTGCCTGAGGAATATTGACAGTATCAGCTTGGTTTGAGATCCAGATGCGGATTTAAATTCAGTTTCTCCCCACCAAACAGTGGGTTCTGCTGCTGTGTTCCCATAGGATGGGAAGCCAAGCAGGCCCCTCCTCAGCTCCCCTCTGGAGCTCACAAACCAGAAAGCACTGGTTCAGGTCAGCCTAGGCAGAGGACTGAGGCCTATGGAGAAGATTCCCTGTAAGAAACCCTGAAGGGCCTACACTGTGGTCTGTGGCGCTGGCTTCCCCATAGTCTCCGGTTCGTGTCCCGGCTGCTTCCCTGGATAGCAGCGGAAGATGGCCAAGTCCTTGGGCCCCTGCACCCACCTGGGGATTTGGAAAAAGCTCCTGGCACCTGGCTGTGGATTGTCTCAGCTTCAGCTGTGGAGGCCATTTGGGGAGTGAACCAGCAGAAGGAAGACTTCTCTCTGTGTCTCCATCTTTCTCTAACTCTGTATTTCAAATAAATAAGCAAATATTTAAAAGAAAAGAAGAGAAATATATATAGAGAGAGAAAGTGAGAGAGAAAGGAAGGAAAGAAAACCTGAAAGCATTTGCCTCTTGTAAATCTGGCAGGAGCGGGGTGACAATGGCCAGCACGGGAGAAGAGAAACGAGGTCTGGTTGATGTGAGCTGCATGGACACGGCCACGTCTCCTCTTCACTCTGCTCTTATTCTCCCTTCAGGAAAAGAACCTTGTTTCCGCCCAGGGAGCTTTCGCCTATGAGGCGAACGTGATAACCACTACACTACAAAAACCAACCAAGGTGCTACCTGCTAAAATACTTCCCTGAAAGACATACAGATGAAGCCTGTGCCCTGGTATATTCATGAGACAATATAGTGCCTTTCTCGTCCCCTTCCCGCCGCCATCGGTCACTTCCCCCATCCACAGAGGATACAACCCCCGCGTTTCCACGAACACGTTAGGGTCCTGCGGGACAGAGGGGGCAGTGTCCGTTCCCCTGCGGGAGCAGCACGGGGCGCCAGCCTCTGGAGAACCCGCACTCCCTGCGGCCCGGCACGCCTGCGCCTCGCCGCGCCCACGCACATCCCCGAAGGAGATGCTGGGGCTCCTCCGCGGGCCGCCCTGGGAGCTGCCGGGTGCCCGCCGCTGCCACAGGAGCCGCGCAGCCAGGGCCCCGCCACGTTCCCTGGGCCCGGGGCAGGCCAGGCAGAGGCTGAAGGGGAGGACAGAGCCGACGAAGGCGCGCAAGGACAGCCCAGTGCCACTCCCGGGGAGCGCGAGGGACATGGGTCTGCTCGCCTTGGACCGCGCCGCTTGCTTGAACTCCGTCACCACGAGGAAGAACCGGGTGACAGCAAGGCCCGTCCTCGAGCCACAGGAACACACGCGCTCCTGGCAGGTTAGATGTGGAGTCAAGGAACTCCCCGGCGTCAGAGCCCTGGTGTTTGGGATTGCTCTGAGCGTGGGAGGATGGGGATCGAGCTCAGGGGCGGCAGGGTTTTGGGGATGGGCTCGTGGTGGTCTCTGGGGACCCCAAGGCCTTGCTTGAGAGAGATTCCCTCGGGCGTCTGTGTCCCTGCTTGCGTGTGCGTTGTCGTGGGAGCTCATAGCGGCTCGACTCTAAGCTCCTCATACCTTGGGCTCCTTCGGGTCTCCCTCCCGCCGGCCACCCCCGGGTGCCCTGGCGGCTGCGCACACCTCCCCGGAGGCCCGCTGTCTGCTCCCCAAGGCTGCGTACTGTCTGAGCTCAGCCTGGACGCAAGGCTGCCTGCGGGGCGGGGCTCCTGGTGGGTCCGGTGCGGTTCGCCCTTTGGCGAGAATCTGGAGGGGGCGGCCTCCCAGGGCTTCCCTGATGGCGGAGGAGGCGCAGGTGTGGTAACATGGATTAGTTCTTCTCCGACGTGCGTGTCCAACGCAGCCGCTGCTGCGGGGGAAACACAGCAGGCAGCGCTTGCTGTGTGTCCCTGGTGGTCTAGTGGCTAGGATTCGGCGCTTTCACCGCCGCGGCCCGGGTTCGATTCCCGGTCAGGGAAGGGTCGTTTTATGCCCCCCCATGGTCTTCGCAACTCTCACTCTGGGCCTGCTGTTGTCATCGCCATTTCCCACTCAGGCCCCTGTCCTGTCACTTGACAAGTCCCACAAGCAACCTACCCCAGGCTACACAACTATGTGGCTTAAACTCCGCCACTACAGTGCAGTAAGAAATGAGCTTTTGAAAGTGTGCAGGAAAATTTCACAGGAGTCTGTCAAGAGCCGGCTGACGCCCAGCATGGAAACTCTCTGTGGGGCTCTGCCTGGCCTGTGGCGCTGCAGCCATCAGCATTCACTGCTCCCAGCACAGGGAGATCACCATCTGCAGCACACTCTCCTCCAGGGCCCCTCCCACACCAGGGTGTGGGGGAAGTGTCTTCCTGGTGCCTACCTGAATCAGCCTGCTAGCCTAGAGGTCTGGGAAGCCTGGGGCTTCCTGTGTTTCAAAGATGTCCAGCTTTATGTTGGATTGCCAAAGATAAGTCAGTGGACAGGAAAAGTTCAGCTTCAGGAAAAGAAATGCAAACAGGAGTGAAGTTTGTGAAAATGCCCAGTGCAATCTGGGCACATGTCTCCATCTGTGGGCTGCACTGAAACCTTTAGGATGGAAATCCGGGCGCTCAGGAGGACTTTCAACATCAGGAGTGAAGAGCCACCTCTCAAGACTCTTTGCAAAGATTCTGTGACTGTTCCCTTGGGTTGTCTGGCAGTGACCTGTGTGACCCTGCTCTCCTACAGACCCTACAGACCTGCCTGCCGAAACACAGAATTTCTTGCCTGACCTATGTCAGTTGTCAGAGTGGGGGACCCAATGCAGTTTTCCTGTGCAATCCCAGGGACTTAGTGACATTTGATTCTGGAATGATTGATGGCCCTGGACTGGTGCTACCACTCTGCAGTATACAGGAGTGTACCTATGACGATGGGAGTTTAGGGGCCACCACTGCGCCATAGCGCGTAAAGCTGCTGCCTGCAGTGCTGGCATCCCATATGGGCACCATTCCAAGACCCTGCAGCTCCAACCCAATCTAACTCTCTACTATGGCCTGGGAAAGCAGTAGAAGATGGCCCAAGTCCTTGGGCCCCTGCACCTGCATGGGAGACCTGGAAGAAGCTCCTGGCTCCTCTCTTCAGATCGGTGCAGCTCTGGACATTGAGGCCAACTGGGAAGTGAACCAGTGGATTAAAGACCTCTCTCTCTCTCTCTCTCTCTCTCTCTCTCTCTCTCTCTCTGCCTCTCATTCTCTTTCTGTGTAACTCTGACTTTCAAATAAAATAAATAAATCTTTAAAAAAAGAATTAATCTCAGCATTAAAAAAAAATGAAAAGATGGGAGTTCAGGGGCAGACATTGTGGTGCCATGGGCTGGGCTGCCACTGGGACACGTGCATCCCCTATCAGAGCTGAGTATCAGACCTGCATCCACTTCCAACTGTCTGCTAATGTGCCTAGAGGGAGCAGTGATGGCTCACAGACTGGGTTACTTGCCAGCCAGGAGTGAGACATCGATGTGCCTCATGGTGCCCGTTTCCACCTGGCCCAGCCCTGGCTGTTGGAGGCATTTGGGGAGTGAAGATTCCTCTCTCTCTCTCTCTCTCTATCTCTTTCTCTCTTTCGCTCTCTGTGTGTGTGCATGTCACTGTGACTTCCAAATAACAACATCTTTAAAAAGAAGGATAGACATTGCTGTTTCAAGCTGGAGAAAGAAAGTGTTAATTTCAACTTGTACAAAAAAGATAGGCAACAAAATGTATGTAAAATGAAATTCATTTTCTGAGGTTTCTAAACCCTAACATTCAAGTAAAATGAACATGTGCCTAAGAGCTGGTAAACCATCTGCAGGGACTTTTTTCTTCCTGTTCCTGGACTCAAATCCTTGCTCTTTCCTGCCTGGGATGGGGAGGGAAAAGGATGAGTGCCTTTGAGGATCCTCTCCTGATCTGGGCATTGGTGTCTTAGGGGCTATCCCATTTGCAGAAGAAGGGCTGGGATTTCTGCAAGCAAAGGGTCCATTGGTCCTACCATGTAATTTGGTTCTCAGAGATGGTGACTTCTTTGATTTAGACTTGCTTTGTTGTTTTATTTTCTCATCAATTGGAGAATTATTGCTGACTTAACTTTTGGTATTGAAATTAAACAAGTCATTTAATACTTCAGTTGTTACCTGAAATAGATAAATAAACAAACAAAAACAACTCATTAACAATCTTCTGTGTGGTCTTGCTGATAAGTGCCTGGGGCTGGGGCTGGAGCTGGGTGGAGATGGAGACCAGGGGGAGCCGGACTGTGGGGAAGGGGAGAAGTTACAGGAGTGGATTGCAGGCCAGAAGGAGATGGTGGCGCTAGCACATTCAAGGCAGAGTCTCCTGAAGTGTGCTGGCTGCCCGTGGTGTGGGACAGAGGGCTCCAGCACCTCCCGATGCCAAGAGCCCTGCTCCCAGCTGCTGCTGCAGGTGAGTTAGCCAGACCCCCACCAGCTCCTCTTCCTCAGCCTCAGTTTACCCTCCGTGCTGCGCCTGGGGAAAATAAAGGTCTTTGTCAGGCCCCGGGGTGAGAGCCATAGCTCAAACATACACATTCAGACTTGTTACAGCAAAGAGAAGGCACTTGCTGAAAAACTCTCCCTAATCATCTCATAGGAGGGTGGGGCCACAGGGAGAGCCCTGCAGTGTGAGAGGCACCAGGGTCCTTGGACAATAACAAGACTGTGAGAAGATCATGGTGACAAGGGGCTAAGGACTCATCCCACATGACCTAGAGGTCAAAAGCCTGAGCTGGACACCAACATGTCTTCTGCTACATCACAGAATGTCAGGGAAGGCGGAGGGAGGGCTTCCACCTGGAGGAAACTGGACAAGTTCTATAGGTCTACAGGGTGAGCATGACTTTGGCTGGGACAGGAACATGCTTTGCCCGGTGAGGCTTGTCAGTGTTCATGTGCAGATAGAAGGCAGCGGTGGGGGAAAGAAGTGAGCAGAAGAAGGAACAGGGAAATTGCCAAATAAAGGGCAAGGCATGCATATATTGTACCTAAAACGTTTCTCAGACTAGAAAACTTAGGTAACGGTCTCTAATAGAAATCTTTTTCTAAGCTACCAGGGCTTTTCCTCTCAGCCCCTGAATCTGGGAAAAGCACCTGGGATTCCTTCCATCATAGGACAAGGACAGCCTTTAATGAGACCCATAAGGAAGCTTGAGTATGGAGCTTCCTCAGATGGCAGTCATTTCAAAACTCAGGTGTGTATGATGAGGGCCATCACCTGATGAGGATTATGTATGGAGGGATATTTTAAACTGTCTATGAAACAACAGATTTCACAGGGCAATTTTAAATTTTATATAACTTAAATTCTTGTTAAATATCCCCCAGAGAGCTCCCAGAGGCTAGGAGCTGGCCTGACTTAGGGATGCAAGGGAGCAGAGGATTGTGGGGGAAGGGTGAAATGTGCCGAGTCCTGGAAGTGAGTTCATTCTGTGCTTGCCTGTTTCCTGTGGCCAGTTTGGCTCTGGGCCTGGGCCTCTGAGGGAGGCAGGCTCACTGTCTTTTGGGAGGCATGGGACCCTTGGGCCAAATGATGCTTGTAGCGTGACTCCTATCTCTATGCTGTATTTAAATAATGGGACTGGGCTGAAAAAAAGAAAAAAAAAAGAGCAAGGCATAGATCTTGGCTGATGCCCCTGATCCCAGGGGAAAGCAACCTTCTGCAAAGGTAATTTCTCCTTAGGGCGTTTCCAGGGATATCTTCAGGAACTAACCAAAAAGTTCTTTAATACAAAGTAAGGGCTGATGCCGTGGCTCACTAGGTTAATCCTCTGCCTGCAGCGCCGGCACCCAGGGTTCTAGTCCAGGTTGGGGTGCCGTATTCTGTCCTGGTTGCTCCTCTTCCAGTCCAGCTCTCTCCTGTGGCCCCAGAAGGCAGTGGAGGATGGTCCAAGTGCCTGGGCCCTGCACCCGCATGGGAAATCAGGAGGAAGCACCTGGCTCCTGGCTTCGGATCGGTGCAGTGCTGGCCATAGCGGCCATTTGGGGATGAACCAACGGAAAGGAAGACCTTTCTCTCTGTCTCTCTCTCACTGTCTAAATCGCAGAGGATTAGCCCCTGAGCCATGGCACCGGCACTCTGGGTTTTTGTTATGGTTGGGGCGCTGGTTCTGTCTCAGTAGCTCCTCTTTCAGTCCATTTTTTTAAAAAAATGAAACATGGAAAAAAATGCTTATTTCTCATTCCTTAGGTGTTTCCCATCAACCCATCTTCTTAGGGAAGGATTTGGGGTTTGGTTTTGATTTGTTCCATCCGTTGTAGGGGAGGCAAATGCAAACCCAGAAGCTGTTCCCTAAAAGTTTGGTTTCCTTGCTGTTGGGTTCTCTTTGGGAGAAGAAGACCTAAAAGCTCTCTGTGTAGTTTCTTTCATGAGAAGACTCATTGAAGGCAACATTTTCCAGGACCTCCCGCTGTGCCCTCACCACTTACCTCTGCACACAGGGTTCCTGCACACAGGGAGTCTCTGGTATTTTTCCCTGAGGACCCTGTTTTCATCATACAGCTGCACAATGGAATCCAGGACCTGCCAGTAGAGGTTGGAGGTGCATCCTGTCCAGGAGAGAATTACAGTGAGGCAAGGTATTCACATTCGCTTAAGAGAAGGCTTCCTGCTAATTCCCTGAACTCCACGCAGGGCCTGGGGGGCTGCACTGACAGGCTGACGGGGAACAAGCTTCATGGACACCTGCTTCCCAGCTCCAGCACATTCACATCATTCTACACCCAGTGCTGCAACATGAGGAAGACTGGGCCGTGTGTGCGACCCGGTCAGTCTTGTTGGGGCCCAGCTCAATGATGTGGCCTGGTGGCTTCAGCATGAGAGCAGTGGGAGGTGAGGGCTAAGGCAGAAGAACCCTAGGATCCACGAGGAGCCCTAGGAGCAAGAACCAAACCAGACATAGGAGTCTGATGAGAATGGCAGCGGAGGAGACTGTCCACAGACACAGACCGTGCACAGAGTCAGAGGCACAAACACGGTTTGGGGGTCAGATGGCTGTAAGGGGAAGAAAGAGCTTAGCATGGTCAGGTCTCTACCTAAGCCTATTTGGTTGCTTCCAGAATAGTAGTTACAGCACCGGTGCTCGCTCTCTCACCAGTCCATTTGTAAGTGGGTGAAGCAGGTCTACCACGCGCTTCGATTCTGTGAAGCTCTGGGCAGTGGCCTGCCCGTGGAAACACACCCACTGCCAGACTCAGGCCACTCGGGGCCCCCTACCGCTGTCTCTGTCCATGGTGCTGGTGTGACGCTGCAGCCTCTGTCGCAGGCTGACATTGACCACCATGGTCTCCTTCAGGCGCTGCCGCAGTTTCTGGATCTCATCTTCTGCAGCCGTTCCTCCAGGACGTGAGATGAGGGAGGGGAGGAAGAATCTTTGTCACTGTTGGAAAGCCAGGGGCCACCTAACATGACCCCTGCCTCTAAGGAACATGGGTTTTCTTACTGCAGGAGCCCTCCAGGTGGGTTTCAAGTGAAGAATGGGCAAGTACTGAGCACACTCACAGGGCTGCCTCCACCCAGGGGCATGGGAGGTGGAGGAGAGCCAAAGAGGAGGAGCAAAGACACTGAGGGCCTCCAGGTAAGGCCAGACGGTTCCCGCGGAAGCTGTGGCCACCTCCTCGGTGTGACTTGCAGGAACTGGAAATACCTTCCTCTACTACATACCTTGCCCAGACCAGTTCAACACATGGTGAACACTTCCTCTGCAGCTCAGGATGAAATGTGAAAGGGAAATGGGGATTCCTTCCTAGGAGGATGATCTGAGCAATAAAGGGCAGCTACTTACACTTGCCACGTGAAGGAGAGGGAGAAAGGTGAGCCTGATGGGGTTTATATTACTGTGAAAATAGCCCAGTGGGTCCTGAGTGAATTAACACAGTCTCATTCTGCTGCCAAGAAAAGGATATAGGAAAATACTCCAGGAAATGAACGCTGGACATTAAGAAAAGGAAGAAAAAGACTGAGACTGTGTTCTAAACACACAACAGTGATGCTGCTGCCCAGGGGGCTCCTCTGTCCATGCCGGAGCTGCCCTGGCGCCTGGGGGTTTTTGAAAGGGAAGCATGCTGCTGACACCACACTTACTCATGGCCTTTCTTTCACCACACATGCTGGCTGTTGGATTGGACAGCATTGCAAAAATGAGAATAAATCACCCAAGGTTTGGGGAAAAAAGAAAAGGAAAAAAAAAAAAACCTTTGTTGCTGCACAAAGCATGACATTCTGGGCATTTACCAGGGGTTGGCAAAATCAGAGACCTGTCTTTAGGAAAATCACCTTTCAATTGTCACTATGATGGGACCTCGGGAGGAGGCAAGGGGACAGGATGCCTGATAACTGAGCAAGGCTGGCAGTATTCCTACATGATTGGAAAATGCAGGGATACCATCCATGGACTATAATTATCAAGACCATTTCAGAGTGCAGGGGGCTGGTGCTGTGCCATAGTGGGTAAAGCCACTGCCTGCAGTAGTGACATCCCATATGGGGGGAGGGTTTTTAGTCCCAGCTGCTCCACTTCCAATGCAACTCTCTGCTGTGGCCTAGAAAAGCAGTAGAAGATGGCTCAAGTCCATGGACCCTGCACATGCATGTGACCCTAAAGAAGCTCCTGGCTCCTGGCTTCAGATCACATCAGCTCTGGCTGTTGTAGACATTGGGGGAATGAACTAGCAGACGGAAGACCTCTCTCTCTCTCGTTCTCGCTCTCGCTCTTGCTCTCGCTCTGCCCCTCTCTGCCAGAATGGAACTCTGCCTTTCAAATTAATAGATAACTCCTGAGAAAAAAAAAGACCATCTCAGGAAAAGAGCTGTCCCATGAAAGGCAGGTTGTGTATATGGACTGTGGAGTTGGCTGAAACTTTCCCGTGCTCCCATCACTCTCCTCTATGGGCCACTGAGCGTGCATCAGATGCTCTGTCCAGTGGTGGCAGGGTGGCTCAGGTGAGATGTCAACCAGGAACACTGAAAATCATCTCACCCACCCAGGACTGCACTTGACACCTGAGCCCAGCGCTCTTTTCAGCCTATATGCCTTTTCAAGGAGAAGCTTCTAGGCCTGTCTACACAGATGCTACAGCTCAGTTCAGACAGAAGCGGTGAGCGTGCAGAAGGAAGAAGCTACTGGAAGGTTTTGAGCCGCACTTTATTTACAAGGGGAGCAGTCACAGCCTGGGTCCACAGCAGAGGTGGCTTCTTGTGCCTCAGACAGGACGATGTCACCGCTGGAAGGCTGAGCACAGTTGCGCTGGCCGGAAGGAGTCAGATACCGTTCATCCACCGCGTCCTCCTGCTCCACACTCCCTCCCTCCCCCTGGTGCTCTCTGTGGGGCCTGGTGGGAGAGGCAAGACAAGAGAGGTAACCGAGGCAGCCTGGAAGCAAAGTTCATTACAAGTCCTGATCTGAAGCTCATGAAGCAGCACCAACACCAGAGAGGACAACGCAACAAGAAGCAATGTGGCATCCACTTCTGACGGGGCGAGGTGGGCTAGAGCTGGGGCAGAGACAGTGGCAACTGCTCAGTGCACTGACAAACAGCTCAGTGTGAAGATGCAGACTTAGGAACTGCCCTAAGTCCAGTTAGAGACCCAAAACAGTGGACACAAGATGTGTAAATAAAGCATTGTATTTTATATTACATGAAGTGGCTCTTTGAATATTGGTTCCCGAGACAGCAAAAGCTCCCTGGGCTCTTCTACCTTTAAGATTTCTCCAGATATTTGATGTCATTTGAGTTTGTTTTTCAAGGTAACTTTTGGGAATGAAACATCTGCCAACAAATCTCAGGAAAACTGTGCAGAAATGAGACAGGCATCTCAATCTGGGGTTCAAGCATGAAGGTTTAAAACTCACACAGAAACCAAGGGCCACTGCTTGGTTTCCCTTTAGGTCAGACTGACTAAAAGTGAACTTGAGACATTACTGATAAATGGAAGCAATGTATGAGCTCCCAGTAGAGCAGGTGACCATTAGAGATAGGACACATCCTTGTAAAATCCATAGACAAAGAGGTCCCATCTGCAGTCTCTGGGTTGGCTTTGTTGTTGTTGCTCATGGTGTTAACGTTGAGCTCTCTTTGGATCCCTTGCTTTTGGAATCCTCTCTAGTTTTCCTCGCTCCATCACCAGCCCCTTCACCATTCAGAGTTACCTGTGGGCCAGGGTCTCTTGTCTGTCTCCATATTTCTGATCATTGTGATTCTCTGCAAAGCACGAATAGAAAGTGAGTCAGAAACTAAGCAGGCCCCATTCAGACATCACAGACATGAGACTCTATGATCAGAGACTGATCCTTTTGCGAGTACATTCAGAAAGCTCTGGGAGAGTTGTTCCAGGAGGCCTCTGGGAACACATCAAGAGCAGAGCCTTGGAAAGATGTCTTATCCCCTGCACAGGGTGTTCCCGATGTAGATACAGGATGTCTACAGCGTCTTCTTTTCTAGCTCACATGACCCTTGCATAGTTGCCTTCAGGATTTCTCCAGCTGGAACCTTCATTTCCACCCCAAAGCCGCCCACTAGAGCGTGGTTTGATTCCCACTAATGCTTATCCTGCAGACCCTACTTGCAGTCTCCTGGGAGAGGACAGGCAACCCTGTCCACCACCATTGCACCCAGAGCACAGCCCAGGCACCGACAGCCCTGGCCCTCTGGTGCTCTCAGATGTTCCCAGAGGGAGTCTCTCTATAGAGTGACGCCAGAGAAATCCCCTTTCCCAACACCAGCATCTGCTTTATCTGGTGCATCAACTGAACCCTGAAACGAAACAATTCACCAGCATTGCTTCAATTGATCTCTACAGCACTCAAAGGAATTCCAACTGACCCACTTTAGAAATGAGTAAACAAATTCAGGGTGGATCAATCACTGATTAAAGGAAGGGCGTGGATGCAATGAATTATTTGCTGAGATGAGAGCCTGGGTAATGGTGACCCTCAGCCCAGAGCTCTTTCCATTGTGCACGCTGGCTCCTTCCTATTCTTTCTGCTTCTGCCCGTGATGGAACAGAAGGAACCAGATTTACCCTCGCCCCTCAACAATGAGGACATGACAGTTTTCAACAACAGCGCTGGACATCACACATCGTGCAGTACAGCACAGCGGTGCCTGCGAGGGAGAAACCAGGGAGGTGAGTCTGGCCCTTGCCCTACTCCACTGCCTGAGATCCCTGGACTGCAGGGCTTAGGGAGAACCCAGGCAGAGCCTGCACTGAGCTTCAACAGCTCAAGACAAAAGAGATCACAGGGCGAATACAAGAGAGGAGGCTGTTGCTCAGAGATAGGTGCCTTGGCTAACTGCATTCAGTGTTCAGCTATGAACTGATGAGTACGTGAGTGTGAGGAAATGGTACAAACCTGGGCAAAGAACTTCCAATCATCTCCAGCTCACACTGAAGTTGTGATAGTTGCTGCTTCCACCGGGCAGGGGGAGAAACTGTAACAAACAGGGGCTCAGAGGCAGTTCTGCAGACCTTATTGCCTCCTAACAGTAACTGTGCACTTTGAGTGATGGTGGATGGCCTGGAAGTTCCCCAGCTGTAACACATGTGCCTTTCTGGAGGCAGTGTGGGTGGTGAGGGGGCTGTGCACTGTGGGGGCGGGGGATATGGGAACTCTCAGCACTTTGTGAACAAACTCTCTGGGAATCTGAAACCTCTACAAAGACCTTTTTCTTAAACCAGATTATGGTCCTAGTAGTGGAAAGAAATTGCCACAGCACAGAGTAAAAGCTGCTCCTGTCCTGCTTAGCAAGATTTCAAAGCTGCTTTGAGCAGAAACCAGTTGTTTTAAGTAACTTGAGTTTATACCAATATCTAGCTAAAATAGTTTAAGGACACTGACATAGTTCTGAAACTTACACTCCTGTATAACATTGTAGAGAAAAACCTGAGGTGAGAAGGAGAGACAGGGGAGGCCTTAGAAAAGATCTACATTAAACTGAAATAGAAGAAAAGGATTCAATATGTTAGAAGAGAGACACATAGGCTGGGATTAACAGCAGGTTACATACAACTGAAGACAGATTAATGAATGTGTTCCTTTAGAGGTAAGAATAACCCCAAATGAAACACCAAAACAAGAAAAGACAGAACAAAAGCAAACAGAGCATCAGTCAACTGTGGGAAATTTTCAAACCACCAGATGTACTCATCACTGTAATGGATGTCATTGCCGGAGCTGAGAAAAATAACAAAGACTATTATATGTATGAGCCATATTGTTAAAAATTTGATTAGAATCCAGACCTGTAGATGCAGAAAATCCAGTGAAGTAAAATGATGTAGAAAATTAGATTGCAAAGTACACAGAGTCTTGGGGCCAGCGCTGTGGCATAGCAGGTAAAGCCAGTGCCACCTGCAGTGTCGGCATCCCATATGGGGGTTGGTACAAGACCCGGCTGCTCCACTTCCAATCCAGCTCTCTGCTATGGCCTGAGAAAGCAGTGGAAGACCACACAAGCCCTTGGGACCCTGCACCCATGTGGGAGCCACAGAAGAAGCTCGTGGGTCTTTGCTTCAGATTGGCATAGCACTGGCCGTTGTAGCCATTTGGGAGTGAACCAGCAGATGGAAGACCTCTCTCTCTCTCTCTCTCTCTCTATCTCTGCCTCTCTGTAACAGTGCCTTCAAATAAATAAGTAAATCTTTGGAGAAAAAAGGAAAACAAAACTTTTAAATAGAATCCTACATCCAGTGAAAAGCTCTTTCAAAAATGAAGTCTGGCAGCCAGCCTTGGGGCGTAGAGGGCTAAGCCAGTGCCTGCAGTGCTGGCATCCCATAGGGCCACTGGTCACATTCCTGGCTGCTCCACTTCTGATAAAGTTCCTGCTCATGGCCTGGGCTCCTGCCACCCACATGGGATTCCTGGATGAAACTCCTGGCTCATGCTTCAGCCTGGTCCAGTGCTGCCATTGCAGCCACCTGGGAAGTGAGCCAGCAGATAGAAGATCTCTCCCCATCTCCCTCTCTCTCTGTAACTCTGACTTTGAAAATTAAAAAAAAAAAAGGAGAGAGAAAAAAGAAGAGAAAAGAAATTAGGTCTATTCCCTGCCATGCTCATCAAGATGAGATCATCTTCTGTACTCTTTTACTGATTGTAGATGAGACCCTAAAAAGAATAACTCGAAGGAATTACCTGAGTGCTCTGAAAAGTCCAAAACGCATGTGGATGAAGTGCCACAGACAAGAGCAAAAGAATGCCCTAGGGCGGTAACAGCATGGTTCTCCCTCCTGTGAGGCGCTCTGGAGGAGGAGGGGCCTTTGGAGATGCAGCCACTTACCCCCTGTGAATTTTCTGGCAAGGCTCTCTGCCAGCTGGCTTCCTTGGGCCAACTGCTCATGGAATCTCTGTCCAAGGTGGTGGGCTACATCCGTGTTCCTGAGGAGGCCCTCAAAAGCCTGGCCCGTGTCCTTCAGGTGCTGGGCAAAGAGGGAGCAGACCTCTCTCCCTTCCTGTATCCTGCGCCGTAAGTGGGTGAGTTCTCTAGCCCGAGCCTGAACTAGGGAGTCTTCTCTCCTAAGGTGGGGATGAAGACATAAATGTAAGATTAAATGACAACTCACAGGAGTCTCGGAAAACCATCCACTAGAATTGCCCAAGGGCAGTGCCCATGGTGCGTGCTGATGATATTTGTGAGATTTTCCTTTGAAGAGGGAATGAGCATGGATCCCTAGGTTTGTTGGTTTTTGGTATGAGTAAGTCCCTCACCTCAGCCCACGTCCATGTAGTGAACAGCAAGCAGTATGCCAATAGGGCCAGGAACATTTGTGTTGGGCAAGCTCGCCTGCTGGCATTGAGAGGTGGGAAGTCCCATAAAGGCCATGAAGGCAACATTCATTAGAATGACATGGAGATGAGGATAACCAGTCGGAATGCAATGAGAGTACATGAGCTTCCAGTGATGAATGCGTCATCTCTATGAGATTTCCTTGTTTTCTAAAGCCTGAAGCATTGCTCACTGTCCCAACATAGGATGTGAGCTCTGTACGGGCAGACACAGCCTTGTGTTATTCAGCTCACAGCACTCAGTAGAGGTACTCATAGGGCATCCAGTTAACGCTGAGAACCACAGAATCCTGAAGCTGGACCAAGCCTCTAGAGTCACCCACCCTATCAGATGCCTGAATGTCCTCTTTCAGTCAGCCAAGTGGTTGTTCTCAGATTGTCAATCTCTAATCCCTAGAAATGCTACAAAGTGTGGGGCAAGTCAAGGCCTACAGGGGATCAAATAGGGGGCTTCAGTCCTGTACCCCTTTCCAAGTTCTATCTCTGTTTACATGGGTTTTACACATATGACTTTCTATGATCACTTCAGCAAAGTGCTCAAAGACAGTTTGAATGCCACAATCTACCCTATGGATGAAACTCTCTAGGAAGGGGCAAAGATGGCCTTGAGAAAAGTAATAATTCATTTTCCAGGCAATAGCTGCTCAATAATCTAATTCCCAATAGCCCTATAGTGCTTGAAAAATTGGTAGAGAGGAAATAGTTTTAAAATGAAAGAATATCTGTAGAAGCTGGAAAATATCTCTTGTAGAAAAGTTCATTAATGGTGCCAGTGCCATGGTGTAATGGTTAAACTGACATGACACCAGTATCCAGTATGGTTGCAGGTTCCACCCCGAGTTGCTCCTCTTCCAAGCCAGCTCCCAGATGATAGCCTAGAAAAAGCAGTGAAAGCTGGCCCAAGTGGTTGTCCCCTGCAACCAATGTGGGAGAACAGGAAGAAGATCCTGGCTCCTAGCTCTGGCCATTCCCTGCCCCAGCAGTTGAGGTCATCTGGGGGTGAACCAGCAGATGGAAGATCTCTCCCACCCTAACATCTGTCTCTCCCTTTCTTTGTGTAGCTCTGATTTTCAAATACACGAACAAATCTTTAAAGAATTCTATTAATTACATTCACCGTGCCTATAAAAAAGAGTAAGAATACAAGTACAGCAAATCACTGTGATTCCATGTGTGTCAGAGATGGTGCAACCACTTGTAATCATGAGTTTGACCTCGTGAACCTCTGCAGGAGATGCTGTCAGTACTTTCCTCTTACAGGTGAGCCAGCCCAGGAAAGTTAAGAAAATGGGTCCAGGCACACACAGTTGGACATGCACTGTTGTGTCCTGCCCAGGCATTTGCTTCCATTTTACTCATATGTTACTTCATGGAGAACCCCACCGCCCTTCCTCACCCCAAGCCCACAGCCCCACTGATTGTCTTGGTCTGGTTCAGCCATGGATATTTCCACTTCTCCTTGAACAAACTTGCTCCTTACCCCAGCCTCGCAGCTGAACGCATCTCCTCAAAGTCAAGCTTCTCCTCCAGCACCGATGCAATGAGGTCTTTGTACTCCTCACACCCTGAGGAAACAGAGTCGCGCCTTCCTCAGCAGACAGGTGGCCATGCAGCCGAGGTCACTGTCTATGGGGAGGACGCACAGTCCCCTCCACCACACAGGAAACCCAGGGACCAGGTCTGTGCAGGGGTTGTCACACGTGTACTCCTTGGACTCCTGAGTGTTCCCCAGTTTAGAGATGAGGAACGAGAAGCTCATGGACAAGTAGAGCAACGTCTAGAGAGGACTCAATTTGAATGAGGCAATGCAGGGTTCACATCTCCTAGGCCTGATCTAAGTCACGGGCCACTGCAAGCAGCAAGCCCTGGGGCTTCTTCAATGAAAGGTTGACCTGGGTCATGAAGCAGTGATTTCCTGTGTTTGGGAGGACACCAAGGACTGTAGGCCTGATGGTTCTCCTGTGTGGAGTTTCAGTAATCCCAGAAACGTTTGAAGATTTAAAAACCTTTCTAGGGAGCTGCATTGTGGGACAACAGGTTACACCTCTGTCTTTGAGGCTAGCTGCCCATATGGGAGCACTGATTCAAGTCATGGCTGCCCCTCTTCTGTACCAATTCCTACTAGTGATCTCCCGCGAAGGCAATGGAAGATACCTCAGGTACTTGGAACCCAGCCACCAAAGTGGAGACATGGATGCAGGGTTCCTCACTTGGGCCTGTCCAGCTCTGTCAGTTTTAGCCACTTTGGCAGGGAATCAAGGGATGTAAAATCTTTCTCTTTATGTGGAGCTTAGAGCTTCTTCTGGGTCTCCCACATGGGTGCAAGGGCCCAAGGACTTGAGCCTTCTTCTAAGGCTTACCCAGGCCAGGCAGAGGGCTGGATCAGAAGTGGAGCAGCCAGGACTCAAACTGGCACCCATATGAGATGCCAGCACTGCAGGCAGTGGCTTTTTTTTTCTTTTAATTTGACAGAGTTAGACAGTGAGAGAGACAGAGAGAAAGGTCTTCGTTCCGTTGGTTCACACCCCAAATCTGCGCCCATTCAAAGCCAGGAGCCAGGTGCTTCATCCTGGTCTCCCACATAGATGCAGGGGCCCACGCACTTGTGCCATCCTCCACTGCCTTCCAGGCCACAGCAGAGAGCTGGACTGAAAGAGGTGCAACCGGGTCTAGAACCAGGCACCCACGTGGGATGCTGGTGCAGCAGGCAGAGGATTAACCAAGTGAGCCATGGCGCCGGCCCCCCAGGCAGTGGTTTTACCTGCTATGCCACAGCGTCGGCCCCTGTTTTATTTTTAAAGAGAGATCTGCTATACTTTGAGTCAGATCCCGAACACCTACAACAGCCAGGTCTGGGCACAGGTTGAACACTGAAGCTCCATCTGCGTCTACCATGTGGGTGTCAGCTACTCACTTACTTGAGCCATCATCTTTTGCCTCCCAGGCTCATTAGCAAAAAGCTGGATCAGAAAGCAAAGGCAAGACTATATCCCATGCGCTCCCACATGGGATGCAGCCATCCCAAGCTGCACTATAGCCCACTGGGCATGACACCTGCCCTAAGGAGCCAGCACTTAATCAGACATTCCAACGGGGAATGTGGGTGTCCCAAGGGACAGCCTAAACTGTGAGATATCCACCTTTAATTGTAGTACAATTTTGATATGCGATCATTTTCATTTCATTGACAAAGAAGCTGTAATTTTCACTGTTCACTGTGTATGACAATAAACAGCATCACAGGTTTGAAGCCCTCCCATATGCACACTGATTAATTGAAAAATCATGGTAGAAATTTGAAGGCAAACAACTGCAATGTAGCAGGTGCCCTCCTGTAGCATCCCTGCCCTCCCAAGCTCTTGTTTCCATGTACACTTCAGGAACTACAGCCTCCCCCTCTTCCCTCTATTATTAGCAGCTTTAAGATTTTCCAGTGGATTTCCAAATTCAAAGCTGGCTGTGCAGACAGTGAGATAGTGCCTACACTGGCCTGGCTTGTGACTGAGACCTGCTGTCTTCTGCACTTGGCCTTGTTCTCCTCATGCTCATGTCTGGGGGCCACATCCTGGAGGGCCACCTGCCCTTGCCGGCTATTTGCAAAGTTCATGTGCAGGGTGAGACAGAAAGGGTGGCATAGGTCTCAGGTCTCCTAGAAATGGCCTTAAAGTAAGCAAAGAGTAAGCAATGGCTTCTCTGCATGTATGGGGAAAAGAATCTTCTGCAGGCGTTACGGCTTCCTTCTGTTACTGCCAGGGCTGCTCTCAGTCCCAGATGCCTGGGAACAGACAGCCCCGAGCTCCTTGAAGGCAGGCGGGTGCCATTACTCCTTTCAGGACAAGGGATGCTTCCTGTAGATGGGACTTAGTAAGTGTTTGAACTGAATGCTGAGACAGTGGAGCGCACAGCGCTGTCCTGGTTCCTAGGAGCTCACACAGGTCCCTGAGCCAGAAGAAGCCGTTAGTGCCTCTCCTGGGGTTTTAGTCTCCTCCTCCCTACCTTGTCCCTGCAAACTTTCATCCTTTGTGCCTCAGTTTTCTCCACTGCGGCAAGCTGAGGATGAAATACAGGCACCTACCGACCCAGGAGTACAGTCAGGGAGTTTACTTTGATGAAGAAAAGGGAAGATAAAGTGGAGAGTGTTCATTTCTCTGAGGAAGGGAACCCCCACTTTTCAGTCTGGGCCTGCGGCTCTGCAGACCTACCGTGTCTCTGCAGGCGGTTGGCCAGGAAGTAAACAGTAGCTCTGGCCGTGAGGAATTTCTCTCTCATGTCTTGGATGTTCTGCTGGCTCCTCTCCAGCTTGGCGCGTAGGTTGTAGTAGGTGTCCAGGGCACTGCTGTTAGCCGTTGTGCCTGGAACAGTGCTGGGAGGTACTGCCATGATGAAGCTGTGTCAGAGCAGAGCCAGAGCCTGGGCAGGGGGGAGCCATACAAATAATGAGCTACACACACATGAGGGCACAGTGCTGTCGGTGGTCTTGCTTAGTTACACACACGTGAGGGCACAGTGCTGATGGTGGTGTTGCTTAGTTACACACGTGAGGGCACTGTGCTGACGGTGGTCTTGCTTAGTTACACACACGTGAGGGTACTCTGCTGACAGTGGTCTTGCCTGGTAAGCTCCTACAGCTCACCAAGCTGCTCAGCTCTAAGGTGTGAGTGATACCAGATACAATTAGTATCTCTGTAACTCTTCTTCACATCAAAGGGGGTGAGGGGTATAAAGAGAGTCAAGAATGCAGATCTCACTCTAACTTACTTTTGGGAGGAACTTTGTCAGCAGCCACAACTCGCAGACTCCTTAGAGACAAACGTGAGGCCCAAGATGCCAGAGGTCTGAGCCGAAGGCACTGCCCATGCACAGACACTGCCCCAGGAGGGAGGCCAGAGGGCCGAGCCTGCCAGGGAACGGTCTGAAGTCACAATAGCAGAACTAGAAGGTGGGGGTGTCGTGGACTCTCAGGAACCTGTGCGTTCTTCTGCTCATCCCCAGTGGGCACCACCCCCTCCGCAGCACACAGGCCTGTGCAATGGGGTCTGGTGGCCTAGCCGCTGAGGGGTTGAGGGACAGGCAAACTCGGCCTGGAATCCTCGGGTCCCCACGGAGAGCCCGAGACAGCCAAACCCTGTTCCCGGCGAATGGACCCTAGAGCAGCCATCACCGCGACCCTGTGCGCGGGGAGCCCCGTGCTGGACACGCGAAGCTTCCGAGCGCCCGCGGGGCCGCTGGGGAAGCATAGGCAGGGTCTTAAAGGCGTGGAGGCCGCTCTGGGGCCTTGAGCCCATTCGCCCGGCGGGACGTGGACTCGGGCATCTGCAGGGCGCGGGCTCCTGCTGCGGGCAGGCGAAAGCCACGCGGCTCCCCGCGGCTCCCCGACTCCCAACCAACGGGTAACTTTCGCGGCGCACAGTGCGCCTCCTGCTCGCCCCTTGGCAGTGCCCGGGGATCTGTAGCTCGCAGCATCGCCCGCAAGGCCAGCCATTGCTCACTAGTGAATAGTTGGGGGCAGTCACAGGAGACACCCCATCTGCATCACTGCATTCTCCAACCAGGGTAAGTGGCAACAGTATTGGTTGCCATTCAGTGTGTGCTCAGGGGAAGTCCCCTGAGGCTTCAAAGTGTCACCCACTTTGCCCCAGCTGCCTACTCCACTCCTGCCCCGAGTGGCAAATTCTCTACTAAGCAGATAAAACCTGAGTCCCAAACACGCCCTGTGCACAGTCTCTTGGCAAGAGCAGTCGCCAACCTTTCTGTTTCCAATAAAGGAACCTGTCTGTTGAGGTTGGTTTCCATCTCGTTTTTTCTGCCTCTCCTTTCTGGGAGTAAAAAGGCCAACACCCCAAGCTATTCCAGACCTAACAACCACAATCTGATATTTAAAATGCTACATAGTTTTTTAATTTTTTTTTTTACTGAATTGTAAATGTTCCCTCTACTGTGGCCCCATTTTTAATAAAGATAATCCCAGTGACAAACTTAGGTTTGGGACAGCGAGTTACAAAAGATGCCAAAGTCCCAGGGGCGATATGATGGCGTCTTTGCTTCTGAAGGCCGGCGGCTGTATGGGGCATGTGTCCTCCAAGTCATGCAGCCCCGACTGAGCTCAGGGGTAAGCTTATAAAGGCAAAAACCACATCTTGTAGGAAATTAATTACAAAACTTGTGTTTTAGCCAAGCAGATGTTACAGAAGCTAGAGAAGCAGGATCCGCTTATCTCGGGGGCATCTCACACATTTCCTGACCTTATGTAACCAAGCCTTACAGATAACGTTCTTACAAGATCAATTTTTCAATAGATGGCAGTCGTGCAACTGGTTAGGGGAAATAGAGGATACCAAGACAAGGACAAAAAGGAGTGACTCTGGTCAGGCCCTGGCTCACTGGCACTTCAACTCGGTCTAGTTTAATGCATGGCCTGGTTATTGAGC
This sequence comes from Lepus europaeus, assembly GCF_033115175.1. NCBI lineage: Eukaryota > Metazoa > Chordata > Mammalia > Lagomorpha > Leporidae > Lepus > Lepus europaeus. The sequence continues at coordinate 115,930,694 of NC_084831.1, read as the reverse complement.
GCAGCTGGGATAGCAGTTGGCTGCATAAGCTCCTTCTACGCTGGCCTTGCTGGGACTTTTAATGAGGAGTCTTCTTTAAATGCCTCTCTGTGGTGGGAAGACACAGGCAGGTCTGGCTGTGCAAGTCTGCCTTCACCGCCTCTCCCATTGGGGGAGTTCCTCTCTTCCTGCCGTCCTCACAATGGTTATATTGGCCCTGGGCCTTCCTGTCACCAGGCTGAGAACCCGTGAAACCCGCGCCAAGGCCAGGGTTCTTCCAGGGGCTTTCTTGGTTCAATCAAGTCAACTTCGTTCTTCAAAACTGGCCAAGCCTGGGCCCGTGAGCATTTCTGAATACGACATTCTAGCCAAAGACCAGGTCGAGAAGCAATATTTCCAGTGAGTGTTCTCACAAGGAGAACACATGTCTGCTGACACAGAAACAACGATTTTGGGGCCGCTTGCATTGCCGGCGTCCATATGGGTGCCGGTCTGGGTGCCCTCTGTTCCATTTATGATCCAGGTCTCTACTTGTGGCCTGCGAAAAGCAGGGGAAGATGGCCCAAGTGCGTGGGCCCAGCCGCCTAGGTCGCAGACCCATTTGAAGCAGCTATGGCGCCATCGTTCCACGCGGGAGAGGAAGGCGCTGACGCGGGCAGAAGTGGGATGGGCGAAGGGCGCTGCCCGAAAAACGCAGAGGGGACAGCGACCATGCAGCTGGGGCCAGCAGGGTCAGCTGCTGAGGCTCCGGGTGCGGAGTCCCGTGCGAGAAAAAGGTCACATCACAGCCTGTTTCTGGAAACTCGCCGGGATCTGCGGATCAGCGCAAGGAGAGCCCAGGAAGCGGGAGGAACTCACTGTGTGTGTGTGCAGAGCGAGTTGTGTGAGGCTGTGCTGGGACGGAAGGGGCGGAACTCATACTTACCTGGCAGGGGAAGACAGCATGATCACGCAGGTGGCTCTGTTAGGTAGGAAGTCAGATATGAGCTTATGTGTGTGTGACAAAGGCCTAAAGAGTTGACCTGTAGGTCCAGCATATGTATCTCAAAGTCATCCCAATAACTGCCAGGGGCAGCCCAGTATTTGCATCCTGCCCTGCTCCTTCTACCCGGTAACCTGGCAGGTGGGGGTCCCCGCCCCCTCTGCCTGATAACCTTCCAGGTGCAGCCCAGTATGTGCACTTCAAACATCCTATGGATCTTCCAGGGGGTCCCGCCCATCCTTCCTCTAAGCAGGGCAATGCCAGCCAGGCTTCCTGCTGTCTGATAACTTCAGAAGGAAAACTCAGCTAGGAATGTTTCGCATTTACATCCAAAAAGTCCTTTGTTCCAGGAAGAGCAGAGGCGGCAAGGCAAGGCCCATCCCCTTAAACACCGTCCCCCCCCCACCCCCCCACCCCCCTCCCCCCAGGCCTCAATCTGACTGGGAGCTCAGCCCTCTGCCTCCATGCTGAGCCACCCGCCTGGCCTGCCCAGGTGTACCCTCTCCACACAACCATGTAACCTCGCTCCCCCTAGTCTGAGCGACTGACTGGGCACTCTCTCTCAGGTTCTGTCTGGAGAGGTGCCCATCCATTCTTACTTTGTCCCTGCCCTAATAAACCTTGCTGTTTTGCTTTCCACTACTCTCTGTCTCACACCTGATTTCTTGCTTGGGCCAAGACAAGAACCCTGCCATTCTCCAGTAACAGTTCTCCCAGGGCGAGGCTCGTCCATTGCACTGCGGCAGTGCTAACCCCTGCGATTTCCCCATATGGGGGAAACTCGACTGCAAAATGTGTGGTGGGGGGGACTGTGTGCTCGCGCTCCCCTGATTTTTCTCCAGTTTAAAGAGCAGATGCTCCTCAGGCTTATCAAAGCAGGTGTAATGCATCGAGAAGGATCAGGTCCCTGCGCGGCGCCCGCATGGGTGGGGGAGGGAGGGGCGCGACGGGTACAGCTGTCACTCTGAGCTCTCCAGGGCGCGCGGCGGGTTCCGCTGCTGGGCGCGGGGTGGGCGGGGCTCCTTCAGTGGCGTCACGGACGGGGCGGGGCTATGTAGATGAAGAACAACGCAGCGGCTGCTGGGCCGGGACCTGCTGCAGATTCACAACCGCATTCCCGTGCTGTGGGAGAGAGCGCGGGACCGCTGTCGGCACAATCGAGCGCTGTGAGAGTGTGAGGGCGAAGAGGGCCCAGGGGATGTGGGGCGCAAAGTGAGCACGTGTGAAGAGTGCGGGGCGTGTGAAGCTGTGCTGGGGCGGACGGCTGACAGCTCATACTTACCTGGCAGGGGAGACACCATGATCAGGCAGGTGGTTTTCCCAGGGCGAGGCTGTCCCATTGCACTGCGGGAGTGCTGACCCCTGCGATTTCCCCACATGTGGGAAACTTGACTGCAGAATTTGTGGCAGTGGGGGACTGCGTGCGCGTTCTCCCCTGGTTTTGGTCCGTTGAAATAGTAGATGTCTAAGGGTGCCTCCTGGGCGCCCAGTAGGGATGGAGTTGTAGCTCCACTAGGCTCAGCTGGGCTCACTGTTACATTTCTTCCACTTTGTATTTGGATTCATAGACGCTTCCCTCAGAATTTTTCTTCACGTAAAGTGCCAAAACCTTGCACTTCTACTTCTATTTCGCCTTCTCATGGGTCACTACTCTGTACTTTTCCCTCTGGCGCTTACTGCAATTTGCATCGCATTTCCAGCCCAGACCAATGATCCAAGGTGGTGGCAGGGCCTGAAGAAGAGCAGTAGGCCCCTGCAAGACAATTATTCAGGGGAGATCCTTAGACGTTTTAGAGGAAAATGCAAATAAACCGCCTCAAACGAGGATACAGGGCTGCTTCTCATGGAACAGCAACCTCAGTGGTGCTTAGGGTTTCAAAATCTACAGCTTCACCAGATTCTGTTCCTAGGATCCCATAGGAACATCCCAATAGGAGCCACTGCCTCCTGCTTTTCTATACACTTTCAAGACTCTTAACCTCAACCGATACTACTTTTTATGGATTGGCCTCCTACCCCAAAACTTTTTTTTTTTTTTTTTACAAAAATGGCTCTTAGGTCCAGTGGACTTAGTTCCAACAATCAGCCTTATTCCTGCGGGCTGGGGAACTTGCCCAAGGACCCAGTCCTTTTCTTGCTAAGGCTCAAAGAATCCTTGGTCTCAAGAGTTTTGGTCTAACAGTATCACTACAAATATGCTAAAACTAGAACAATAGCACCACCTCATAAAGACTTAAATCAGTGTGCTTTAGCAAACTGGATCTTTGCTACCATAGTGCTTTCTTGTGTACACACACACACACACACACACTGCTCCTTCCTACTTACATATCAGATCTGACATTTGCACTGACCTGATTATTCAACAACAACAAAAAAAAAAGATACCACTTGAGCCATCTTGTAGTCCTCAGTTTCCTGTCCCATTTATCTCCCTATCTTTCTACTTCTCCTCCTCAAATTCTTGTTTATTCTTGTCCTCCTGGAGGGTGTCCTCTTTCAAGTCCAGGGCCTTGCCTATCAGGCACAAGGGAAAAACTGAGAATTGTGCTAATATGGACAGTATTACTACTGATTGAAATCAACTCAAATAATTGAACTTATTGTCTCTCCCAGGGTTTGTTGTGGTAAACGCCTTAGAAAAGTTCATCTTTCATATTTAGTTTTCCTCCAAAGAGAAATCTGAAGTGACAACTGCCAGAGGATGTAGATTAAGCTAAAATCTGAAGCTCTGGCATTCACCGTGGGATGAGGTGAAATAGCAGTAAAAGTTGCTGGGAGCCAGTTTCTAAGTGCGTAAAACAACCAAAGGGAAGTGATATCTCTGTTGAGTTTGCAGATGGAGTTTATAAAAGCTGGCTTGCTTCCTTTCTTTCCTTTTTAGAGATTTATTTATTTATTTGAAAGTCAGCATTACAAAAGGAGAGGGATCTTCCATCCACTGGTTCACCCCCTAGATGGTGACAACAGCCAGGGCTGGGCCAAGCCAAAGCCAGGAGCCAGAAGCCAGGAGCTTCTTCCACATCTCCCATGGGTTAACAGGGGCCAAAGCTCTGGGTCATCTTGTGCTGTTTTTCCCAGGCCATTAGCAGAGAGTGGAGCAGCCAGGATGGGTCAGGCACCCTTATGGGATGCCAACATTGCAGGCAGCGGCTTTATCAGTTAAACCAGAACTCATTCTTGAGAGAGATAAGGAACAGTTACAGGAGGGCAGTTGGCCTGCCAGTCTAGCCTTGAAATCATTTAACTACAAGATGTTCCCATGATCCCAAAAATATGTACTGTGACACGATTTCCCTTGTCATGTCCCCAGTGTCTGAAGTCTCCCCAGGTTTACAGATCTAAAGGAGTTTGGAAGAGCAGAGGATAAAAAAGATATAAGCCTAGGTTCTTGCAAGTTTCACAGCATGGAAAGAAGACTTCTTGGTTGCCAATCCTTTGACTTTTTTTTTTTTTTTCAAGATTTGTTTATTGAGGCCAGTGCTGTGGCATAGTGGATAAAGCTGCCACCTGCAGTGCCGGCATCTCATATGGGCACCAGTTCTAGTCCTGGCTGCTCCTCTTCCAATCCAGCTCTCTGCTATGGGCTGGGAAAATGGTAGAAGATGGCTCATGTCCTTGGTTCCATGCATGCATGTGGGAGACCTGGAAGAAGCTCCTGGCTCCGGACTAGGATGAGTTCAGCTCCAGCCATGGCGGCCATCTGGGGAGTGAACCAGGCTTCTCTCTCTCTCCCTCTCTCTCCCCCTCTCTCTGTAATTCTGCCTTTCAAAAGATTTATTTTTATTTATTTTGAAAGGAAGAGTTACAGAGAGGCAGAGGCAGAGAGAGGGTTCACTCCCCAGATGGCCCCAATGGCCTGAGCTGCACCAAGCTGAAGCCAGGAGCCAGGAGCCAGGAGCCTCCTTTAGGTCTCCCATACGGGTGCAGAGGACCAAGCACTTGGACCATCTTCTAATGCTTTCCCAGGCCATGGCAGATAGCTGGATTGGAAGTAGAGCAGCCAGGACTTGAACCAGTGCCCATATGGGATACTAGCACTGCAGGCAGCGGCTTTACCAGCTACGCCACAGCACTGTCCCCCTCTCCCACCTTTAAACATTTTAGCTCAGCAATTGGTGGCATAACCCTGTTGGAATCAAAGCCTTCTTTTGAATCTTTTCAGGTAGATTCCCTACATTGTTGGATTTTGCTGCCATCCCACCAATAATCACACCTTCTTTGTCAGTATCATCTAAAGCAGATAACAAAAGGCCCTAGTGGCTAGAGTATTGGTAGACATTAAAAATTTTTTTTATTTGCACTGGAAATGAAAAGTGAAAGTTGTCCTCAAAGTCATTTTCTTATATGGTCAGAATTGGATTCTTAAGAATTTTGTATCCTTAAAAGGCAGTTTTGGTGTGCTCAAAGTCCATTTCAAACTCTTGCTTGGTTCAGTAAACTTAGATCTATTCCATGAGGGCTTTTTTTTCTTTCTTTTCTTTTTTTTTTTTTTTTTTTTTGTGCAAGGATGCAACTTCTATTTCTCATAATTCTTGCATTATCAAGCACAACCCTTCTGAAAAGAGTACACAGAAGTCTGTGAGAAAAAAATAGATTCTACTCAATTTCCAAGTGGACATTTTTCACCTATGAGGCAGCCTCTCCACTGCAGAGTCCCCAGCTCTTCCTGAATGCAGTGCTGCCCATGTGTCCAAATTTAGGACATTATGCAAAACTCAACTGCATTGTACATCAGAAGCAGCATCTTAACAAAGAGTTAAGACAGTGTATCAGCAAAATGGGTGCTTAGCAGCCTGCAGGCCCTGGCTTAGAGGCTATTGCCTTCCCTTGAAATATAAGGCCCAGGATTTTCACATCCTGTATAAAGAACCCCACAGCTCACTCAGCTCTCTCAATTCTAGAACAAAGCATCAATGAAAAGCTTGTAGCCTTTAGTGTCTGGAGCACCTGCAAGGTGCAGGAGCTGGAAAACTTGCACAGGTCTGAGGCAAGACAGTGTTCCTGCAAGCCAGGAGCAGTGAGGCCCTTCAGTCCCCCACATTTCCTTGCCCTTGTTACACTGCCTTGTCAAGGCATTCCTCTCAAGCTTCGGCTCCTTTTGCTACCTTCCTCTCAGAAACACGTGATTCTTTTGACTCTTCACTTTCCTTTTTCTACTTGATCAGATTTTAAGTCTAATGGTTTATTCAGGTAGGTATTCATGTTTTAGGTGAGGGGGTTTATAGGATTTATGTATTCATTTGAAAGGCAGAGTGATAGAGAGGAAGTGAGAAACAGAGAGAAATAAAGAAATCTTCCATTCTCTGGGTCACTCCCCAGATGGTGGCAACAGCTGGGGCTGGACCAGACCAAAGCTGGAAGCACCTAGCTGCTCCAAAGTCATGCAACCAGGACGCTCTGAGCCATGGGTGCACGCGAGATGCCGCTGCTCACCCAGCCATCCCCACCCAACGCTGCGCTGGCACTGCTCAACAAGGAGAAAATTGGTCTCCACCTGCTGGACCTGTCCTTGCCCTGCCCACTTTTATTGTCCCTGTGAGTCAATTCTGGAATAGCAGGGAGCGGGCCCCGTAGCTTGTAGGCCCAACTGACTCTGTGCCGGGGAGAATGGCTTCCTCGACGACGAGGAGGAATACTTCCAGGAGCAGAACTCTGTCCACGATGGGAGAGGCGGAGGCCCTCCTTGGGACTCGGCACTGTCCATCTCTCCCCTGTCCAGCAGCAGCTGGGTTCTGGAGTCCATCTGGAGGGCCCTGGGGACGCACTGTGCGTGTGAGACCACGAATACCACTGGACACGCCGCCAGTATTGGCTTCTCTTGCAAGAAAACACTTCTGCTCCTGCGAGGTGGATGGCCCTCAGGCTTGTGGGACGAAATGCTGCAGTTTAAGTTTAGGCAATCGAGTCTCCATTGACACACGGGGACAGACTGCTTGGATGGCTGTGGTTTCTGCTTAGGTGACCCAGAGGTGCTTAGGAATATCCTTGATGCCCTCATATTGAGGCCCAGCTGCCAAGGACCCGGGAGAATGTCACCAAGTGGACCCCATGAAGGCCTTCTGACTATTTCTCGTGAATGTGAAGTAACACCTTGACAGTAGGGACTCCATTTTGGAGAACCTGAGACTCCATTCTGGGAAGGTGCCCCCCCACACACTGTGAGACTCTGGTCTGAAACTATGATCTAAAACAGTTGAACAATAGCAGTCCACTACATCACACTTGGCAGAGCACAGAAACCCCCAGCATGATCGCTCAAGCTTGGAAGTGGATAGGCTATACCTGGGTTGATGATAAAAATGTAATTTGTCTATGTCCTACATATGATTAAAACCAATACCTGCATTAATGTCAAGATTATAATTGGAATTGTTAAGATTGTAACTGGTATTGTCGAGATTTTAATTGATACTAGTTTCGCATAGGTTTTAGGTCAGCTTGACCCTGGTAACCATGTATTCCCCCCTGTTCCTGGCAACCATGAATTCCTCTCCCATTTTGTGGTTTTTGCCTTTATAAACCCTGTTGCTTTGGGCTTCAGGGTCGAGAGTTCTTTAGGGCATGAGCCCACTCTCCAGCGCTGGCAATAAAGGACCATCGAATTTTATCAATGTGTGGAGCTCCTTTGCACTCACTCAGGTACAACAAAAGGACTTCTGGCTACCTCCCTTCTCACAGATGTAGACGCTTCCAGTTTGGGTTGCATTGAAACCAACATTTCACTGCCCCCATCCTCAGTAGAGGCCGCCCCTTTTCTTTCTATTTAATGACTTCAGGCCTTATTCCAGCTTACTGTCTATGTAAGCTGCGTGACTACCTGTCCAGGTGACTCGGTGAAAGCTTTTCACTGAAAAGGCAAGCATTTCCAGCCACACCAGTCAATGCTTCCTTTCAACCTACCTAAAATGTGTATAGTTCTTTGTCTGTCGGGTATAGGAGAAAAGAACATGAGGATATGTTGAGTGAAGAAAAAAACAGAAACAATCTAATATTTTGTATCACTCAGTTGAGATGGCAAACATGTTTGTTTATGAATAATCTGAAAGTAAAATACAGTTAGGAAGGAAACCACCTTCCACTCAAAACGGTGACTAACTTAAGCCTGCCTCCCCACACATACATGTTTGTAAGGCAAAACTGTAGAAAAAATGATCAACTATGAAAAACCCCAAATGTCGCAGCCACTCTGGCCGATGCTGCCCTTGCCTCCAAGGAAATGCTCCGAAGGCCGACGCCTCCCCGTTTTCTCCAAATTGCGAGCACCCACGCCACCCACAGAGCCCTGCCAGTGGCGCTGGTGGCGGCGGCGGAGCCAGGGCCTCGCCCGAGGCGGCCTCACCACTCACCTGGAGCCCTGAGTCCGCGAGGCAGCGGCGCTGGGAGCCGGAGCCCGACAGTGGACGAGGCTGCCGAGAGGGGGCGCCAGCGGGGAGGCGCCCAGCTGCAGAAGCCGGGCGCCTGCACCTCCACCTTCCGACCTCGTCAGGGTCCCCGAGTTGCAGGGACCTGGACGGGCTGGACGGAAAACCCCTAGGAGTTTCTGCCCTCCGATCTTTTCCCTGCAGCCTCCTGCGCCTGCGGTCTTCCGGCCTTGGACGCTCCGTTCTCGCATATCCTCGGGCCGAACCCCTCCCTGACGCTGGTGTTTCCCAAGTCCAGCCTGTCAGGGATTCGTGCTTTCCTCTCGGTCGAGGGTGGACCTCTGACTACACAATTCCCTCCTTGTCGCGATCTCGGAATTCCAGCCAAGGCTCTGATGGAGGCGGGGGAGAACAATTCTCCGCACGACCCTCGGCTGGCTCGGACACTTGCTCTCCGGGTCGTGGGGCTGGGCCGCCGGCCAGCTTTTTCTCTGAATCTGTCCCTCTTCTGGGTCTGCTCTCTGGGGCCAGGAAGGACGGGTTCCCTGAGCGAGGTCAGGAGCCTGGCACCCTTCCCTTTCCGTGCGTCGAGATGAACCAGGGAGCGCTTTATGAGGTTTGCCCCAGCAGTGCAGCCCCCCCGACAGTGCCCCTCCTGCTCCTGCTCCCTTTGTCCTGTGCACGTGGAACCCCAGAGGACGTAGACGCGACAGAGAGGCGGCGAGTCCTCTCCCCCGAGTGGACAAGGCGGGCGGGACATCTCACGGAGTTCCTGATCTAAGCTGCCCTGAAGTCCGTCTCTTGGGGGGCTCGGCCTGCAGTCGCCGCTGAGGATGACCAAGTCGTCCACTCACGTCCAGGTCTCCGGTTAGGGCCAACAGAGCGGGTGCAGCGCCACGGCCAGGGGCCCCGGGGAGCCTCCGGCCCGCGCCTTCCCCGGCGTGGGCGCCCTGGAGCCTCGCGGCCGAAGGAGACGCGCTGGCCGCTTGCCGGAAGAGCAGCGGCTGCTGGAGAGGACGGCTCGGTCCTCCCCAGACTTTCCCAGTTTTCCGTCTGAAGGAGACCAGCGGGGCAGGCGGAGAGCGGCGGCAGCGCGCCGCGGGGAGCGAAGGCACGGGCGTCCTTACGCAGAAGAACCTCTTCCCAGCTGCCTGGCCTTTGCTGTGAGGCGCACGCGAGGTCCAGGCCTTCCGTGAAAACGGCCGTGGTCTCCGTGGGTCCCAAGTTAAAATGCGCACTGCGTGACCCCTGGGACGGGAAAGTTCCCCAAAGCCCAGAAAACGCGTTCGGGAGTTGTGAAGGGTAAAACGAAGCCGTCCCTCACAAGGAGTCCCCAGACTGACACCGGAGCAACGGTGAAATCGGCGCGGGCCGCTGCACCCGGGTCTAACCCGCGTCAGTCGCGGCTCGTGGCGCCCAAGCGTGGCTTGACCTGGCTTGATGTCCCGTGCGTTAAGACAGCCGACGCCCTGGGACGCTGCCACCGTACCGACTAAAACCCGGGGTCGCCATTCCACGACCGGATTTGGGTCGCGTCGAAGGGAGTAAGCGACTGCGGCAGGAAGCCGAGGGGTCTCTGTGCCGGGAGGACGAAGCGCAGACGCCGGGGAGGGCGCGGGGAGGAAGGGTTGGCGGTTCCCGGTGGGCCCGAGGCGGCCGTCATCTGCAGAGAGCCCAGCGCGCTGACGGCCGGCGCCGAGGCAAAGGCCACCGGGGCGCCGCGCGCAGCCCCGCCCGAGGGGGCGCGTCCACGAGCCTGGCCCCGCCGCCCCTGACCCGCCCGCGGGATCCTGCCGCTTCTGGGGCTGCAAAGTCAGCGGGGAAGAAGAATGGCCCCCAGCGCTCCGTCTGGACCCGGAAACCCTGTGTGAGATGCGGGATCCCAAAGCCAAGAGTGGGGCCTCCAAGGGACCCTATGCGAGGACCCATCCGGAGCTGCAGGCTCCTTGCCCAGGAATCAGGGGTGGTTCCCGGGACGTTTTGTTTTTGTTTTCTTGAGTTTGGAAATGCAGTTGACCTTTGTAGATTAGAAAGTGTTGATAGTTGAAGATGACAGATGTCAGGTTTTCTGAGGCATATCCCAAAGCCCTCTCACTTTCTGGTACCGTAGTGTAATGGTTATCACGTTCACCTCACACGTGAAAGGTCCCTGGTTCGAAAAGGGCAGAAACACAGGAGCAGTGATTTTCCCGGACGTGTTAGGCATTGTGTCGTGGTCTGGGAACAAACCGAAAACCAGCCGATCCCATAGCACAGGTGCTGGTGTTACTTGCTTGATGTCTATCACCTTCAGATTGGTTCGCTGGACCCCTAAGTCACCAGGATGAGGGCATTTGGATGTGGGGCCTGGGAGAGGTAATTAGACTTAGAAGAGGAATAAGATGGTGGTCCGCAAGTTAGGAAGAGTACCCTGCCCAGGGAACCAAATCAGCTGGCACTTTGCTAGTGGCAGCCTGCGTTAAAATAGCTCACAAGGGATTCAATGACAGGACTCTGGAAAGTTCATCATCTCCTTAGTTTCTTATGTCACGTAGGTCATTGTCCCTGAATGTGAGTGCTGGCAAGAGATACTAGAATGATGTAGGAAGCAGGAGGCAGATGAGGTGTTAATGATCTAACTGATGAAAACAGGGATACTACACGGATTCAGGCTGCAGTTGTGTCCAGATGTCAGATGTGGACGGTTCACACAGGGTCCAGTGTGGAAGTGGATGGCATGGGACAGACTGGCTGAAGGGAAGCCAAGTTTTCATCTGCTTTTATTAGTGGAAGTAAGAGATGATCGGTGGAAAGTAGTTCAAAAAGTGGCAGTAAGCTTGTATTCAATAAACTTACGCTCTTTTTACATTAAGCTGGAAGCAATTTACGTTGTGAGAATGAGAAAGTGTGTCCAAAGAGTACAGCAAGATTTGGCTTGGCAGTAAGTAAATGTACTAAGCAGGGGACACATAGATTGTAGTGACCAATTCAAGCCCTCAGGTGATACCCTGCTCTTCAGGAGATGCTGCTCTTGGGTCTGATCATAGTGTATTGCTGTGCGCAGTGATGTCGTGATGCTGACAGGAACTGTCTGCTGTGCTGAGCGTTAGCATTTGACCTGATGCGCAGATTTAGCATAGACTCTAAGATGCATGCAACATTGACCTGAGAACTGGAAGTTGAGAGTAGGAAGTGCAGGTTTGTGGGAATAAATATAGATGTTGTTGGCATATAGAGGTGGTATTTGAAGGTGTATTGGCCAGACTTGGTGTGTGTCTTGGGTGATGGACAGAGGACAAATAAAACCTAGGCTGTGCAAGCTCAAAGTGAAGGTTGATTCCCTTGCTGAGCCCTAAGTTCTGACCCAGCATGGACCTTGCATGGCCTCCCAGTGAGAGAAGCACGATCCCCTGTCACAGCTCCTGTCCTCCAAAGGCCAGCAGGACTCCCAGACCTGACTTGAGAACAAGAACTCTCCAGGTTCTTCCCAGCTTCCTTTCCCCAGGGAGAACCGGGGACAGAGCTCTCTACTATTTGAACTTCATCAAAAGACCAATATGTTAACATTTCAACCATCAACATTTCTTTAAAATAGTCACGTCCTTATATAGCTGATAGATTAAAGCATACTAATTGAGGAAATTGGATATTCCCAAATAAACCAACATTGACCTCAAGAATTGTTGATCTTTTTATATCACACATCCCTTTAAATGCTGTAAACATCTTATAAAGTAGACACCACGTTTTTATCATAAGATTGGTTATTACTTTCACCACACTAAATAAATAAACGCTACAAAGTCCAATTCCATGAACCAAAGTTTTCTTCTTCATTTCTCTATGTTGATTCTGTCCTTCGGTTTCCTTTCTTTTGCTTCTGCTGCTGCTTATTTCTCCCCTGATCAGAACTTTACTTACCTAACCCTACCAGTTAGGTCACCTTCTAAGAACCACTAGGGCAACACTTTGAAGTTGACCGTTGGAGACAGCAGTAGAAACAAGCAACCTGAATGAATTTCTGATGTTTCACAATGGAGATCTGCCATACAATTGGAAAGAACCTTTTTTGAGTTGCTTCAGGTAAAGTTAGACATTTTGATAATGATAGTTTTGTGAAAGTCTTCTATGAAAAGACTTCTGTATGGGTGAGTTTGTTAGCTTTTAATCAACACTACAATAAACCTCTTTTGCAACTATGGCTGTCTTTGGGGATACTCTCATAGTAACCACTTTGAATTAGGCAGTGGCAGGTGCATTGGTGGTTCAGTGGTAGAATTCTAGCCTCCCACGCGGGAACTGGGGTTTGATTCCTGGCCAATGCAGGCTTATTTTTGAAATTTTTACACTTCTCTGCAAAATTACACTGCATAGGCCGGTGCTAGGACCCTTGTCTAGGCGGCTCTGAACTGTTGACACTGTCCCACCTGAAGCCACTGTCCCACCTGAAGCAGAAACACAATCTCTCTCTCTTTATTTATTTATTTATTTATTTATTTATTTTGACAGGCAGAGTAGTGAGAGAGAGACACAGACAGAGAGGAAGATCTTCCTTTTTGCCGTTGGTTCACCCTCCAATGGCCACTGCGGCTGGCGCATCGCGCTGATCTGAAGCCAGGAGCCAGGAGCCAGGAGCCAGGTGCTTCTCCTGGTCTCCCATGGGGTGCAGGGCCCAAGGACTTGGGCCATCCTCCACTGCCTTCCCGGGCCATATCAGAGAGCAGGCCTGGAAGAGGGGCAACGGGGATAGAATCCGGTGCCCAACCAGGACTAGAACTCGGTGTGGCAGTGCCACAAGGCGGAGGACTAGCCTGTTAAGCCACGGTGCTGGCCGCAGAAACACAATCTTAATAGGATCTCAAAGTTACTGTGCTCAATAAGAGCTTAGGAGAGTTTTTGCAGTTTGGAATCTTGATTCTTGCAGCCACTGCCACTACCACCTAGGCTCCAGCATGGTCCCTGAAAACTTCAAGAACACCCAAGTCCTTGGTCACAAAGTGGACCTTGGGCTGAGCGCTGAGCTGTCCCTGTGGAAGGAGAGGAGCCACGAAGCAGGCGGGAGCACCCGGGGGGCCTGTGCAACAGACACTGTGAACCTGATTTCTTGGCCTGGGCCGCCACTTCCTACTCCACAGGTTCAGATGCAGTTCTTAGAATAGGTCCGCATCCCCTGCAGCTGTGGGCCTATGCTCATGGAAGTCATTGATTTCACCACATTCTCTCACATCCTGAAGCCTCTGGTCTGATTAGAACAGTGGAATGACCTCTTGAAGCCTCAGCTGCTATGCCAGCTATGTGGGACAAGGTTCTCCAGGCAACCGTTCACTAGGCAGTGCTGTTTCTCCCATAGCCAGGATTCACAGGTCCAGGGACCAAGGAGTGGAAATGGAAGTGGCACCACTCATTATTACCGCTAGTAATACATGAGCAAAATTTGGCTTTCTCCACCTTTGCCCTCATGTTCTACTGGTCTGGAAGTCTTAGCTCAAAAGGGAGGAATGTACCCATCGACAGACAATGGTTCTATTGAGCATTAAAACTGCCACTCAGCCACTTTGGGCGTCTCATGCCTCTGAATCCACAAGCCAAAAAAGAAGTTACCCTGCTGGCTAGGTTGATGGACCCTGATTGCCAAGGGCAAGTTGAACTGCTTCTCCATCCATGGTGGAGGCAAGGAAGAGTTATGTCTAAACACAGGAGATCCCTTGGGCTTCTCTTAGAGCAACAGTGACCTGAGATAAGTCAGTGGAAAATCAAACCAACTCCATTCAGATAGGATCATTAATGATCCAGATGCTTTAGGAATGGAGGTTCATGTACCCCTCCCCCCACACACACACCAGGTAAATAACAAAGACCAGCTGAGGAGCTTGCAGAGAGCAAAGGAACATGGAACAGAGTGAAAGAAGGCAGTTGCAAATACCAGACTTGTATGAGACCAGCTGCAGAAAGAAGCATGTAATAGTTACAAGTATTTCTTCCTCTCCCCCGCCCCCCCCCCCCGTTAGTCTCTCTTGCTCATCTCCTTACTCCTACCACATAAGATGCTAATGGGAAGAACAGCCTCTTCCTTTGTGGATAGTGATAGTTTTCTTATGTTAGGCACAAGTGAAAAAGGGCTATGGTCTTTATGTGGGACAAGCTTATAGCTATGTTTATGAATGGCAAGTTGACAAAGATTGTACTATTTGGTGGGTGAGACAGGCAGGATAGGAGGTTGTTGTCTTCTTTTAAGTAACATATTTGTAACAATGACCACTGACGCCCTAACTCTCCTTTTAAAAATAAAGCTTGGCTCGTCCCTGGGTGGGCTTAAACCACCAATCTTTCGGTTAACAGTCAAACGCGCTAACCGGTTGCGCCACAGAGACACCGGAGGTAGCCAGTTTCCGGTTTCAGAATGCACTGGGCATTCACTGAAAGCCTAGGTTTGGCCTCCTCTCTGCAAGATAACCGCAAACTCCAAGCTTCGGGAGTGTTTGGGACCCTGTCGCGTGCGTCCCGTTAGAAACCCTCACACCAGAAGGGCTGCCAAGTGGCCTTGGCCCCGCCTTAGCCCCCGCCTGCTTCGGAAACAGCGCCCCAAGAACGCCGAGTTCTTGACCCCGGGCGGGAGCCATGCTGGGATCCACGGGGAGGCGAGCGCGCCCGTGGGCTCCATGCCGGCGCTGCCCGCTCCGCCCGGCTGCGCTCGGCAGAGTCCGTGAGGTCGGTGCGACTGGTGCGGGTGAGCGACCGCGCCAAAAGCAGACACTGGAAAAGGAGCCCAAGAAAGCAGAGGCGTCGCTGAGACAACGAGACCTCCCAGGAGGCCTGCCTGCGGGGAAGCACCGGCCAGATCCCAGGGGTGGGAATCGTGACTGTGTGGAAGAAGAGGGAGGAAGAAGCGGTGACGCGCATGGGAGAGAAACGCTCAAGGATCTCTACACGTCCAAGAAGGAGGCAGCGAAGAGAGTATGTTGCTTTGTTTTTGAAGTCTCAGAATGATAGGCGGCATAATGGTTGCCAGCAAGCTTCGCCAGCCTGGAGGTCTGCAATTCGAGCCCGGGACACCGCGACGCCTTCCAGCCACAGCTAGCAATGGGACCGGTGTCGCTCGGCTTCGACTCCTGCAGCCACCGGCGCGGAGGGAGGTCTCTGGCCGGGAGCGATCGAAAGAGGAGTAAACCTCACCGTGCACAAACCCGCAGCTGGCCACGTCAAAGAAGGAAACTTGGACGTGCTCTTTGTCAGAACACGACAGGAAATACCCCCAACGGTGAACTGCTGCCTTGCAGTGACCCCGCGGCAGGAGCTTCCACCAATGACATAATGTGGTCGTAGCCGTTCTCTCAGGAGAGCTATTTCAAATGCCAGTCTGACTCTCTCTCTCTCTCTCTCTCTCTCTCTCTCTCTCTCTCTTTCTTTCTTTTTTAACACGAAACCAGATTGAGCATTGAATGAGTTTACAATAAAAAGCATAATAAAAAGCCATGGTCCAGACTGGCTTGTCTCCACTCCCTGCATCCTAGTTTTTATGGGAACAATAAATTATTGCACTACAGTACACATGGCAAATTATTGCACTACGGTACAGCACTTTTTAAAAAGAAGTGAGTATTGCGGTATGTTTAATTTTGATAAATGCAGTCAGCATCCAGTTCAAGTTACAGAAGATTACTATGATTCAAGAAAGGTGTGTGGAGCCCCTTTTCAAGCCGTTCCTTCCCTCTCTTAGTTAGTCACTAATCTGAATATTATCACCAGAGCTCACAATTGCCTATTTTTAAATTCATGTCAACGATTGTACAAGGGTACTTCAAAAACATTGTGGAAAATGGCTGTCAAAGGTAAGTTTCCTTTGCTGTATTTTTTTTTTTTTTTTGACAGGCAGAGTGGACAGTGAGAGAGAGACAGAGAGAAAGGTCTTCCTTTTGCCGTTGGTTCACCCTCCAATGGCCGCCGCGGTCGGCGCGCTGCGGCCGGCGCACCGCGCTGATCCGATGGCAGGAGCCAGGTGCTTCTCCTGGTCCATGGGGTGCAGGACCCAAGCACTTGGGCCATCCTCCACTGCACTCCCTAGCCACAGCAGAGAGCTGGCCTGGAAGAGGGGCAACCGGGACAGGATCGGTGCCCCGACCGGGACTAGAACCCGGTGTGCCGGCGCTGCAAGGCAGAGGATTAGCCCAGTGAGCCACAGCGCCGGCCGCTGTTTTTTTTTTTTTTTTTTTTTTTTTTGAAATCCATGCGGATGAGCAGTCTTCACAAAGTTCACCCAAAAAATCATATCATGAAAAAAATGCATGGATTTCAAAATGTTTCACCAAAAACAAATGTTTTAATTCCATTTTCTATGAAATTTTTGAAGTACCCTTGTGTACTTTTTGTATGTGGCTTCTCCCCACTCCCAGGTAATTATGCCCGTATGTTCATGAGATACATCCAAGTTATGTGTATCATTTCTAAGTTTTGGTCCCAAAGTTTCCTGAGCTTTTGATGGAAGAAAAAGTAGGAGAGTCACTGAACCCAATATGGAATGCTGGTCTTCCACGGCTGAAATAAATATCTTCCTAGGGATTAGTTTCTTAAACTCCAAATATTGCCCTGAATTAATTAAAAAATCACGTTTTAATTAAGTTTTCTGCCAGTACCATGTATTCAAAGCAATCTAGATCAGTTTTCTATTCAGTGTAGACATGCATAGCATGTCTGTACTATAATTTATCTAGCTAGCCCATAATTGTAGGCATCTAACCCCCCCCCCCTCCAAGCTTGCAAAATGAGTGAGCAATAGTAAAATGGTTGTATCCATGCAGGTATCATTATGGAATCGGAGAGGTTATTTCTCTGGGGGCAAGCATTTAAGTGTGAGTCCTACGGTTTTCTTTTCGGAAAAGAAACTTGTTCCCGCCCGGTTTCGAACCGGGGACCTTTCGCGTGTTAGGCGAACGTGATAACCACTACACTACGGAAACCACCGCTGAACCACAGATCAAAAAATATCCTTGAAAATCATTTCTGCGTCATATTTTCAATATAGGAAGCTGAACTGCATTTCTAGATTAGAATAAAATGAGCTCCAAGAAAATACCAACTGCCCCCAAGATAAGGAGCCAGCGACGTCCAGAGACCCGCGACTCCACCTGAGAGGCCTCGGGCCTGAGCAGGCTGTGGGATCCGGCGTCTCCCGCAGCGTTTCCGGGGGCAGAACCACCCGCCGGGGGCCGTTCTTCGTTGACTATCCAGCCCCGGAAGCTGAAGGAGCTGTGGGTCAGGTGCGGTCGAGCCACGGGAGCGTCCCTCACGGCCTTCATGGTCTTCTTCTCGGCTCCTGCCGGGCCGTCGGTGCTCCTGGCTCTACGCAGATGGCTGGCGCTGGGGTCCAGCGGAAGCTGCGGGGCCCCCTCTTCTCGCCCTCCCCGACCCGGTGGGGCCTCACCTGCGCGCTGTCCTCGGAGGGCCTTTCGCCCCGACTTCTGCTTGTCGTCCTCCCGACGAAGGCGCCAATGCCATGGGCCGCCCTTTCAATCTGACCCTTGCATCACAAGCTCAGGGTGTAGTTAGCACAGGCTGCGTGTTAGGGCTTTTGGCTGTCGGAAAACTCGGAACACCCATACTAGTGCTTCCCGGCCTGGACTGAACTCGAGTGAGGACCAGGCCGCGAGATGGAGAGTGGATCGCTGGGGTCTCAGGGCCACCGTTCGAGCTAGGACGCAGGAGAGCACGGGAGAGTTCCGCGGTCAGGGCAGTTTCCCTTCACCTGTTCTACCAGAATCCCCGTTTTGGTCTTTGTGATGAGCCCGCTCAGCAGCTCTGGGAACGCGGACTCCCACGCGGGCAGTGTTTAGAGAACCGCAAAGTCCGAGGTTTCCCGTAGCCTCACCGCAATGGCCTGCAGCAGGGTTCCCAACCTAGCCAAAGACGCGCGGTCCTAACCGCTCCTTCCTCTCCTTCTCACTTGAACTTGAATGTAAAAATGAAGCTTGAATAGAACAGCCGTTTTCTCCAGCACTTGCTTCTCGTAACCGCAGTGGTCACCGCGTGTGCTTCACACCCACCAAGTTCAAGTGCTCCCGCTGCGTGGAAGGCGAGCGCCACAGCTCCCTAGACGCCAGGCTGCGGTGCTCAGCCTGGTCTCAACTGGAGGGCCGAGATCCAGCGGACGCCCTGGTGGCCTCAGATTAGACAATGTGAATTCTCCGTCCTCTTCGCTCCACCCATCTGTCACTTCTTCCCATCCACAAGAGAGCCCCTCCAACACCACCACCCCCCCCCGCCCCGCGTTTCCACGAACACGTTAGGGTCCTTGCTAGACAGAGAGGGCAGTGTCCGGTTCTCCTGCGGGAGCAGAACTGGGCGCCAGCTTCTGGGGAACCCGCACTCCCTGCGGCCCCGCACGCCTGTGCCTCGCCGTGCCCACGCACATCCCAGAAGGAGATGGGGGGCTCCTCCGCGGGCCGCCCCGGGAGCTGCCGGGTGCTCGCCGCTCCCACAGGAGCCGCGCAGCCAGGGCCCCGCCACGGTCCCTGGGCCGGGGGCAGGCCAGGCAGAGGCTGAAGGGGAGGACAGAGCCGACGAAGGCGCGCAAGGACAGCCCAGTGCCACTCCCGGGGGGCGCGAGGGACATGGGTCTGCTCGCCTTAATCCGCGCCGCTTGCTTGAACTCCGTCACCACGAGGAAGGACCGGGTGACAGCAAGGCCCGTCCGCGAGCCACAGGAACACACGCGCTCCTTGCGGGTTGGATGTGGAGTCGAGGAACGCCCCGGCGTCAGAGCCCTGGTGTTTGGGATTGCTCTGAGCGTGGGGAGGATGGGGACCGAGCTCCAGCTGAGATGGAAACACTCAGGGGCGGCAGGGTTTTGGGGATGGGCTCGTGGTGGTCTCTGGGGACCTCAAGGCCTTGCTTTTGAGAGATTCCCTCGGGAGTCTGTGTCCCTGTTTGTGTGTGCGTTTTCGTGGGAGCTCATAGCGGCTCAACTCACAGCTCCTCGTCGCCCGGGCGCCTTCGGGTCTCTCTCCCGACGGCCACCCCTGGATGCCCTGGCGGCTGCGCACACCTCCCCGGAGGCCCGCTGTCTGCTCCCCAAGGCTGCGTGGTTTCTGAGCGCAGCCGGGACGCAGCCCCTGGCTGCACACGCACCTGACAGCTTTGGCCAGCGCGCTGCCTGCGGGGCGGGGCTCCTGGTGCGTCAGGTGCGGTTCGCCCTTTGGCGAGAATCCGGAGGGGGTCCCAGGTGTGCGTAGGTGCTCTAGGAGCGCAGAATAGCCTTGCAAATGCCAGGAAACAAACTAAAGAAATGGTGCTGTGCATCCCTGGTGGTCTAGTGGCTAGGATTCGGCGCTTTCACTGCCGCGGATCGAGTTGGATTCCCCGTCAGGGAAAGCTTGGTCATAATCTGGTATGGGCTGCATGTGGTATGAAAGCTCAGCGGTGGGAGATCTGTCTTTCAAACCCTGAAACTTCCTTAAACTGGATAAGTAGTCTGGTCCCTAGACTGGCTGCGTCACACAGCATCTGCGGGATGCACACTTGCACAGGCTCTCTCCCAACTTGCTGGATGCCCATTCTACCCCTTCCCCCTTTTTCGCCTCTCGGATTTAACTCTTTAACAAAAAAATCTTTCTTAAAAAAGCATCTGAAGTTGCTGGGGACTGAACAAAACAGGCAGACTCCTGGAGGAACGGAGCCGCTGTTCCCGTCTCAAAGATGTGGCTGAGAGCAAAGCTCGGTTGTCTGCTCATTTCGAGTTGCTGCACAAGGTCAAGGCCACCACAGCAGCTGGGAAGACAAGGGGCTTGGAGGAAATCTCAGAGAGGAAAAAGGTAGCAAGGCAGTTCCAGGCATGTGTGGAGCTGCGCGAGTTTGGGTGGCTCCAGGCAGTCCTGCTACAGCTAAAAGGACCCAGAGAGACGTCAGCTGCCATCTGCTGTAGGGGAGATGGGTGCAAGCACGTGGGTCTCTCCTACCCATGGGGAGACTGTGTTGAGCTGGGTTTTGGCCTGGCCCAGCCCCAGCTGTTGTGTGCATTTAAGGAGTGAATTATTGGATAGGAGTCCTCTCTCTATGCCTCTCGTTTTCTCTGTATCTCTACAGCACAGTTAAGAAATGAATTTTTTAAATTGTGGAGGAAAACCTAAGAGGAGTCTGTGAAGAGCTGGCTGACGCCCAGCATGGAAACTCTCTGTGGATCTCAGCCTTGCAGATGGTGCTGACAGCCTCAGCATTCACTGCTCCCAGCACATGGACATCACCATCTGCAGTGCACTCTCCTCCAAGGCCCCTCCCACACCAGGGTGTGGGGGAAGTGTCTTCCTGGTGCTTACCTGAATCAGCCTGCTAGCCTAGAGGTCTGGTAAGCCTGGGGCTTCCTGTGTTTCAAAGATGTCCAGCTTTATGGTGGATTGCCAAAGACAAGTCAGTGGACAGGAAAAGTTCAGCTTCAGAAAAAGAAATGCAAACAGGAGTGAAGTTTGTGAAAATGCCCAGTGCAATCTGGGCACATGTCTCCGTCTGTGGGCTGCACTGAAACCTTTAGGACGGAAATCTGGGCTCCTCAGGAGGACTTTCCACATCAGGAGTGAAGAGCCACCTCTCAAGACTCTTTGCAAAGATTCTGTGACTGTTCCCTTGGGTTGTCTAGCAGTGAACCTGTGTGACCCTGCTCTCCTACAGACCCTACAGACCTGCCTCCTGCATCACAGAATTTCTTGCCTGACCTATGTCAGTTGTCAGAGTGGGGGACCCAATGCAGTTTTCCTGTGCAATCCCAGGGACTTAGTGACATTTGATTCTGGAATGATTGATGGCCCTGGACTGGTGCTACCACTCTGTAGTATACAGGAGTGCACATATGAAGATGGGAGTTCAGAGGCAGGCATTGTGGTGCCATGGGCTGGGCTGCCACTTGGGACACCTGCATTCCGTACAGAGTGCAGAGCATCAAGACCTGCCTGCACTTCCAGTCCAGCTGTCTGCTAATGTGTCTAGAAGGCAGCAGAAAATAGCCTAAGGACTTGGTTACCTGCCACTCATGTGTGAAATTTGGATGTATTTCATGGTGCCGGCTTCCCCCCTGCCTGACTCTGACTGCTATAGGCATTGCAGGAGCAAATCAGCAAATGGAAGATCTCTCTCTCTCTAGCTCTCTCTCTTCCTCTCTCTTCCTCTCTGTGTGTGCATTTCCCTGTGCCTTTCTCACAAATACATCTTTGTAAAAAAAAAATTAGTTTGCTGTTTTGAGCTGGTGAAGAATGTTTTAATTTTGATTTGTATAAAAATACAAGCAACAAAATGTATGAAAGATAAACCTTCTTCTCTGAGGTTTCTAAACCCTCACTCCTCAAGAAAATGAGCACGTGCCTAAGAGCTGGTAAATCGTCTGCACTTTTCTGCCTGTTCCTGGACTCAAGTCCTTGCTGTTTTCATCCAGCTGCAAGGGCTCCAGTCATCCAAAGGCTGGGAGTGGGGAGGGAAAAGGATGAGGGCCTCTGAGGATCCTCTCCTGATCTGGGCATTGGTGTCTTAGGGGCTATCACATTTGCAGATGGAAGGTCTGGGATTTCTCAAGCAAACTGGCCAGTGGTGACTTCTTGCTTTGATTTAGACTTGCTTTGTTGTTTTATTTTCTTGTCAATTGGGGAATTATTGGTGACTAAACTTTGTTGGTTTTGAAATTAAACAAGAACATTTAAATTAAACAAGAACAACTTCCAACATTAGTTGTTACCTGAAACAGAAATACAAACAAAAAGCAAAAAAAAAAAAAACCCTCATGAACAATCTTCTGTGTGGTCTTGCTGATAACTGCCTGGGGCTGGGGCTGAAGCTGGGTGGAGATGGAGGCCAGGGGGAGCCTGAAGTTACAGGAGTGGACTACAGGCCGGAAGGAGATGGTGACGCTAGCACATTCAAGGCAGAGTCTCCTGAAGTGTGCTAGCTGCCCGTGGTGTGGGACACAGGGCCCCAGCACCTCCCGATGCCAACAGCCCTGCTCCCAGCTGCTGCTGCAGGTGAGTTAGCCCCACTAGCTGCTCCTCAGGAGAAAATAAAGGTCTTTTCCAGGTTCCAGGATGAGAGTTGTAGCTCAAACACGCACATTCACAGATTTGTTACAGCAAAGAGAAGACATTTCCAAGAAAATTCTCCTAAATCCATTTCAAATCAGCAGGAGTTCAGTAAATGCCTTATCTGGTGCACACAGGACAGGCTAAAGATATTTTGATACTTTTAAATATTTCCACTAACATGAAGATATTTTTGTGTTTCGTTTTTCTCCTCAGTAAGTGTCTAGTACAATGAGGAGATAGGATATTATAATTTGAATACAGTAAATTTGTATTATCAAAGACCAACATGAATCATCCTTGCTTCAATCTTGTAGCACATTTTTCAGCAGTTTGAAAAAAAAGTATTTTGCTCATTTCTTTCTGAAAGACTTCTGACTCCTGAGGCGGTAGGGTGAAGGCCGTGTGGCTGTCCCCGCTGCTGGCCGACATCCAAACGCACTGTGGGGCTACTGCTCGCCTCTCGGCTGAGAGTCACTCCACAAGACTGGAGTTATAGAGAGAGGTAGAGACAGAGAGAGAGGTCTTCCATCTGCTGGTTCATTCCCAGATGGCCGCAATGGCTGGAGCTGTGATGATCCAAAGCCAGGAGCCAGCAGCTTCTTCCAGGTCTCCCATGGGGGTGCAGGGGCCCAAGGACTTGGGACATCTTCCAATGCTATACCAGGCTATAGCGGAGAGCTGGATAGGAAGAAGAACAACTGGGACTAGAAATGGCGCCCATATGGGATGCTGGTGCTTCAGGCCAGGGTATTAACCAGCTGCACCACAGTGCCAAAACATTGTAATTTTTTTTATCCAGTCATCTTTTGATGGACGCTTGGATTGATTCTTTATCTTAGCTATTGTGAGTTGAACTGCAATGAATATGAGGCTACAGATAATATGAGGCTTGCATATGCTGCTTTCATTTCTCTTGGGTGAATTCAAGGAGTGGGTTTGTTGGGTCATATGGTAGATCTATTTTCAGCTTTCTGAGGTATCTTCATACTGTCTGCCACCATGGCGGCACCAGTTTGCATTCTCAGCAACAGTGGATTAGGGGACCTTATCTCCCACATCCTTGCTGGCATTTATCCTTTGTTGATTTCTGTATGAGAACCTTTCTAACTGAGGTGAGGTGGAAACCCATTGTAGTTTTGATTTGCATTTCCCTCATGGATAGTGATCTGATCATTTCTTCATGTGTCTGTTGGCCATTTGAGTTTCATTCAGGATACCCTACAAGACATTGGCATAGGCTGAGACTTCTTGGGAAAGAACCCAGAAACACAGGCAATTAAGCCCAAATTGACAAATGGGATTCCATCAAACAGAGAAGCTTCTGCACTGCAAAAGAAACACCAGTGAAAGGCAACCGACATAATGGGAGAAAACATTTGCAAATTATCACAGTGATAAAGGATTACTATCCAGAATCTATACAGAGTTCAAGAAAGTCAACAACAATGAAACAAACACTGCACTTTAAGAAGTGGACAAAGGACTTGAACAGGCATTTTTCAAAAGGGTGCATGATTCTTCCTCTCTCACAAACACCCAGCTGCATTCATTTTTCTTCTGGTTGGACACAAATGATTCTGATTCTCCCTCATCAGAGAGCTGTGTAAAAGTGTCATCACACAGAGTACCCACAAAACCCAAGACATTTCTTCTCATCTCACAAGCTGGCTTGAGAAAGGAAGACGGCTTACATGAAGTCCTCTGCCTGCTGTCTCTCTCAGCTGCCTGAGCCACCCCTGCTGCTTCCCAGGATGGGGACAGCAAGCAGGAGAGGCAGAAGCCGTCAGGTGCACAGCCCAGGCCCTCACTCCCATCCGGGATGTGGGGGTCTATACCCCAGCCCCAGGGTTGTTTCTCTGCTGCAACATAGAGAAAAAGCTCGGCTCCCGTTTCTGTCAGGTGTCCAGTGCCAACTCTGTCAGGACGGTGCCAGTGTGTCCACTCGGGCTGTTCAGATTCCCAGAAAAATCTCTCTGCACTCCTGCCTGGACAGGGACTCCCAGTCAGCACCCCGTGGGCGTGGCCTGAATGGGGCTTTCAGCAGTTGGGTTCTTCCAGGGAACTCTGGTGCCTCATCCCTCACTAGGGAAGTGTTGTCCTGGCTGCAGGGCCCGACCAGCCCCCATGCCACTCATCTGCAAGGAGAACCTCCCGGTAAAGGTTCCGGGACTTGGGCAGCACAGCAGAACAGTGGGCGATGGTGCTTGCTGAGCCGGTCTTTCCTTGGGCGCCCGACCTTGCTCCACCCTCCGCGTTCCCGCGTTCTCCTGACGGAAGGCGGACGACCCAGTCGCGGGTTCAGCACCTCGGCTGGAATGACGTTTCCTCAACGTGGGACAATTGAGTTCCTTATTTGAGGATCTAAGGCGTTGGCGTCGGTAAGCTCTCAGGTGCGGAGCGGGCCCTGAGAGACGCGGGAGCCCCACAGGGACAGGCGGGAGCGTGGT
Organism: Lepus europaeus; assembly: GCF_033115175.1. Lineage (NCBI taxonomy): Eukaryota > Metazoa > Chordata > Mammalia > Lagomorpha > Leporidae > Lepus > Lepus europaeus. The sequence goes on along the minus strand of NC_084831.1, from coordinate 115,905,895 downwards.
TATCGGCTCTGCGGGGCAGCACCGCCTCGCGTCCCGGATCCGCGCCTTCAGAGTGGACGCCGTCTTCGTGACACCAGCGGCGCCCCGCATGACGGTCTGCGGCCCCCGGGCGCCTTCTCCAGCTTCAGAAAGACGAGATCTGTCTGCTGCTGGCTTCAACGTCCGATCGGCATCCACTAAGTCCACTTTTCATTTCGAGTTCCCGCATGAAGATACTCCTGGATGACCCTAAATGTTCCGCGCATCGAGGGCCATGAATTTGAAAAGGGTGCTCAGGACACGGACAAAGTTCCTAAGCCTGATGCAGCATAAGAACGGGCGCAGTCGGGATAGGCCAGGGCCGAGGCCAGGGCCAGGGCGCCCGCAGGGGTGGGGTTTGGAGGGACGAGGCGGGCACAGCTGTCACTCTGAGCTCGCCAAGGGCGCTTTGGTGAAGCAGCGACTGGGCGCGGGGAGGGCGGGTTTCCTTCAGTGGCGTCACGGAAGGGGCGGAGCTATGTAGATAGAGCAACGCAGGGGCTGCTGGGCCAGGACCTGCTGCAGATTCACGACCGCTTTTCCGTGCTGCAGAGAAAGCGCGGCACATACGTGCGCTGTGCGTGCTTCAGGGCGAAGAGCGCCCGGGGTAAGGGGCGCAAAGTGAGCGCGTGTGAAGAGTTCGGGGCGTGTGAGGTTGTGCGATTTCCCCAAATGTTGGAAACTCGCCTGCAGAATTTGTGGTCGTGGGGGACTGTGTTGGCGCTCTCCCCGGGCTTTGATCAGTTGAAGAGCAGGTGACTACTAGGATGCAGTGTGCAAATCCTCAGTGCAAAGCAGGTTATGTACCTTTCAAATCCTACGCAGGCTAAATATTGTGGGCTAGTCTCCGTTACACAAACAACCCTCAGTTTCTGAACTGTCTTGCCCTTCCTCTCAAAGGAAGTTTAACAAACATTTCCGAACAACCATGATTTTCTTCTTTCAATGAAATAGGCCTTTTCTTGCAAAGAGTCCTTCATTGACCTTTGTATGGTGGTTTTTTGAAAACCCGCTGGGCGGAGCCTAGGGCCAGGCCAGGAGTTCTCTCCTGGGACCTGTAGAACCGCCTCTCTCCTGCTCCTCCGCCCAGAAAGCCTGGGTGTCCTGGATAAGTCTTTTATACCCACTCGAGTAGGTCCCACACCGACTTTGCCAGGATCCAAATCCGCGGTCCAGACACCGGCGGGCCACCGATAGCCGTGGGTGATTTCCCCACGGGCTCAGGTTTCAGCCCCAGCAGGGCCAAGGGCACCCTGGGTGCCTCTGCCCCTTTCTTCAGGGAGAGAGCAGGAGCCCCAGCTTAGCCCAGGACGGGGATCTTCCAGGCTCAATCATTGCCCTGCGGACCGGGCCATTGTAAAGAATCCGTTATTGGAACACGGCCGGGGAAAAGGAGGCACCGAGGCCCAGAGCAGTCCATACCCTGCAGAGAGGCCTTCTTGTCCCCTAGAAGGCGGAAGGACCTTGGGAGCGGTAATAAATCCCATTTAAACAATCAAAATCAGTAAGTTAAAGGCGAAGGTCCCATCGAGATTTGAACTCGGGTCACTGGATTCAGAGTCCAGAATGCTCACCGTTACACCATGGAGCCAGCCTTTAAACTTCGGTGCTCTTGTGGTGTGTGGACCGCGCGAAGACTGCCAGGCGCGGGCTCCAGAATTGGGAAGGCCACGCGGCTGCCCCGCGGCTGCCCCGCGGCTGCCCGACCTCCCTAAGCACCGGTTGCCTGCGTGGCGCACAGTGCGGCTCCCGCTCGCCTCTCGGCGGTGGCCGGGCTCCGAAGCCCGAAACGTCTCCCTTCAAAGCCGGAAGTTGCCTGGGGGAGGATCGGTCCTTGTGCATTTGGAGCCTAGTCTCTGTGGCGCAATCGGTTAGCGCGTTCGGCTGTTAACCGAAAGGTTGGTGGTTCGAGCCCACCCAGGGACGGCTGCTGTTGCATTTTTACCAGGTGCTGCCCGCGGATGAGCACCTTCTTGTCTCTTGTCTCTATTTGTCTGCTATCCCCACAAAGGCCATCTCCCCATGTCATTCCACTCTCCTAGACCACCTGCTGGGAGCTCAGGAAGCCTGAAACACATACCAAGGAGGAAACCAGTCCTGGGGCCCAGTGGGCTGGCTCCAGTGAGGTCCCTTGGGGGGACTTGCATTTGACATCTGTGATACAAGACCGACAGCAGTGTTCGGTCCCCAAGTGTGTGCCTCAGTTGTGCTTGCTTTATCAACAGCGTTCTCACCATTATAAGTGATAATTTGTAAAAATAAGTTTCTGTACACTGTGCAAGTACTTTCAAAATCTTCTGAAGCCTGGATGGCTTCATGAGAACACCACAGCGGTCGTTGTATTGTGCACTGGGAGATGTATCATGCATGTCTTTCGCCCCTGTGCAGCTGTGTCCACAGTGTAGCATTGCCTGTGCAACTGCTTCCTTATGGCTGGTATACAGGGCTTCGAATATCAGCCAACTTGGAAACCGCTCTTTTTCTGGAATGACACTAAGTCATATTCCAGGTGGTTTACGAACTCCATTCGTGTCCCTCTCTTCACTTACTTGTCAGCACAAGCTTACTGTTCAGGGATCTCTGACCCTCCAACAAGGGGAGTGTGGCCCTCCTGCTTAACTAAGAGCCTGGTCCAACAGGAGGATTTGGTGGGCACTGCACACAGCTGCTCTGTTGGGGGTGTTGACAGCTAAACTTCTAAGCTAGCTTGCAGACTTCCAATAACTGCAACTGTTGTCTGTGATGAGCTGCTTACACTGATCCAGAGAAGGCTAGCCAGAATGACCTCCTTTTTGGCTTTCGCAAAGCCACTATCTCAGAGGGGAATCCTCATGGTGTCAGACACCTGTTCTCCTGCTTTCCTTTATATCTTCAGAGAAGACCAGGGCACTAAAGCTCTCCTGGGAGAGAAGGCACAGCACTGGCTGCGGTGAAGACAGCACACCAGTGAAGACAGCGCTGAGAGCTCCAGGGACAAAGTAGAAGAGAGGGTGGGCAAGGAGTTGGGAGCCACAGGACGCAGTCAGTACACGCTGGGGTTCCAGTTATTAAAACTGTCGGCTGCCTGAACCTTCAGAGGGGGCATGGGACCCTCACAGTGTCCTGAGAATCCTCTGGGGTAGGGGTGGGTTAATGTAAATAGATACTTTCAACTGGGGTGCCCGAGGAATATTGACAGTATCAGCTTGGTTTGAGATCCAGATTCGGATTTAAATTCAGTTTCTCTCCACCAATCAGTGGGTTCTGCTACTGTGTTCCCATAGGGTGGGAAGCCAAGCAGGCCCCTCCCTTCTCCCCTCTGGAGCTCACAAACCAGAAAGCACTGGTTGAAGTCAGCCTAGGCAGAGGACTGAGGCCTATGGAGAAGATTCCCTGTAAGAAACCCTGAGGGGCCTACACTGTGGTCTGCGGCGCTGGCTTCCCCATAGTCTCCGGTTCGTGTCCTGGCTGCTTCCCTGGATAGCAGCGGAGGATGGCCAAGTCCTTGGGCCCCTGCACCCACCTGGGGATTTGGAAAAAGCTCCTGGCACCTGGCTGTGGATTGTCTCAGCTTCAGCTGTGGAGGCCATTTGGGAAGTGAACCAGCAGAAGGAAGACTTCTCTCTGTGTCTCCATCTTTCCCTAACTCTGTATTTCAAATAAATAAGCAAATATTTAAAAGAAAAGAAGAGAAATATATATATATATATAGAGAGAGAGAGAGAAAGTGAGAGAGAAAGAAAACCTGAAAGCATTTCCCTCTTGTAAGTCTTTGTCACTATGGGACAGCCAGAGGCCGCCGTACAAGATCCCTGCCTCTCCCCACCCCTCTGCCTATGTCATGCTCTCATCAGGGAACACCAGTCCCCGGGTGGCTGTCAAGTGAATAAAGGGCAAGCGCTGAGCACACTCACAGGGCTGCCTCCACCCAGGGGCATGGGAGGTGGAGGAGAGCCAAAGAGGAGGAACAAAGACCCTACGGCCTCCAGGTAAGGCCAGATAGATCCCGCGGAAGCTGTGGCCACCTCCTCAGTGTGACTTGCAGGAACTGGAAATACCTTCCTCTACTACACACCTCACCCAGAACAGTACAACACATGGTGAACACTTCCTCTGCAGCTCAGGATGAAATGTGAAAGGGAAATGGGGATTCCTTCCTAGGAGGATGATCTGAGTAATAAAGGGCTCCTCCTTATACCTGCCATGTGAAGGAGAGGGAGAAAGAGGAGACTGATGGGGTTTATATTGCTATGCAAATAGCCCAGTGGGTCCTGAGTGAATTAACACAGTCTCATTCTCCTGCAAGAAAAAGATATACACAAATATTCAAGGTAAGGAAAGCTGGACATCAAGAAAGACAAGGGGTCTGGTGCTGTGGCATAGTGAGTAAAATCACCACCTATAGTATTAAGATCCCATATGGGGAGAGAGGTTCTAGTCCTCCCTTCTCCACTTCTGATCAAGCTACTGCTGTGGCCTAGAAAAGCAGTAGAAGATGGCCCAAGTCCATGGACCCTGCACATGCATGTGACCCAAAAGAAGCTCCTGGCTCCTGGCTTCAGATCACATCAGCTCTGGCTGTTGTAGACATTGGGGGAATGAACTAGCAGATGGAAGACCTCTCTCTCTCTCTCTCTCTCTCTCTCGCTCGCTCTGCCCCTCTCTGCCAGAATGGAACTCTGCATTTCAAGTTAATAGATAACTCTTGAAAAAAAAGACCATCTCAGGAAAAGAGCTGTCCCATGAAAGGCAGGTTGTGTATATGGACTGTGGAGTTGGCTGAAACTTTCCCGTGCTCCCATCACTCTCCTCTATGGGCCACTGTGCGTGCATCAGATGCTCTATCCAGTGGTGGCAGGGTGGCTCAGGCGAGATGTCAACCAGGAACACTGAAAATACTGCACTTGACACCTGAGCCCAGCGCTCTTTTCAGCCTATATGCCTTTTCAAGGAGAAGCTTCTAGGCCTGTCTACACAGATGCTACAGCTCAGTTCAGACAGAAGCAGTGAGCGTGCAGAAGGAAGAAGCTACTGGAAGGTTTTGAGCTGTATTTTATTTACAAGGGGAGCACTCACGGCCTGCGTACTCAGCAGAGGTGGCTTCTTGTGCCTCAGACAGGACGGTGTCACCGCTGGAATGCTGAGCACAGTTGCGCTGGCCGGAAGGAGTCAGATACCGTTCATCCACCGCGTCCTCAGGCTCCACACTCCCTCCCTCCCCCTGGTGCTCTCTGTGGGGCCTGGTGGGAGAGGCAAGACGAGAGAGGTAACCAAGGCAGCCTGGAAGCAAAACTCATTACTGGTCCTGATCTGAAGTGGCACCAACACCAGAGAGACCTTCGCATCAAGAGGAGATGTAGCATCCAATTCTGATGGGGCGGGGTGTGCTTAGAGCTGGGGTAGAGACAGCAGCAGGTGCTCAGTGCACTGACACATAGCTCAGTGCAAAGAAGCAGACTCAGGAACTGCCCTAAATCCAGTTAGAGACCCAAAACAGTGAACACAAGATGTGTAAATAAAGCATTGTGTTTTATATTACATGAAGTGGCTCTTTGAATATTGGTTCCCGAGACAGCAAAACCTCCCTGGGCTCTTCTACCTTTGAGATTTCTCCAGATATTTGATGTCATTTCAGTTTGTTTTTCAAGGTAGCTTTCTGGGAATGAAACATCTGCCAACAAATCTCAGGAAAACTGTGCAGAAATGAGACAGGCATCTCAATCTGGGGTTCAGTAGTGAAGGTTTAAAACTCACACAGAAACCAAGGGCCACTGCTTGGTTTCCCTTTCGGTCAGACTGACTAAAAGTGAACTTGAGACAACAGTTGCAGTTATTGGAAGTCTGCAAGCTAGCTTAGAAGATTAGCTGTCAACACCCGCAGCACAGCAGCTATGTGCAGTGCCCACCAAATCCTCCTGTTGGACCAAGCTCTTAGTTAAGCAGGAGGGCCACACTCCCCTTGTTGGAGGGTCAGAGATCCCTGAACAGTAAGCTTGTGCTGACAAGTAAGTGAAGAGAGGGACACGAATGGAGTTCGTAAACCACCTGGAATATGACTTAGTGTCATTCCAGAAAAAGAGCAGTTTCCAAGTTGGCTGATATTCGAAGCCCTGTATACCAGCCATAAGGAAGCAGTTGCACAGGCAATGCTACACTGTGGACACAGCTGCACAGGGGCGAAAGACGTGCATGATACATCTTCCAGTGCACAATACAACGACCGCTGTGGTGTTCTCATGAAGCCATCCAGGCTTCAGAAGATTTTGAAAGTACTTGCACAGTGTACAGAAACTTATTTTTACAAATTATCACTTATAATGGTGAGAACGCTGTTGATAAAGCAAGCACAACTGAGGCACACACTTGGGGACCGAACACTGCTGTCGGTCTTGTATCACAGATGTCAAATGCAAGTCCCCCCAAGGGACCTCACTGGAGCCAGCCCACTGGGCCCCAGGACTGGTTTCCTCCTTGGTATGTGTTTCAGGCTTCCTGAGCTCCCAGCAGGTGGTCTAGGAGAGTGGAATGACATGGGGAGGTGGCCTTTGTGGGGACAGCAGAGAAATAGAGACAAGAGACAAGAAGGTGCTCATCCGCGGGCAGCACCTGGTAAAAATGCAACAGCAGCCGTCCCTGGGTGGGCTCGAACCACCAACCTTTCGGTTAACAGCCGAACGCGCTAACCGATTGCGCCACAGAGACTAGGCTCCAAATGCACAAGGACCGATCCTCCCCCAGGCAACTTCCGGCTTTGAAGGGAGACGTTTCGGGCTTCGGAGCCCGGCCACCGCCGAGAGGCGAGCGGGAGCCGCACTGTGCGCCACGCAGGCAACCGGTGCTTAGGGAGGTCGGGCAGCCGCGGGGCAGCCGCGTGGCCTTCCCAATTCTGGAGCCCGGCCTGGCAGTCTTCGCGCGGTCCACACACCACAAGAGCACCGAAGTTTAAAGGCTGGCTCCATGGTGTAACGGTGAGCATTCTGGACTCTGAATCCAGTGACCCGAGTTCAAATCTCGATGGGACCTTCGCCTTTAACTTACTGATTTTGATTGTTTAAATGGGATTTATTACCGCTCCCGAGGTCCTTCCGCCTTCTAGTGGATGAGAAGGCCTCTCTGCAGGGTATGGACTGCTCTGGGCTTCCGTGCCTCCTTCTCCCTGGCCGCACCTGGAAACTCGCAGGTTTGTCAGGTTCTCTCTCTCCCTGGAGTCCGCGTTCCAATAACGGGTTCTTTACAATGGCCTGGTCCCTAGGGCAATGACAGAGTGGGGGATCCCGGTCCTGGGCGAGGCTGGGGCGGGCACAGCTGTCACTCTGAGCTCACCGAGGGCTCCCGGTGGAGCAGGTGCCGAGCACAGAGAGGGTGGGGCGCCGCTGATGGCTTCACGGAAGGGGCGGAGCTATGTAGATAGGGCAACGCAGGGGCTGCTGGGCCGGGACCTGCTGCAGATTCACGACCGCTTTTCCGTGCTGTCAGAGAAAGCGCGGCTCAGCTGGCGGCACATAGGTGCGCTGTGCTTGCTCAGGGCTAAGTGCGCCTGGGACGGGTGAGGGGCGCAAAGTGAGCGCGTGTGAAGAGTTCGGGGCGTCTGAGGTGTGCGATTTCCTCAAATGCTATAAAGTCTACTGCCAAATCTGTTGCCATAGGGGACTGCGTTGGCGCTCTCCCCGGGCTTTGGTCAGTTGAAGAGCAGGTGACTACTAGGATGCTGTGTGCAAATCCTCAGTGCAAAGCAGGATATGTACCTTTCAAATCCTACGCAGACTAAATATTGTGGGCTAGTCTCCGCTACACAAACATCTCTCTGTTCTGGAACTCACTTGCCCCTTCCTCTCAAAAGAAGTCTAACAAACATTATAGCAAAAGAATGTTTTTCTTCTTTTAATGAAATATACCTTTTCTTGCAAAGAGTCCTTCATTGACCTTTGTATGGTGGTTTTTTGAAAACCCGCTGGGCGGAGCCTAGGGCCAGGCCAGGAGCTCTCTCCTGGGACCTGTAGAACCGCCTCTCTCCTGCTCCTCCCGCCCAGAAAGCCTGGGTGTCCTGGATAAAAGTCTTTTTTACCCACTCGAATAGGTCCCACCCAGACTTTGCCGGGATCCAAACCCGCGGTCCAGCCACCGGCGTTTCCCAGCTGTCCCCGATAGCTGTGGGTGATTTCCCCAAGGGCTCAGGTTTCAGCCCCTGCAGGGCCAAGGGCACTGGAGAGAGTTATCTGCATGCTCACTGACCATTGTACAGCAGAGAGGACGCATTGTCTTCTCATTACTTCCTGTGGAAGCCAAAGCAAGATCTCTGAAGATATAAAGGAAAGAGGAGGGTGAACAGGTGTCTGAGACCCTGAAGATTCCCCTCTGGGATGGTGGCTTTGCTGAAAGCCATGAAAGAGGTCATTCTGATATTCTTCTCTGGATCTGCATAACCAGGTCATGACTGACAACAGTTACAGTTACTGGAGGACTGCAAGCTGGCTTAGAAGTATAGCTGTCAACACACGCAACAGAGCAGCTGTGTGCAGTCCCACCAGATCCTCCTGTTGGACCAGGCTCTTAGTTAAGTGTGTGTGGGGTGTATTCCCCTTGATGGAGTTTCAGAGATCCCTGAACAGTAAGCTTGTGCTGACAAGTAAGTGAAGAGAGGGACACTAATGGAGTTCGTAAACCACCTGGAATATGACTTAGTGCCATTCCAGAAAAAGAGTGGTTTCAAGGTGGCTGATACTCGAAGCCCTGTATACCAGCCATAAGGAAGCAGTAGTACAGGCAACGCTACACTGTGGACCCAGCTGCACAGGGGCGAAAGACATGCATGATACATAACCCAGTGCACAATACAACGACCGCTGTGGTGTTCTCATGAAGCCAACCAGACGTCAGAAGAGTTTGAAAGTACTTGCACAGAGTACAGAAACTTATTTTTACAAATTATTTATAATGATAAAATGCTGTTGATAAAGCAAGCACAACTGAGGCACACACTTGGGGACCGAACACTGCTGTCAGCCTTGTATTACAGATGTCAAATGCAAGTCCCCCAAATGCACCTTACAGATGCCAGCCCATTGGGCCCCAGGACTGGGTTCCTCGTTGGTGTGTGTTTCAGGCCTCCTGAGCTCCCAGCAGGTGGTCTAGAAGAGTGGATGACATGGGGAGGTGGCCTTTGTGGGGACAGCAGAGAATAGAGACAAGAATGTGCTCATCTGCCCGCAGAGCCAGGTAAAATACAAGGGCTGCCGTCCCAGGGTGGACTGAAACCACCAACCTTTCGGTTAACAGCCGAACGCGCTAACCGATTTCGCCACAGAGACTCGTCTCCGAGGGCACATAGACCGCTCTCCCCCCCCAGCTCCCCTCCCCGGGCAAATGCCGGCTTTGTAAGGAGACATTTCGGGCTCCAGAACCCGGTCCGCCACATAGAGGCCAGCGGGAGCGGCACTGTAAGCCACGCAGGCAACCGATATATAGGGAGGTCAGTCGGCCGCGAGGCAGCCGCGTGGCTTTTCCCTGCCCTCTGCAGAGGCCCGAGGCTGGCCCTCACCGCGGTCCCCATGCTGCCAGAACAAGTAGTTATGGAGTGGTGTTCCATGGTGTAATGGTAAGCACTCTGGACTTTAAATTCAGCTATTCGATCATCCTGTCCACGGCCGCACCTGGATTCTTGTAGTTTCATCCTGCTCTCCGGGTTCCAGAAACGGGTTTTTACACCGGCCCGGTCCCCAGGGAAATGAACTAGCCTGGGGGATCCCCATCCTGGGTGAGACTGGGGCTTCTGCCCTCGCCATGAACGAAGGGGTGGAGGTACACACGGTGCCCTTGGCCCTGCCGAGGCTGAAACCTGAGCCCGTGGGGAAATCACCCACACCTATCGGGACAGTTGGGGAACCACGGGAGGAGCAGGGGAGAAGTGGTCCTACAGAGCCCAGGAGAGGGGCCGGGCCGGCCCTGCCTCCGCCAGGCAGGTTCTGAAATAAACAGCATTCAACAGTAAATGAAGGAATTTACTTTCTTTGCAAGAAAAGGCATATTTCATTAAAAGAAGAAACGCATGCTTGTGCATGTTAAAATTACTTTGAGAGAACGGGGCAAGTGAGTTGCGGGACAGGGGCATGGTTTGATTGTATAAAGTAGGCTAGTCCACAAGATTGACCCTGCGGTTTGTTTCAAAGGTCCCTATCAGATTTGTACTGAGGCTAATATTTCTAGTAATCTTTTGTGCCCTAGGAAATGCCAAGGCTGGAGAGTGTGCTAACAACCCTCATATCATTTCCTGAGACTAAGCAACTGAGCTGCAACAACTTGCGGCAAGTACACTGCTCAAGGACAGGACATGTAGCACGCTACAAGCTAGTAGTCACCTGCTCTTCAACTGCCTGAAGCCAGGGGAGAGGGCGCACACAGTCCCCCACTACCACAAATTGCAGCGGTCAGCTATCCCGCATTGCAATAGAAGACCCTCACGCAGGAGAATCCCCTGCCAGGTCAGGTTATCTCCCCTGCCAGGTAAGTATAACCCCTCCCCTCCTACCCCAGCATAGTCTCACACGCCCCACAATCTTCACACGCGCTCACTTTGCGTCCCGCACCCCCGGGCGCTCTTCTCCCTCACACACGCATAGCGCCAACAGCGATCCTGCGCTTTCTCCCACAGCACGGGAAAGCGGTCGCGAATCTGCAGCAGGTCCTGGACCAGCAGTCCCTGCGTTACTCTCTCTGCATAGCCCCGCCCCGTCCATGACGCCACTGGCGGCGCCCCGCCCACACCCGCGCCCAGCCACTGCACCACCAGCGCGCCCTCGGCGAGCTCTGAGTGACAGCTGTGCCCGCCCGTCCCTCCCACCCCCATCCATGGAGGCGCCGCGTGGATCCCCGACCCTTCTGGAAATCATCGCTCTCGATGCGCGGAACATTTAGGGTCATCCAGGAGCCCGGGTCATTCCAAACCCGCGTATCTTCATGCGGGAACTCGAAATGAAAAGTGGACTTAGTGGATGCCGATCGGACGTCGAAGCCAGCAGCTGACAGCTCCCGTCTTTATGAAGCAGGAGAAGGCGTCCGGCGGCCGCAGACCGTCATCCTGACGGAGCACCGCTGGTGTCACGAAGACGACGTCCACGCTGACGGCGCGGATCCGGGACGCGAGGCGGGGCTGCTCCGCAGAGCGGATAACCACGCTCCCGCCTGTGCCTGCGGGGCGCCCGCGATTTTCAGGGCCCGCTCCGCGCCTGAGAGCTTACCGACGCCAACGCCTCAGATCCTCAAACAAGGAGCTCAATCGTCCCACGTTGAGGAAACGTCTACGGGGCATTCCAGCCAAGGTGCTCAACCCGCGACTGGGCCGTCTGCCTTCGGTGATGAGGACGCGAGAACGCGGAGGGTGGAGCAAGGTCGGGCGCCCACGGAAAGACCGGCTCAGCGGGCACCAGCGCCCTCTGTTACGCTGTGCCACGCTCCCGGGGTGCTGACTTGGAGTCCCTGTCCAGACAGGAGTGCAGAGAGATTTTTCTGGGAATCTGAGCAGTTCGAGTGGACACACTGGGCATCGTCCTGGCAGAGTTGGCACTGGACACCTGACAGAAACGGAAGCCGAGCTTTTTCTCTTTTTTGCACAGGAGAAACACACCTGGGGAGGGGTATAGACCCCCACATCCCGGATAGGAGTAAGCGCCTGAACTGTGCACCTGACGGCTTCTGCCTTTAATGCTTGCTGTGCCCATCCTGGGAAGCGGCAGGGGTGGCTCAGGCAGCTGGGAGAGACAGCAGGCAGAGGACTCCATGTAAGCCGTCTTCCTTTCTCAGCCTTGCTTGTGAGATGAGAAGAAATGCTGTGGGATCAGTCAGTGGGGACCCTGACTGATGATTTTACACAGCTCCCTGGCGAGTGGGAACTTTGGGACAATCAGAGGCATCTGTGTGCCTGTGAGAACAATGAACACTGCTGAGCGATTATGAGAGGAAAATTCCTGCAGCCTGGCTGACAACAAGGACGCTCACCCAAGCTCTGCCAGAGCACAGCCCTGCTGAAAGGCCAGGGCAGCTGCAGCCAGAGCACACTTCTGGAGGACACCTGCCGGCAAGGGCCCGCCCAGCCCTGGCTGACCCCACTCTCCTTACTGGTCCACGTGGCCAAGGACAGTTGTTGGAAAGCAGTGGAAGCTGGGAGCCCTATTAGAAGTCTTGCTTGCCTATGGGGGCCTGGATATCTCACAGGTGTTCTGGCTGGGAGGTGGATTCCTGAGCCAGCCCCTTATCTTTGACACCTTCACTTATTATTTCAGGGAACAGAAGATTTAGGGGGTGGCTTTGCACAGTACTGCTGCAGAACACGATGCTAAGGCATAGTAGCTGAGTCGACCTCTGTTTACACACATAATAATATAGAATATAATCCTTAGAACAGTCTGTGACACCTCCCCATCCTCACACACATGAGCAAACTGAGACACCCAGGAGCAGGCCAGGGAGAGTACCTGGGAGAGTAGCCCGATGTCCTGGACATCTGAGGCCTTCTTCTAAACGTAGTCCAATCTTGAGGAAATCTCAGATAGGAAGAAAATGATTTCTGTCAACTTAAACAGGTATTTAGAGGTGGCTGTTGATCTGCCTTTCAAATACAATGGATCTTAAAAACCTAATAAGGAAGGATTTCCAATTCCAGCTGCCATCTCAGAAGGGGTATGAGAGAAACTTGGTGATTTGGTAGGCTGCAGGTGCACACGGGAGAGTGACAGCACTGATGTCTTCTGCATTGGATAGACAAGTGAGAGCCTGAAAAGAATGGTATGCTGCTCCGTGGTAGGGAGAAGCACTGGTGGTAGTCTCTACTGTAATGACTTGTTGTCTAATGCAAGAAATGGCTTGACGTAAGGTGCTGGTATAAATAATGACTAGGGGAGAGTGCCAGTGCAGACCCCATTACAGCAAATTGTGAAGTCGAGTTTCCCATGGAAATTGTAGGGGTCAGTACGTCCACAGTGCAACAGATGCCCACAGATGGGGCAAAATGTGGGGGCAGGAGGGTGGGGTATCAGGAGAAGCACTTGCTTGTTGACTGGTGGGGTTGTAGACACCAAGCAAGGGCGACTTGGAGGTTGTGTCAAAGTCTGCATGTACATTCAGGATACAGAGCAGTGTCTTTCTTTGTTGGTTTATCCATGACCTGTTAGCTGATTAACTTGTATCTCTCCTCCCCTCCATTCTCCAGCCTTGTAATTAAATGTAGGCTGTCCCACAACTTTTCTTATGGGAATCTATCTCAACATAGTATTTATTCTACTGTTGTTGGATATTTGAATTGTTGTTTCCAGTTTAAGGCCATTTTGAATAAATGTGGACAGCCTTTACCTATCTTTGGATGGAACCATAAGATTTTTACCAAATGTTAGAAAGACAGAATGGGAGCTTCTTCTCACTGCTGCAAGGCTCAAATATCAAGAACTTCCAGAAGGCACAGGATGATAGGCAATGGAAGATACTCACCCACAAACAGGGAATGGATCCCTGCGGGTACCAGAGAAGTGAAGTTCATAACATCAAAACTAGAAACCCATAGTGACGCTGCCAGTGGGAAAATACCATACAGGGGTTAAGAGAGAGATGGAGGTGTGGGAGGGGGAGAGTGGGAGGGAGGGAAGTGGAGGGGGAGAGAGAGAGAGAGAGAGCCTATAAAGTCAGACTCAACTTCTGGTCCTGAGATTCACAGGAACCTGAGCCCACGTGAGCCACCAGCTCAACAGGGGAAGATTCTCTCATCTCCGCAGACAGGTCCAGATGGCCTAACTGCTAGGGGCACCGCTCCTGCACTATCTGTCACAGAGTAATAGGGGCGATGATCTGCAGCCCTCAACTACAGGGTTTACTTCCCAGCAGCCATTCTCTGAGAACCCAGTTGGGGACGCTAGGGGCCCTTGAGGGTATCAGAGTGAGGGCATTTCACTGATTTATTATCAAACGGGGTAAAAGTGCCAGGGAACGTCCCTGGGTAAGCTCGAACCACTGAGCTTTCAGTTAACAGCCGAATGTGCGCGCTAACAGATTGCGCCAGAGACTCAGCTTTTGCCTGCAGAGGGGCCCCGCCCTGCTGGGCGCCTGCCGCGGGGTGCCGCCGGTCTTAAGGACAAAGCTGCGAGCTCCAGAGCCCCGGGCACCGCCGATGAGCGAGCAGGAGGCGCGCTGGGCGCCGTGCTGGTAACCTGTGCGTTGGGAGGTCGGGCAGACGCGTGGCAGCCGCACAGCCTTCGCCGGCCCGCCGCAGTAGCCCGCGCCCCGCAGAAGCCCGGGTCCGCGTCCCGCCAGAGCAAGTGAGCCCGAGGTCGACAGCGCTCCAGTCGGCGCCGACTCCCCGCAGGGAAGAGCCTGGGCCGCCTGGGGGCGCTCGGAAGTATCACGTGTCCAGCACGGGGCTCTCCGGGGACAGCCGCTCTCGGGTCTCTTCGCCGGAAACAGGGTTTGGCTGTCACGGGCGCTCACTGGGGACCCGAGGACTCCAGGCCGAGTCTGCCTGTCCCTCAACCCCTCAGCGGCTAGGCCACCAGACCCCATTGCACAGGCCTGTGTGCTACGGAGGGGGTGGTGCCCACGGGGGATGAGCAGAAGAACGCAGGGGTTCCTGAGAGTCCATGACACCTCCACCTTCTAGTTCTGCTATTGTGACTTCAGACCGTTCCCTGGCAGGCTCAGGCCTCTCCTCACTCCTGGGGCAGCGTCTGTGCATGGGCAGTGCCTTCAGCTCAGACCTCTGGCATCTTGGGCCTCACGTTTGTCTCTAAGGAGTCTGCGAGTTGTGGCTGCTGTCAAAGATCCTCCCAAAAGTAAGTTAGAGTGAGATCTGCATTCTTGACTCTCTTTACATCTCCCCTTTGATGTGAGGAAGAGTTACAGAGATACTAATTGTATCTGGTATCACCCGCATCTTAGAGCAAAGCAGCTTGGTGAGCTGTAGGAGTTTACCAGGCAAGACCACCTCATAGTGCCCTCAGTTATGTGTAACTAAGCAAGACCACCGTCAGCACTGTGCCCTCACGTGTGTGTAACTAAGCAAGACCACCATCAGCAGAGTGCCCTCACGTGTGTGTAACTAAAAAGACCACTGTCAGCACTGTGCCCTCACGTGTGTGTAATCAAGCAAACCACCATCAGCACAGTGCCCTCACGTGTGTGTAACTAAGCAAGACCACCGTCAGCACTGTGCCCTCAAGTGTGTGTAACTAAGCAAGACCACCGTTAGCACACTCATGTGTGTGTAACTAAGCAAGACCACCGACAGCACAGTGCCCTCACGTGTGTGTAGCTCATTATTTGTGTGGCTCCCCCCTGCCCAGGCTCTGGCTCTGCTCTGACACAGCTTCATCATGGCAGTACTTCCCAGCACTGTTCCAGGCACAACGGCTAACAGCAGTGCCCTGAACACCTACTACAACCTACGCGCCAAGCTGGAGAGGAGCCAGCAGAACGTCCAAGACATGAGAGAGAAATTCCTCACGTACAGAGCTACTGTTTACTTCCTGGCCAACCGCCTGCAGAGACACGGTAGGTCTGCAGAGCCGCGGGCCCAGACTGAAAAGTGGGGGTTCCCTTCCTCAGAGAAATGAACACTCTCCACTTTATCTTCCCTTTTCTTCATCAAAGTAAACTCCCTGACTGTACTCCTGGGTCGGTAGGTGCCTGTATTTCATCCTCAGCTTGCCGCAGTGGAGAAAACTGAGGCACAAAGGATGAAAGTTTGCAGGGACAAAGTAGGGAGGAGGAGACTAAAACCCCAGGAGAGGCACTAACTGCTTCTTCTGGCTCAGGGACCTGTGTGAGCTCCTAGGAACCAGGACAGCGCTGTGCGCTCCACTGTCTCAGCATTCAGTTCAAACACTTACTAAGTCCCATCTACAGGTAGCTTCACTTGGCCTGAAAGGGGTAATGATACCCGCCTGCCTTCAAGGAGCTCGGGGCTGTCTGTTCCCAGGCATCTGGGACTGAGAGCAGCCCTGGCAGGCACAGAGGGAAGCCCTAATGCCTGCAGAAGATTCTTTTCCCCATACGTGCAGAGAAGCCATTGCTCACTCTCTGCTTACGTGAAGGCCATTTCTAGGAGACTCTGAGACCTATGCCACCCTTTCTGTCTCACCCTGCACATGTACTTTGCAGATAGCCAGCAATGGCAGGTGGCCCTCCAGGATGTGGCCCCAGACATGAGCATGAGGAGAACAAGGCCAAGTGCAGAAGACAGCAGGTCTCAGTCACAAGCCAGGCCAGTGTAGGCGCTGGCTCCCCATCTCCACAGCCAGCTTTGCCATTTAGAATTCCACTGGAAAATCTTAAAGCTGATAATAATAGAGGGAAGAGGGGGAGGCTGTAGTTCCTGAAGTGTACATGGAAACAAGAGCTTGGGAGGGCAGGGATGCTACAGGAGGGCACCTGCTACATTGCAGTTGTTGCTTTCAAATTTCTGCCATGATTTTTCAATTAATCAGTGTGCATATGGGAGGGGTTCAAACCTGTGATGCTGTTTATTGTCATACACAGTGAACAGTGAAAATTCCTTGACAATGAAATGCAGCTTCCTTGACAATGAAATGCAAAATGATCTTTAAGACATCTTATTGCATTTATTAAAATTGTACTACAATTAAAGGTGGATATCTCACGGTTTAGGCTGTCCCTTGGGACACCCACATCCCCCGTTGGAATGTCTGATTTAAGTACTGGATCCTCAGGGCAGGTGTCATATCCAGTGGGCTATAGTGCAGCTTGGGATGGCTGCATCCCATGTGGGAGCGCATGGGATATAGTCTTGCCTTTGCTTTCTGATCCAGCTTTTTGCTAATGAGCCTGGGAGGCAAAAGATGATGGCTCAAGTAAGTGAGTAGCTGACACCCACATGGTAGACCCAGATGGAGCTTCAGTGTTCAACCTGTGCCCAGACCTGGCTATTGTAGGTGTTTGGGATCTGACTCAGGTGATAGCAGATCTCTCTTTAAAAATAAAACAGGGGCTGACGCTGTGGCATAGCAGGTAAAGCCACTGCTTGGGTGCCGGCGCCATGGCTCACATGGTTAATCCTCTGCCTGCGGTGCCGGCATCCTGTGTGGGCACCAGGTTCTAGACCCGGTTGCACCTCTTCCAGTCCAGCTCTCTGCTGTGGCCTGGGAAGCCAGTGGAGGATGGCCCAAGTGCTTGGGCCCCTGCACTCACATAGGAGACCAGGAGGAAGCACCTGGCTCCTGGCTTCGGATCGGTGCAGATTTGAGGGGTGAACCAACAGAAGGAAGACTTTTCTCTCTGTCTCATTCTATCAGTCAAATAAATTAAAAGAAAAAAAAAGCCACTGGCTACAGTGCTGGCATCTCATGTGGGTGCTGGTTTGAGTCCTGGCTGCTCCACTTCTGATCCAGCTCTCTGCCTGGCCTGGGAAAGCAATAGAAGAAGGCTCAAGTCCTTGGGCCCCAGCACCCATGTGGGAGACCCAGAAGAAGCTCTAAGCTCCACATAAAGAGAAAGATTTTACATCCCTTGATTCCCTGCCCAAGTGGCTAAAACTGACAGGGCTGGACAGGCCCAAGTGAGGAACCCTGCATCCATGTCTCCACTTTGGTGGCTGGGTTCCAAGTACCTGAGGTATCTTCCATTGCCTTCGCGGGAGATCACTAGTAGGAGTTGGTACAGAAGAGGGGCAGCCATGGCTTGAATCAGTGCTCCCATATGGGCAGCTAGCCTCAAAGACAGAGGTGTAACCTGTTGTCCCACAATGCAGCTCCCTAGAAAGGTTTTTAAATCTTCAAACGTTTCTGGGATTACTGAAACTCCACACAGGAGAACCATCAGTCCTACAGTCCTTGGTGTCCTCCCAAACACAGGAAATCACTGCTTCATGACCCAGGTCAACCTTTCATTGAAGAAGCCCCAGGGCTTGCTGCTTGCAGTGGCCCGTGACTTAGATCAGGCCTAGGAGATGTGAACCCTGCAT
Organism: Lepus europaeus; assembly: GCF_033115175.1. Lineage (NCBI taxonomy): Eukaryota > Metazoa > Chordata > Mammalia > Lagomorpha > Leporidae > Lepus > Lepus europaeus. The sequence goes on along the minus strand of NC_084831.1, from coordinate 115,887,945 downwards.
TGCCTCATTCAAATCGAGTCCTCTCTAGATGTTGCTCCTCCTCTCCATGAGCTTCTTGTTCCTCATCTCTAAACTGGGGAACACTCAGGAGTCCAAGGAGTACACGTGTGACAACCCCTGCACAGACCTGGTCCCTGGGTTTCCTGTGTGGTGGAGGGGACTGTGCGTCCTCCCCATAGACAGTGACCTTGGCTGCATGGCCACCTGTCTGCTGAGGAAGGCGCGACTCTGTTTCCTCAGGGTGTGAGGAGTACAAAGACCTCATTGCATCGGTGCTGGAGGAGAAGCTTGACTTTGAGGAGATGCGTTCAGCTGCGAGGCTGGGGTAAGGAGCAGGTTTGTGCAAGGAGAAGTGGAAATATCCATGGCTGAACCAGACCAAGACAATCAGTGGGGCTGTGGGGTTGGGGTGAGGTAGGGCAGTGGGGTTCTCCATGAAGTAACATATGGGTAAAATGGAAGCAAATGCCTGGGCAGGACACAACAGCGCATGTCCAACTGTGTGTGCCTGGACCCATTTTCTTAACTTTCCTGGGCTGGCTCACCTGTAAGAGGAAAGTACTGACAGCATCTCCTGCAGAGGTTCATGAGGTCAAACTCACGATTACAAGTGGTTGGCACCATCTCTGACACACATGGAATCTCAGTGATTTGCTGTACTTGCTATATTTGCTCTTTTTTTATAGGCATGGTGATTGTAACTAATCGCATTTTTAAAAAAGATTTATTTGTGTATTGAAAGTCAGAGCTACACAAAGAGAGGGAGAGAAGATGTTGGAGTGGGAGAGATCTTCCATTTGCTGGTTCACTCCCCAGATGACCTCAACTGCTGGGGCAGGGAATGGCCAGAGCTAGGAGCCAGGATCTTCTTCCTGTTCTCCCACATTGGTTGCAGGGGCCCAACCACTTGGCCAGCTTTTGCTGCTTTTCCAGGCTGCCATCTGGGAGCTGGCTCGGAAGAGGAGCAACTGGGGGTTGAACCTGTGCCCATATTGGATACTGGTGTCATGTCAGTTAAACTATTACACCATGGCACTGGCCCCATTAATGAGCTTTCTTACAGGAGATATTTTCCAGCTTTTACAGATACTTTTTCACTTTAAAACTATTTCCTCTCTACCAATTTTTTAAGCACTATAGGGCTATTGGGTAAGTGGATAATTGAGCAGCTATTGCCTGGAAAATGAATTATTACTTTTCTCAAGGCTAGCATTGCCCCTTCCTAGAGAGTTTCATCCATAAGGTAGATTGTGGCATTCAAACAGTCTTTGAGCACTTTGCTGAAGTGATTGTAGAAAGTCATGTGTGTAAAACCCATGTAAACAGAGATAGGACTTGGAAGGGAGTACAGGACTGAAGCCCCTGTTTGATCCCCAATGTAGCACCTTGACTTGCCCCATACTTTGTAGCATTTCTAGGGATTAGAGATTGACAATCTGAGAACAACCACTTGGCTGACAGAAAGAGGACATTCAGGCATCTGATAGGGTGGGTGACTCTAGAGGCTTGGTCCAGCTTCAGGATTCTGTGGTTCTCAGCATTAACTGGATACCCCATGTGTGCCTCTACTGAGTGCTGTGCTGAATAACACATGGCCATGTCTGCCCATACAGAGCTCACATCCTATGTTGGGACAATGAGCAATGTTTCAGTCTTTAGAAAACAGGGAAATCTCACAGAAATGACACAATCGTCATCTGAAGCTCATGTACTATTCTTGCATTCCTACTGGTTATCCTCATCTTCATTTCATTGTTCTTTTTTTTTTTTTTTTTGGACAGGCAGAGTTAGACAGTGAGAGAGAGACAAAGAGAAAAGTCTTCCTTCTGTTGGTTCACTCCCCAAATGGCTGCTACGGCTGGCGCTACGCTAATCCGAATCCATTAGCCAGGTGCTTCCTCCTGGTCTCCCATGTGGGTGCAGGGCCCAAGCACTTGGGACAACCTCCAGTGACTTCCTGGGTTACAGCAAAGAGCTGGACTGGAAGAGGAGCAAGCAAGACAGAACCGGCGCCCTGACTGGGACTAGAATCTGGGGTGCTGGCACTGCAGGCAGAGGATTACCCTAGTGAGCTATGGCGCCGGCCTATCTCAATGTCATTCTAATGAATGTTGCCTTCATGGCCTTTATGGGACTTCCCACCTCTCAATGCCAGCAGGCAAGCTTGCCCAACACAAATGTTCCTGGCCCTATTGGCATACTGCTTTCTGTACACTACATGGATGTGGGCTGAGGTGAGGGACTGAAAGGGCATCTTAATCATAGCAAAAACAAACAAGCACAGGGCTCTGTGCACATTCCCCCTGCCAAGGCAAGCCTCACAACATACACCAGCACGCACCATGTGCACTGCCCTTGGGCCATTCTAGTGGATGGCTCTGCTGCAGCTCCTGTGAGTTGTCATTTAATCTTACATTTCTGTCTTCTTCCCCACCTTAGGAGACAAGACTCCCTAGTTCAGGCTCGGGCTGGAGAACTCACCCACTTACAGCGCAGGATACAGGAAGGGAGAGAGGTCTGCTCCCTCTTTGCCCAGCACCTGAAGGACACGGGCCAGGCTTTTGAGGGCCTCTTCAGGAACACAGACGTTGCCCACCACCTTGGACAGAGATTCCATGAGCAGTTGGCCCAAGGAAGCCAGCTGGCAGAGAGCCTTGCCAGAAAATTCATGGCGGGTAAGTGGCTGCTTCTCTAAAGGCCCTTCCTCCTCCAGAGCGCCTCACAGGAGGGAGAACCATGCCATTACGGCCCTAGGACATTCTTTTGCTCTTGTCTGTGGCACCTCATCCACATGCGTTTTGGACTTTTCAGAGCACTCAGGTAATTCCTTCGAGTTATTATTCTTTTTAGGGTCTCCTCTGCAATCAGTAAGAAAGAGTAAGGAGACTGACTTCATCTGGATGAGCATGGCAGGAAATAGACCTCATTTGTTTTTTTTTTTTTTAATTTTCAAAGTCAGAGTTACAGAGAGAGAGGGAGAGGGGGAGAGATCTTCCATCTGCTGGCTCAGTTCCCAGGTGGCTGCAATGGCAGCATTGGACCAGGCTGAAGCATGAACCAGGAGTTTCATCCAGATCTCCGATGAGGGTGGCAGGAGCCCAGGCCATGAGCAGGAGCTTGATCAGAAGTGGAGCAGCCAGGAATGTAACCAGTGGCCCTATGGGATGCCAGCACTGCAGGCACTGGCTTAGCCCTCTATGCCCCAAGGCAGGCTGCCAGACTTCATTTTTGAAAGAGCTTTTCACTGAATGTAGGACTCTAGATTAAAAATTTTCTTTTGCTTTTTTTCCTCAAAGATTTACTTATTTATTTGAAGGCAGTGTTACAGAGAGGCAGAGAGAGTGAGGTCTTCCATCTGCTGGTTCACTCCCCAAATGTCTACAATAGCCAGCACTGTGCTGATCCGAAGCCAAGATCCAAGAGCTTTTTCTGGGGCTCCCATATGGGTGCAGGGTCCCAAAGATGTGGGTGGGCTTCCATTGCTTTCTTATGCCATAGCAGAGTGCTGGATTGGAAGTGGAGCAGCCGGGTCTTGTAGTGACTTCATAAGGGATGCCGGCATTGCAGGAAGCGGTGGCTTTACCCAGTATGCCACAGTGCTGGCCCCAAGACTCTGTATATTTTCAAATCTAATTTTATACATATCTTACTTCCTGTGCTCTGGAAAAGAAGACACTGTAGACATCGTGTACACACATCAGGAACAGCCTGTGCAGGGGATAGGAAATCCTTCCGAGGCTCTGCTCTCCAGGTGAATCCAGAGGCCTCCTGAGCAACACTCCACAGCTTTCTGAATATACACCAAGAAGGTTCAGTCTCTGATCACAGAGTCTCATGTCTGTGATGTCTGAATGGGGCCTGCTTAGTTTCTGACTTGCTTTCTATTCTTACTTTGCAGAGAATCACAATGATCAGAAATATGGAGACAGACAAGAGACCCTGGCCCACAGGTAACTCTAAATGGTAAAGGGGCTGGTGATGGAGCGAGGAAAACTAGAGAGGATTCCAAAAGCAAGGGATCCAAAGAGAGCTCAACGTTAACACCATGAGCAACAACAACAAAGCCAACCCAGAGACTGGGGATGGGACCTCTTTGTCTATGGATTTTTACAAGGATGTGTCCTATCTCTAATGGTCACCTGCTCTATTGGGAGCTCATACATTGCTTCCATTTATTAGTAATGTCTCAAGTTCACTTTTAGTCAGTCTGACCTAAAGGGAAACCAAGCAGTGGCCCTTGGTTTCTGAGTGAGTTTTAAGCCTTCATGCTTGAACCCCAGATTGAGATGCCTGTCTCATTTCTGTACAGTTTTCCTGAGATTTGTTGGCAGATGTTTCATTGCTGGAAAGTTACCTTGAAAAACAAACTCAAATGACATCAAATATCTGGAGAAATCTCAAAGGTAGAAGAGCCCAGGGAGGTTTTGCTGTCTCGGGAGCCAATGTTCAATGGGCCACTTCATGTAATATAAAACACAATGCTTTATTTACACATCTTGTGTTCACTGTTTTGGGTCTCTAACTTTATTTGGAATAGTTCCTGAATTGCCTTCTTCACACTGAGCTATGTGTCAGTGCACTGAGCACCTGCCGCTGTCTCTACCCCAGCTCTAAGCCCATCTCGCCCCGTCAGAAGTGGATGCCACATTTCCTCTTGATGCGATGGCCTCTCTGGTGTTGGTGCTGCTGCATGAGCTTCAGATTAGGACCAGTAATGAGCTTTGTCCAGGCAGCCTCGGTTACTTCTCTCATCTTGCCTCTCCCACCAGGCCCCACAGAGAGCACCAGGGGGAGGGAGGGAGTTTGGAGCAGGAGGACGCGGTGGATGAACGGTATCTGACTCCTTCCGGCCAGCGCAACTGTGCTCAGCATTCCAGCGGTGACACCGTCCTGTCTGAGGCACAAGAAGCCACCTCTGCTGTGGACTCAGGTCGTGAGTCCTCTCCTTGTAAATAAAATACAGCTCAAAACCTTCCAGTAGCTTCTTCCTTCTGCATGCTCACCGCTTCTGTCTGAACTGAGCTGTAGCATCTGTGTAGACAGGCCTAGAAGCTTCTCCTTGAAAAGGCATATAGGCTGAAAAGAGCGCTGGGCTCAGGTGTCAAGTGCAGTCCTGGGTGGGTCAGATGATTTTCAGTGTTCCTGGTTGACATCTCGCCTGAGCCACCCTGCCACCACTGGATAGAGCATCTGATGCACGCACAGTGGCCCATAGAGGAGAGTGATGGGAGCACGGGAAAGTTTCAGTCATCTCCACAGTCCATATACACAACCTGCCTTTCATGGAACAGCTCTTTTCCTGAGATGGTCTTTTTTCTCAAGAGTTATCTATTAACTTGAAATGCAGAGTTCCATTCAGGCAGAGAGGTAAAGAGAGAGAGAGAGAGAGAGAGAGAGAGAGAGAGAGAGAAAGAGAAAGAGAAAGAATAAGAGAAAGAGAGGTCTTCCATCTGCTAGTTCATTCCCCCAATGTCTACAACAGCCAGAGCTGATGTGATCTGAAGCCAGGAGCCAGGAGCTTCTTTTGGGTCACATGCATGTGCAGGGTCCATGGATTTGGGCCATCTTCTACTACTTTTCTAGGTCACAGCAGAGCGCTGCATTGGAAGTGGAGCAGCTGGGACTAGAAACTCTCCCCCCATATGGGATGTCACTACTGCGGGCAGTGGCTTTACCCACTATGGCACAGCACCAGCCCCTCGCGCTCTAAAATAGTCTTGATAATTATAGTCCGTGGATGGTAACCCTGCATTTTCCAATCATGTAGAAATACTGCCAGCCTTGCTCAGTTATCAGGCATCCTGTCCCCTTGCCTCCTCCCAAGGTCCCATCAGAGTGACAGTTGAAAGGTGATTTTCCTAAAGACAGGTCTCTGATGTTGCCAACCCCTGGTAAATGGCCATAATGTCACACTTTGTGCAGCAACACAGAGTTTCTTTTATTTTCCCCCCAAAACATGGGTGGTTTATTCTCATTGCTGCACTGCCATCCAGACCAACGGCTGGCATGTCTGGTGAAAGAAAGGCCATGAGTAACTATGCTGCCAGCAGCATGCTCCCCTCCCAAAAACAAATACACAAATATATTTGTGTATATCCTTTTCTTGGCAGGTGAATAAGACTGAGTTAATTCACTCACAACTACTGGGCTATTTGAATAGCAATATAAACCCCATCAGTCTCCTCTTTCTCCCTCTCCTTCACGTGGCAGGTATATGTAGGTGCCTTTTATTGCTCAGATCATCCTCCTAGGAAGAATCCCCATTTCCCTTTTACATTTCATCCTGAGCTGCAGAGGAAGTGTTCACCATGTGTTGAACTGGTCTGGGCGAGGTATGTAGTAGAGGAAGGTATTTCCAGTTCCTGCAAGTCACACCGAGGAGGTGGCCACAGCTTCTACTGGAACCGTCTGGCCTTACCTGCAGGCCCTCAGTGTTTTTTGCTCCTCCTCTTTGCCTCTCCTCCACCTCCAATGTCCCTGAGTGGAGGCATCCCTGTGAGTGTGCTCAGCGCTTGCCCATTCATCACTTGACACCAACCCGAGGACTGGTGTTCCCTGATGAGAGCATGACATAGGCAGAGGGGTGGGGAGAGGCAGGGATCTTGTACGGCGGCCTCTGGCTGTCCCATAGTGACAAAGGTTCTTTCTCCCCTCCCTCATTTCATGTCCTGGTGGAACAGCTGCAGAAGATGAGATCCAGAAACTGCGGCAGCACCTGAAGGAGACCATAGTGGTCAACGTCAGCCTGCGACAGAGGCTGCAGCGTCATATCAGCACCATGGACAGAGACAGCGGTAGGGGGGCCCGAGGGGCCTGAGTCTGGCAGTGGGTGTGTTTCCACGGGCAGGCCACTGCCCAGAGCTTCACAGAATCTAAGCGCGTGATAGACCTGCATCACCCACGTACAAATGGACTGGTTAGAGAGCGAGCACCGGTGCTGAAACTATTATTCTGGAAGCAACCAAATAGGCTTAGGTAGAGACCTGACCATGCTAAGTTCTTCCTCGCACTTATAGCCATCTGACCTCCAAACCGTGTTCGTGCCTCTGACTCTGTGCACGGTCTGCATCTGTCGGCTTATGTGAGTGTGGTTCAGTAAAACCCAGGTTTCTGAGACTCACGTGCAGCCTTCTCCTCCGCTGCCATTCTCATCAGCCTCCTGTGTCTGGTTTGGTCCTTGCTCCCAGGGCTCCTCGTGGATCCTAGGGTTCTTCTGCCTCAGCCCTCGCCTTCCACTACTCTCATGCCGAGGCCTCCAGGCCACATCATTGAGATGGGCCCCAACAAGAGTGACCGGGTCGCACACACGGCCCAGTCTTCCTCATGTTGCAGCACTGGGTGTAGAATGATGTGAATGTGCTGGAGCTGGGAAGCAGGTGTCCATGAAGCTTGTTCCCCATCAGCCTGTCAGTGCAGCCCCTCAGGCCCTGCCGTGGAGTTCAGGGAATTAGCAGGAAGTCTTCTCTTAAGCGAATGTGAATACCTTGCCTGACTGTAATTCTCTCCTGGACAGGATGCACCTCCAACCTCTACTGGCAGGTCCTGGATTCCATTGTGCAGCTGTATGATGAAAACAGGGTCCTCAGGGAAAAATACCAGAGACTCCCTGTGTGCAGGAACCCTGTGTGCAGAGGTAAGTGGTGAGGGCACAGCGGGAGGTCTTGGAAAATGTTGCCTTCAATGAGTCTTCTCATGAAAGAAACTACACAGAGAGCTTTTAGGTCTTCTTCTCCCAAAGAGAACCCAACAGCAAGGATACCGAACTTTTAGGGAACTGCTTCTGGGCTTGCATTTGCCTCCCCTACAACGGATGGAACAAATCAAAACCAAACCCCAAATCCTTCCCTAAGAAGATGGGTTGATGGGAAACACCTAGTGAATGAGAAATGAGCATTATTCCACTTTTCATTTAAAAAAAAATTTTTTTTGCTACTAGAGTTAGAGAGAGAGAGAGAGAGAGAGAGAGAAAGGTTTTCTTCTGTTGGTTCACCCCCAAAATGCCTGCTACTGCCAGCGTGCTGTGCTGATCTGAAGCCAGGAGCCAGGAGCTCCCTCTTGGTCTCCCATGCAGGTGCATGGCCCAAGCACTTGGACCATCCTCCACTGCCTTCCTTGGCCACAGCAAGAGAGCTGGACTGGAAGAGGAGCAACCAGGACAGAACCAGCGGCCCCACCGGGGCACGAACCCAGAGTGCTGGCACCGTGGCTCACTAGGCTAATCCTCCACCTCACTTGTTATTAAAGAACTTTTTGGTTAGTTCCTGAATATCCCTGGAAATGGCCTAAAGAGAAATTACCTTTGCAGAATGTTGCTTTCCCTTGGGGACAGGAGCATCAGCCAAGATCTATGCCTTGCTCTTCGCTTGGCAGTTTCCCTTTATCTGCTTCTGCTCACTTCTTTCCACCAGCCCTGCCTTCTATCTGTGCAAGAATATTGTAAAGACTCACCAGCCAAAGCTTGTTCCTGTCCCAGCCAAAGTCATGCTCTCCCTGTAGACTTATAGAACTTGTCCAGCTTCCTCCAGGTGGAAGCCCTCCCTCGCCTTCCCTGACAATTTGTGATGTAGCAGAAAACATGTTGGTGTCCAGCTCAGGCTTTTGACCTCTAGGTCATGTGGGTTGAGTCCTTAGCCTCTTGTCACCATGATCTTCTCACAGTCTTGTTATTGTCCAAGGACCCTGGTGCCTCTCACACTGTAGGGCTCTCCCTGTGGCCCCACCCTCCTATGAGATGGATTTAGGAGAATTTTCCTGCAAATGTCTTCTCTTTGCTGTAACAAGTCTGTGAATGTGCATGTTTGAGCTACAGCTCTCATCCTGGGGCCTGACAAAGACCTTTATTTTCCTCAGGGGCAGCACGCAGGGTAAACTGAGGCTGAGGAGGAGGAGCTGGTGGGGGTCTGGCTAACTCACCTGCAGCAGCAGCTGGGAGCAGGGCTCTTGGCATCAGGAGGTGCTGGAGCCCTCTGTCCCACACCACGGGCAGCCAGCACACTTCAGGAGACTCTGCCTTGAATGTGCTAGCGCCACCATCTCCTTCTGGCCTGTAGTCCACTCCTGTAACTTCTCCCCTTCCCCACAGTCCGGCTCCCCCTGGTCTCCATCTCCACCCAGCTCCAGCCCCAGCCCCAGGCACTTATCAGCAAGACCACACAGAAGATTGTTAATGAGTTGTTTTTGTTTGTTTATTTATCTATTTCAGGTAACAACTGAAGTATTAAATGACTTGTTTAATTTCAATACCAAAAGTTAAGTCAGCAATAATTCTCCAATTGATGAGAAAATAAAACAACAAAGCAAGTCTAAATCAAAGAAGTCACCATCTCTGAGAACCAAATTACATGGTAGGACCAATGGACCCTTTGCTTGCAGAAATCCCAGCCCTTCTTCTGCAAATGGGATAGCCCCTAAGACACCAATGCCCAGATCAGGAGAGGATCCTCAAAGGCACTCATCCTTTTCCCTCCCCATCCCAGCCAGGAAAGAGCAAGGATTTGAGTCCAGGAACAGGCAGAAAAAAAGTCCCTGCAGATGGTTTACCAGCTCTTAGGCACATGTTCATTTTACTAGAATGTTATGGTTTAGAAACCTCAGAAAATAAATTTCATTTTACATACATTTTGTTGCCTATCTTTTTTGTACAAGTTGAAATTAAAACTTTTTCTCCAGCTTGAAACGCAATGTCAATCCTTTTTAAAGGTGTTGTTATTTGGAAGGTATAGTGACATGCACACACACACAGAGTGAAAGAGAGAAAGAGATAGACAGAGAGAGAGAGAGAATCTTCACTTCCCAAATGCCTCCAACAGCCGTGGCTGGGCCAGGTGGAAGCTGGCACCATGAGGTCAGTCGAAGTCTCACTCCTGGCTGGCAAGTAACCCAGTCTGTGAGCCATCACTGCTCCCTCTAGGCACTTTAGCAGACAGCTGGACTGGAAGTGAAGGCAGGTCTGATACTCAGCTCTGATATGGGATGCAGGTGTCCCAGTGGCAGCCCAGCCCATGGCACCACAATGTCTGCCGCAGAACTCCCATCTTTTCCTTTTTTTTAAATGCTCAGATTAATTCTTTTTTTTTTTTAAGATTTATTTTATTTCAAAGTCAGAGTTACACAGAAAGATAAGGAGAGGGAGTGAGAGAGAGAGAGAGAGAGAGGTCTTCAATCCACTGGTTCACTTCCCAGTTGGCCTCAATGTCCAGAGCTGCACCGATCTGAAGAGAGGAACCAGGAGCTTCTTCCAGGTCTCCCACACAGGTGCAGGGGCCCAAGGACTTGGGCCATCTTCTACTGCTTTCCCAGGCCATAGTAGAGAGTTAGATTGGGAGTGGAGATGCAGGGTCTTTAAATGGTGCCCATATGGGATGCCAGCACTGCAGGCAGCAGCTTTACCCGCTATGGCACCATGGTAGCCCCTAAAAACCCATCATCTTATGTGCAAACCTGTATACTGCAGAGTGGTAGCACCAGTCCAGGGCCATCAATCATTCCAGAATCAAATGTCACTAAGTCCCTGGGATTGCACAGGAAAACTGCATTGGGCCCCCAACTCTGACAACTGACATAGGTCAGGCAAGAAATTCTGTGATGCAGGAGGCAGGTCTGTAGGGTCTGTAGGAGAGCAGGGTCACACAGGTTCACTGCCAGACAACCCAAGGGAACAGTCACAGAATCTTTGCAAAGAGTCTTGAGAGGTGGCTCTTCACTCCTGATGTTGAAAGTCCTCCTGAGGAGCCCAGATTTCCGTCCTAAAGGTTTCAGTGCAGCCCACAGACGGAGACATGTGCCCAGATTGCACTGGGCATTTTCACAAACTTCAGTCTTGTTTGCATTTCTTTTTCTGAAGCTGAACTTTTCCTGTCCACTGACTTGTCTTTGGCAATCCACCATAAAGCTGGACATCTTTGAAACACAGGAAGCCCCAGGCTTACCAGACCTCTAGGCTAGCAGGCTGATTCAGGTAGGCACCAGGAAGACACTTCCCCCACACCCTGGTGTGGGAGGGGCCTTGGAGGAGAGTGTGCTGCAGATGGTGATCTCCCTGTGCTGGGAGCAGTGAATGCTGATGGCTGCAGTGCCACAGGCCAGGCAGAGCCCCACAGAGAGTTTCCATGCTGGGCGTCAGCCAGCTCTTGACAGACTCCTGTGAAATTTTCCTGCACACTTTCAAAAGCTCATTTCTTACTGCACTGTAGTGGCGGAGTTTAAGCCACATAGTTGTGTAGCCTGGGGTAGGTTGCTAGTGGGACTTGTCAAGTGACAGGGGCCTGAGTGGGAAATGGCGATGACAACAGCAGGCCCAGAGTGAGAGTTTCAAAGAACATGGGGGCATAAAATAACCCTTCCCTAACCAGGAATCGAACCCGTGCCGCAGCGGTGAAAGCGCCGAATCCTAGCCCTAGACCACTTGGGACACACGTCAAGCACTGTCTGGTATTTTTCCCCAACAGCAGAGGCTGTGTTGGATGCATGTCCAAGAACTAATCCATGTTACCGCACCTACACCTCGTCCTGCCTTCAGGGAAGCCCTGGGAGGCCGCCCCCTCCAGACTCTTGCCAAAGGGCGAACCGCAGGGGACCCACCAGGACCCCCGCCCCGCAGGCACCCTGCGTCCCGGCTGAGCTCAGAAAGCACGCAACCTCTGGGAGCAGACTGCGGGCCTCCGGGGAGGTGTGCGCAGCCGCCAGGGCACCCGGGGGTGGCCGGCGGGAGAGAGACCCGAAGGAGCCCAGGGTATGAGGGGCTGAGAGTTGAGCCGCTATGAGCTCCGGCAACAACGCACACGCAAGCAGGGACACAGACGCCCGAGGGAATCTCTCTCAAGCAAGGCCTTGGGGTCCCCAGAGACCACCACGAGCCCGTCCCCACGAGCCCATCCCCAAAACCCTGACGCCCCTGAGTGTTTCCATCTCAGCTGGAGCTCGGTCCCCATCCTCCCACGCTCAGAGCAATCCCAAACACCAGGGCTCTGACGCCGGGGCGTTCCTCGACTCCACATCAAACCCGCCAGCAGCGCGTGTGTTCCTGTGGCTCGCGGACGGGCCTTGCTGTCACCCGGTCCTTCCTCGTGGTGACGGAGTTCAAGCAAGCGGCGCGGACCAAAAGGAGCCGACCCATGTCCCTCTCGCCCCCCGGGAGTGGCACTGGGCTGACCTTGCGCGCCTTCGTCGGCTCTGTCCTCCCCGTCAGCCTCTGCCTGGCCTTCCCCCGGCTCAGGGACCGTGGCGGGGCCCTGGCTGCGCGGCTCCTGTGGCAGCGGCGGGCACCCGGCAGCTCCCGGGGTGGCCCGCGGAGGAGCCCCAGCGCCTCCTTCGGGGATGTGGGAGGGCGCGGCGAGGCACGGGCGTGCGTGGCCGCAGGGAGTGCGGGTTCTCCAGAGGCTGGCGCCCGTGCTGCTCCCGCAGGGGAACGGACACTGCTCCCTCTGTCCAGCAGGACCCTGACGTGTTCCTGGAAATGCGGGGTTTGTATCATCTGTGGATGCGGGAAGTGACCGATGGCGGCGGGAAGGGGACGAGAAAGGCACAATATTGTCTCATGTGAATACCAGGGCACAGGCTTCGTCTGTATGGCTTTCAGGGAAGTATTTTAGCAAGTAACACCGCGGTAGGTTTCCATAGTGTAGTAGTTATCACGTTCGCCTCACACGCGAAAGGTCCCCGGGCGGAAACAAGATTCTTTTCCTGAAGCCAGGAGAATAAGAGCAGAGTGAAGAGGAGATAAGAGCAGAGTGAAGGGGAGAAGTGGCCTTTGCCATGCAGCTCACATCAACCACACCTCCTTTCTCTTCTCCCGTGCTGGCCATTGTCACCCCGCTCCTGCCACATTTACAAGAGGGAAATGCTTTCAGGTTTTCTTTCCTTTCTTTCTCTCTCACTTTCTCTCTATATATATATATTTCTGTTCTTTTCTTTTAAATATTTGCTTATTTATTTGAAATACAGAGTTAGAGAAAGATGGAGACACAGAGAGAAGTCTTCCTTCTGCTGGTTCACTCCCCAAATGGCCTCCACAGCTGAAGCTGAGACAATCCACAGCCAGGTGCCAGGAGCTTTTTCCAAATCCCCAGGTGGGTGCAGGGGCCCAAGGACTTGGCCATCCTCCGCTGCTGTCCAGGGAAGCAGCCGGGACATGAACCCGAGACTATGGGGAAGCCAGCGCCACAGACCACAGTGTAGGCCCCTCAGGGTTTCTTACAGGGAATCTTCTCCATAGGCCTCAGTCCTCTGCCTAGGCTGACCTGAACCAGTGCTTTCTGGTTTGTGAGCTCCAGAGGGGAGCTGAGAAGGGGCCTGCTTGGCTTCCCACCCTATGGGAACACAGCAGCAGAACCCACTGATTGGTGGAGAGAAACTGAATTAAAATCCGCATCTGGATCTCAAACCAAGCTGATACTGTCAATATTCCTCAGGCACCCCGGTTGACAGTATCTATTTACATTAACCCACCCCTACCCCAGAGGATTCTCAGGACACTCTGAGGGTCCCATGCCCCCTCTGAAGGTTCAGGCAGCCAACAGTTTTAATAGTTTGAACCCCAGCATGTGCTGAGTGCGTCCTGATGGCTCCCAACTCTTCCCTACCCTCTCTTCTACTTTGTCCCTAGAGTTCTGGGTGCTGTATTCACTGGTGTGGAGCCACCAGAGCCAGTGCTTTGCCTTCTCTCCCAGGAGAGTTTTAGTGCCTTGGTCTTAGATGGTGTTGCTTGGAAGGGCTTGGGTGGCTCAAATTAATAAATAAATCTTAAAAAAAAAAAAAAAAAAAAAAAAAAAAAAAAAAAAAGCTCTTGCTGACAGCTATAGGCCCATAATGATTTCACCATACACTGGAAAGAGTAGATGTGAACAGCTTCTCACTTCTGAAGGCTCAAACACCAGGAAATACCGGCCTCTCCAGGATAATGGACAATCAATACAGACTCCCAGACTAGTCTTCCTGTCACACGCCATCAAACAGAGAATGCATCTCTGTCAATCACCACCTAACAGAGATCACCCCAGAAGTTCACTTGAAAAGATCACACTCAGAAACCCCCAGCAATGCCCCTGGTGGGAGAAATCACGATGCAAAAATTAAAGAACAAAAACCTTGGTCCAGGACCCAGGTTTAGCATGCAGGAGTAAAGAGCTCTGTTTCTGCTCATGGGAGAAACTGAAGAACCAATGGATCATGAGCCAATAGCGCTAGGGCCCAGGTCTGCCTGTCGGGTGCAGGTTCCTTTGGCTCCAGTGATGCATCTACATGGACAGATGGTCTGTGCAGAGCCCCAGCAGACATCTGGCAAGGAATACTATGGAGAGAGTTATCTGCATGCTCCCTGACTATTGTATAGCAGAAGACGCATTGTCTTCTCATCACTTCCTGTGGAAGCCAAAGCAAGATCTCCGAAGATATAAAGGAAAGCAGGAGAACAGGTGTCTGACACCATGAGGATTCCCCTCTGGTATAGTGCCTCAGCTGAAAGCCATAAAAGAGGTCATTCTGGCTAGCCTTCTCTGGATCTGTGTAACCAGGTCATCACAGACAACAGTTACAGTTATTGGAAGTCTGCAAGCTAGCTTAGAAGTTTAGCTGTCAACACACACAGCAGAGCAGCTGTGTGCTGTGCCAAACAAATCCTCCTGTTGGCCCAAGCTCTTAGTTAAGCAGGGGGGCCACACTTCCCCTGATGGAGTTTCAGAGATCCCTGAACAGTAAGCTTGTGCTGACAAGTAAGTGAAGAGAGGGACACACGGAGGCAACAGGTACTTAGGGTGGTGGGGCAGCCATGGGGCAGCCGCGGGGCCTTCCCTCCTTAGGAGCCCGCGCCTGGCAGTCACTGCGGACCACATGCCTCAAGAGCACGTAGGTCTTAACCCGGTTCCAAGCTGTAATGGTGGGCACTCTGGACTCTGAGTCCAGCGATCCGAGTTCAAATCACAGTGGGAACTTCACCTTTAACTTACTGAACAGCCATTTTGACTGTTTAAATGGGATTTATCACCACTCCCGAGGTCCTTCCTCCTTGTAAGGGACAAGAAGGCAGCTCTGGATGGTATGGACTGTTCTGCACCTCGGTGCCTCCTGTCCCTGGCTGCACCTGGAACCTCGCTGTTTGTCCGGCTCTCCCTCTCTCTCTGGAGTCTGCGTTCCAGAAATGGGTTCTTTACAATGGCCCGGTCCCCAGGGAAATGACCCACTCTGGGGGATCCCGGTCCTGGGTGAGGCTGAGGCTCCTGCCCTCTCCATGAAGAAAGGGGCGGAGGCACACAAGGTGCACCTGGCCTTGCTGGGGCTGAAACCTGAGCCTGAGGGGAAATCACCCAAGGCTATAGGGGAAAGGTGGGAAACACTGGTGGCTGGACCGAGGATTTGGATCCCGGCAAAGTCTGGGTGGGACCTACTCGAGTGGGTAAAGCACTTTTATTCAGGACACCCAGGCTTTCTGGGCAGGAAGAGCAGAGGAGAGGCGGTTCTACAGGTCCCAGGAGAGAGCTCACGGCCCAGCTAGGCTCTGTCTAGCGGGTTTAGAAAAACCACCATACAACAGTTAATGAAGGACTCTTTGCAAGAAAAGGCATATTTCATTGAAAGAAGAAAAACATTCTTGTGCTCTAATGTTTGTTAAAATTCCTTTGAGCGGAATAGGCAAGGGAGTTCCAGAACAGAGAGATGTTTGACTGTGTAACAAAGACTAGCCCACAATATTTACCCTGCATAGGATTTGAAAGGTACATAACCTGCTTTGCACTGAGAATTTACACACTGCAACCTAGTAGTCACCTGCTCTTCAACTGATCAAAGCCTGGGGAGAGCGCCAACGCAGTCCCCTACAACCACAAATTCTGCAGTCAACTTTCCAGCATTTGGAGAAATCCTACAGCCTCACATGCCCTGAACTCTTCACACGCACTCACTTTGCGCCCCTCACCGCCCCCCCCCCCCCCGCGCCCTTCGCCCTGAGCACGCACAGCGCACTTAGGTGCTGCCAACAGTGCCGTGCTTTCTCCCACAGCACGGGAAAGCGGTCATGAATCTTTGCAGCAGGTCCCGGCCCAGTTGCCGCTGCTTGCTCTATTTATATAGCTCCGCCCCTTCCGTGATGCCACCGGCAACCCGCCCTCCCCGCACCCAGTAGGTGCTCCACCGGGAGCCCTTGGCGACCTCAGAGTGACAGCTGTGCCGCTGCATCCCTCCAAACCCCACCCCTGTGGGCGCCCCGGCCCTGGCCCCAGCCCTGCCCTGGTCTGTCCCGACTGCACCCGTTCTTATGCTGCTTCAGGCTAGGACCTTTTTCAATAAGGAGCACCCTTTTCAAATTCATGGACTGTTTGGTTCATTGCTGTTGACTTTCTTGAACTCTGTATAGATTCTGGATATTAATCCTTTATCAGTGTCATAATTTGCAAATGTTTTCTCCCATTATGTCGGTTGCCTCTTCACTTCGCTGGTGTTTGTTTTGCAGTGCAGAAGCTTCTCTGTTTGATGGAATCCCATTTGTCAATTTGGGCTTAATTGCCTGTGTTTCTGAATTCTTTCCCTGGAAGTCTCAGCCTATGCCAATGTCTAGTTTCCCCAATGAAACTCAAATGGCCAACAGACACATGAAGAAATGATCAGATCACTATCCATGAGAGAAATGCAAATCAAAACTACAATGGGTTTCCACCTCACATCAGTTAGAATGGCTCTCATACAGAAATCAACAAAGAATAAATGCCAACAAGAACGTGAGAAAAAAGGTCCCTTAATCCACTGTTGCTGAGAATGCAAACTGGTGCCACCATGGCTGCGGACAGTATGAAGACCTACCGTGTCTCTGCAGGCGGTTGGCCAGGAAGTAAACAGTAGCTCTGGCCGTGAGGAATTTCTCTCTCATGTCTTGGACGTTCTGCTCGCTCCTCTCCAGCTTGGCGCGTAGGTTGTAGTAGGTGTCCAGGGCACTGCTGTTAGCCGTTGTGCCTGGAACAGTGCTGGGAGGTACTGCCATGATGAAGCTTGTCAGAGCAGAGCCAGAGCCTGGGCAGGAGAAAGCCACACAAATAATGAGCTACACACACGTGAGGGCACTGTGCTGTCGGTGGTCTTGCTTAGTTACACACACATGAGTGTGCTAACGGTGATCTTGCTTAGTTACACACACGTGAGGGCACTCTGCTGACGGTGGTCTTGCCTGGTAAGCTCCTACAGTTCACCAAGCTGCTTTGCTCTAAGATGTGGGTGATACCAGATACAATTAGTATCTCTGTAACTCTTCTTCACATCAAAGGCGTGGGGGGTGAATAGAGAGTCAGGAATGCAGATCTCACACTAACTTACTTTTGGGAGGATCTTTGAGAGCAGCCACAACTGGAAGACTCCTTAGAGACAAACGTGAGGCCCAAGATGCCAGAGGTCTGAGCTGAAGGCACTGCCCATGCACAGACGCTGCCCCAGGATTGAGGCCAAAGGGCCGAGTCTGCCAGGGAATGGTCTGAAGTCACAATAGTCACAAAAGCAGAACTAGAAGGTGGGGGTGTCGTGGACTCTCAGGAACCCCTGCGTTCTTCTGCTCATCCCCAGTGGGCACCACCCCCTCCGCAGCACACAGGCCTGTGCAATGGGGTCTGATGGCCTAGCCGCTGAGGGGTTGAGGGACAGGCAAACTCGGCCTGCAGTCCTCAGGTCCCCACGGAGAGCCCGAGACAGCCAAACCCTGTTCCCGGCCAAGGGACCTGAGAGTGGCCGTCATCGCGACCCTGTCCCCGGAGAGCCCCGTACTGGACACGCGAAGCTTCCGAGCGCCCGCGGGGCCGCTGGGGAAGCGTAGGCAGGGTCTTAACGACGTGGAGGTGGCTCCTCGGCCTGGAGCCCACTCGCTCCGCCTGACGCGGACCCGGGCGTCTGCGGGGCGCGGGCTCCTGCTGCGGGCAGGCGAAAGCCACGCGGCTCCCCACTGCTGCCCGACCTCCCAACCAACAGGTAACCCTCGCGGCGCACAGTGCGCCTCCTGCTCGCCGGTTGGCGGTGCCCGGGGCCCTGGAGCTCGCAGCGTCGCCCGCAAGGCCAGCTGCAGCTTGTGGCAGGCGCCCGGGAGGGAGCGTTCCCTGTGGGGGCAGAAGCTGTGTCTCTGTGGCGCAATGGGTTAGCGAGTTTGGCTGTTAACAGAAACCTTGGTGTTTCGAGCCCACCCAGGGACCGCCGTTTTTACCCCGATTGATAATAAATCAGTGAAATGCCCTCACTCTGATACCCTCAAGGGCCCCTAGCGTCCCCAACTGGGTTCTCAGAGAATGGCTGCTGGGAAGTAAACCCTGTAGTTGAGGGCTGCAGATCACCGCCCCTATTACTCTGTGACAGATAGTGCAGGAGCGGTGCCCCTAGCAGTTAGGCCATCTGGACCTGTCTGCGGAGATGAGAGAATCTTCCCCTGTTGAGCTGGTGGCTCACGTGGGCTCAGGTTCCTGTGAATCTCAGGAGCAGAAGTTGAGTCTGACTTTATAGGCTCTCTCTCTCTCTCTCTCTCTCTTCTCTCTCCCCCTCCACTTCCCTCCCTCCCACTCTCCCCCTCCCCACCTCCATCTCTCTCTTAACCCCTGTGTGGTATTTTCCCACCGGCAGCGTCACTATGGGTTTCTAGTTTTGATGTTATGAACTTCACTTCTCTGGTACCCGCAGGGATCCATTCCCTGTTTGTGGGTGAGTATCTTCCATTGCCTATCATCCTGTGCCTTCTGGAAGTTCTTGATATTTGAGCCTGCAGCAGTGAGAAGAAGCTCCCATTCTGTCTTTCTAACATTTGGTAAAAATCTTATGGTTCCATCCAAAGATAGGTAAAGGCTGTCCACATTTATTCAAAATGGCCATAAACTGGAAACAACAATTCAAATATCCAACAACAGTAGAATAAATACTATGTTGAGATAGATTCCCATAAGAAAAGTTGTGTGACAGCCTACATTTAATTACAAGGCTGGAGAATGGAGGGGAGGAGAGATACAAGTTAATCAGCTAACAGGTCATGGATAAACCAACAAAGAAAGACACTGCTCTGTATCCTGAATGTACATGCAGACTTTGACACAACCTCCAAGTCGCCCTTGCTTGGTGTCTACAACCCCACCAGTCAACAAGCAAGTGCTTCTCCTGATACCCCATCCTCCTGCCCCCACATTTTGCCCCATCTTGGGCATCTGTTGCACTGTGGACGTACTGACCCCTACAATTTCCATGGGAAACTCGACTTCACAATTTGCTGTAATGGGGACTGCGTTTGTACTCTCCCCTAGTCATATTAGATTTAATTCAGTCCCCTTGAAACTGATGACATCTCCAAAGACAGACTCTACTTATACACAAGGTTACATCCTAAGGTCTCAGGTGGAATGAGTTTCTGAAGTACCCTATTCACTCAGCCCACTGTAGTCACCTTTAAAACATTTCAGCTCTGTGTGCTGCAGTGGGTTAAAGCCCTGGCCTGCAGTGCCAACATCCCATATTGGTGTCGATTCAAAGGCCCGGCTTGCTCCACTTCTGATGCTGCTCTATGCTATGACCCTTGAAAGCAGTAGAAGATGGCCCAAGTCCTTGGACCCCTGAACCCACATGGCTGACCCAGAAGAAGCTCCTGGCTCCTGGTTTTGGATCAGCTCAGCTCTGGCTGTTACAGCCATTTGAGGAGTAAACCAGCAGATGGAAGAACTCTCTCTCTGGCTCTACCCCTCTCTGTAACTCTGCTTTCAAACAAATAAAATAAATCTTTAAAAAAAAACATTTCATGTATCTCTTCCCTATTTCTCACTCCCATTCTTTTCTGGACAGATGTCAGCCTGGCCATTCCTGCTGATTCAGCTGTGTTGCACAGCAACAATTCAGGAGGCAGATCTGCCCAGCCCTCCTATCTTCAGAGTAGCACCACGCAGCTGAGTGGCACACCAGGACCTGGGCACCAGGGCTGCAGCAGTCCAGGTGAAGAGATGAGTCCTCAGAGAATGAATGCATCCGGGGACTTATCCTCCTTTTCCTCTTTGTATTGGCCCAACTCGAAACACTCTGGTAAAGCACAAAGGAATAGTTGGTTAAATGGAGCCTATTGATAGGAACCACACAATCCTTTTCCAGGGATTTTTTTAGTCCCTTGTTAGAACCTAGCTTACAGAAAAGAGTGAGCGATATCCTATAGGTCTGCCAGAGAATGGGACTAAAGCTTTGTGCTGGTTCTTTGTAAGCACCTTCTATGCCACCATCCAAGGACTCACTGGAGAAGAAAGGAAGTCTGCACCCTCTGAGGTACTCGACAGGGGGCACAGTTACCTCACTTTTGCGGGGCATGAGCACAGCCATGGTGCGGCCAGCCCAGGCCCTGGGGCTCCGCATGCGCAGCTGCCCCCAGGTGCCCCTGCCCGAGCTGCGCGGAATGGCACCACTCGGAGCCAAGTAAGATGGCGCCCAAAGGATGTAAGGTGGGCGGAATCCAAAGTTGTTTACCACTAAAACTAATTGGCTGCGCAGTGTCAGGGGAGGTAACAAAACTAGTAACAAGTGTATAGACACACGGCTAGTCCTATAGAAATCCCCCCGTAAGGTGATTTTTTAAGTGATTGGTTGGTCCTTAGCCCTGCCCCAATGACTCTGCAGTTTTGTGCTATAAAAGGTACTGTTACGCACAAAGTAAATGAGTCCTTACTACTAGACTTGGCTCCCCGCTGCGTCTGATTGTCTCCGGGATCGGGAGGCTGGGGAATGGGTGAGTGGCGCACTTACCTTTCCTCGGACCCAGTCCATCCTTGTATGGGTGGACTAAGACCCTGCAACTTTCACACTCTCTTCCCCCTGTGCTACAACCTTCCTAAGGCTAGCACAGGCTGCTCAAGAGTGCCAAGCTCAGACATCCACAGGGAAAGAAGTCCTTAGTTCAAGTTCTACAGTAGGATAGGAAACTATTTCTACAGAGTCACTCACCCTCACACACACACACACACACACACAATGTGCATGCATCTGTGAGCCAGTCCTGCCCTCTTAAATGCTGTTTTTAGAGTTGGAGTCAGATGTTCTGTCACCTGGTGGCTACAGGTGTAGCTATGTAGAAACATGGCTGGAAGCAGGTGCTAGGTAATGTAACAGTAGACATTTGAAATTCTCAGAGAAAAATCTGACCCAAGGTAAAATATGTTGGCTTACTTCTCCCCTTTGTGCACCTTTTCAATTCCTTGGAGATTGTTCCCTTCTCACCTGCTCCACCTTCATACCTGATGCTTCCCCAGGATCTTCCATGTTCCTCTCTGCCAAAACTGGTTAAAGGAGGAACATTCAGTAACACTCATTATTCACAGCCTGATTTGATTTCATGTGAATTTATCTTGGCTGTTTCTCTGTGTATGGTTGTTGAGCCAAGTATCACCAGGAAGGAGAGAGAGGCTTCAAAGAGAGCAAGAGGCCTTTAGATTGCTATCAATCACCTGTCCCAGGAGGTAGACAAGTTTTCCTCCTGCCAGGTCAGTCCCCCTGGAGGCCTCTGGCAGTTATCTCAGCTGTGCCTTCCAGACCACTGTCCTTCTCCCTTAGATACACGTGGCCTTGGTCTGGAAGGAAGCCCTGTGGAGTTTCTCTACAGGGGGCCCTCCTGCGACTGAAAGCCTGGGAGCACTTTGAGCAAAGTTTCCTGGTGCTCCCTGGCTGTCCAGATGAGAAGAAGAAGTTGGCAGAGGGCCAGGATTGCACGTAGATCCTGCAGAGACACTGCAGGTTGGCTCTATAGCTGCCCGTGACTGAGCAGGCTTCCCCACCCACGTCTTGGTGATTTGCAACAGGGTCCGGCCAGCTGGAAAAGAATCTTATTGAGATCCACACCCTGCGCCAGCGCCTGGAGGAATCTGTCTGCATCAATGACAGCTGAGGGAGAGGCTGGGACACGTGCTGAGCAGCACTGAGCAAGGGAAGAGTAAGCAAAGCTGAACATTTCTTTTTCTGTCCCCATCTAGAGATCTTCAGAGGGCACATGGACCCATGGGGCAGAGTTTCAGTTTTGAACTACATTGAGCTGCATTATTCCACTTGCTCCTTAGTACAGCCCAGATAGGGAAGGTACTATTTCCTCACTTTATAAATGAAGAAGCTGAGTGGCTTTGCCCCAAACAGGGCTAGGTCTTGTTCTCAGGGCTATCTGACATGATGCACATTCTTGTAACTCCTTCCAACACCTGGCGCTGTTCCTGGGCTGTGGTGATTGGCAAGTGGTAGAACCATGGTTTCAGGGGGCCCACTTCAGCACTGTCATGCCACTCCCACAGGCCCTGGATACCACCTGCCACTTCCCTTATGGGACCAGCACTTATTCTCATGCTTCTACCCAGTATGCTCTCACCTGGAGAGCAATTCTTCCACACCCCTTTTGCATTGACCAGTGGATCACATGAGAACATCACAATAGCAGCCAATTAAAGACAAAGACTCTGATCCACAACTGCCGCTGCTGCGTGTGAGCATGTGCCCACCAGGACACGCCCTGCAAAACCCTAACCTCAGCAATCCCAGACAGTGGTCCTAGGGCGTGAGGCCACGAGTTTTCTGCTTGTTTAGGACTGAGACTTTGACAGGTGCAAGAAAGTATATCTTTGAAAGCATCTGTCACCCAACTGTGCTACTTACCTGGATTATCTTTAGTCCTTGTGGCATCATCTACCTCTGTCTTTTACGGGTAGGACCTAGAGTCCATTCTCCAGCCTGCTTCTGTCCAAGGAAGTAGATTGGAGCTTTCAGGCTTACAAAGGGCAAAATCTAAGCTGGTGTCGCTTCCATGTTCCCTCCTTTCTGCAGCCATGCCCATTGCAGATGCAAAGGGAAGAAGTAAAGTGTATAAAACCACCCAGACCCATCTGGCCCGAATCTATGATAGTTATGCTCAGTCTGTCTGGAAGGCTGCTTATTGTAAGATCACACCACACATTTCCAGTCGTGGCTTCAGGAGTGAACAGTTCTGGGAAAGCCATGTTTCCATCTAAGTGTTGGTTACAGATAAGCAGGGAGTCACAGGCTGTCAACTGGGTAGCAGCTTGGGGTCCACCTCTCCCTGCTTTCCTACTTCCAGTTGAATGTGACTCAGAAGGAGAAGGAATGGCAGTTTTTATTGGGAGCAAGAGTGAAGAAGATCCCCTTAGTCCCTCAGATTTCATTTCAGCTCTGTCTTTCCTCCCTTAGGTACTGCACAGTCAGCCCCGACCTTCTCACGTGTGCCCCCTCGTTCCTGTACACAGAGTCACTCCTCTGGCTCTGGTCAAGACAGCCTGTGACATGATGCCTGAAGGGTCTAGAAGAATCTTCTCCAGAACTTTTCCAGCCACATCAAAGAGCATTCTTGAGTGTAGAGTTGGAGGCATCAGATATTACCTTTAAATGAATGGATCAAATTAATAAATTATTATTGTTTACATCTCTTTACTGATTGCTTATAAAGAGTAAAATTTGTGTTGGAAGGAGTGAGCTGATATTCATGGAACCATAAAGTTTGCTGCTCTTTGGATACTTTGGCTCATAACAACACTGGTGTGGGGCCGGCGCTGTGGCTCAGTGGGTTAACGCCTTGGCCTGAAGTGCCAGCAGCCCATATGGGCGCCGGTTCTAGTGCTGGCTGCTCCTCTTCCAATCCAGCTCTCTGCTATGGCCCTGAGATAGCAGTAGAAGATGACCTAAGTCCTTGGGCCTCTGCACCTGCATGGGAGACCCGGAAGAGAAGCTCCTGGCTCCTGGCTTCGGATCGGTGCAGCTCCGGCCGTTGCAGTCATCTGAAGAGTGAACCATCAGATGGAAGACCTCTCTCTCTGTCTCTACCTCTCATGTAACTCTGTCTTTCAAATAAATATCATTCAATAGTTCCTTCTCATTGCTGCATACTGTTCCATTGTGTGAACACTCCACATGCTATCCACACTCCTGTTTATATCCCTGCACTTTCCCTGTCCACCTGTCGTCAGTTACCCCTCATTCTCTCTGCACTACTGTGTTCATTCTTCCATTGTCACTCTTCTCTCCTTTCCTATCACTACATAAAGTTTTCAAGATGGCAAAATGCAACTCATGTGAGTCTTGAGGGCACAAAATGTAACTCATGTGAGTCTTGAGGGCACAAAATGTGGGGGAACTAGCTATGATTTGGTTTTGGATAAAAAGAGAATTCTATGACCCAATTTTTTAATAAAACATGTTAATAATAAAAAAACATGTTAATAAAAGGCACAGGCATACACGAAGGTAAACCAGTAATTACTGAGACAACCATGGCCCTGAGGGAGAGTGATTTGCTGTCAGAAGGCAAAGGATCATCTTTGTGCCATGCTGGGGGAGACAGGGAGGAGGGACAAGGAAAGGGTGGGATTAGGGAGTTCAAGGACAGTGATTCTCAATTTTGGTTGCACCTTACACTCATCTGAGAAGCTTTAAAATTGGATGCCAAAATTTACCTTTAGAAATTCAGACTTACTTAATCTAGGATGGAGCTTGGCATAGGGCTTTAAAAATTCTCCATAAGTAATTTTGTTAGCCAGGAAAAAAAAATTTCCTAGCACTGCAGATAAACCAACTACAAACTGTCCCAAAGTGTGCATCTCATTCACAGCAGAGGGTAGAAATCAGGCCACTTATGTGATTTGCATTCTCCTCTCAATGATGTCATCATATAGCCTAGAACAGGCGTCATCGGAAAGCAGCAGATGGATTGCTCAGTGTGTCTTAGAGATAACCGCCCTAGAGCTGTATTGAT
Organism: Lepus europaeus; assembly: GCF_033115175.1. NCBI lineage: Eukaryota > Metazoa > Chordata > Mammalia > Lagomorpha > Leporidae > Lepus > Lepus europaeus. Next base: position 115,863,233 of record NC_084831.1, on the reverse strand, counting down.
GAAACCTGTACCACAACTCACAGTGACAAACACATCGCACTGTGTGACCTGGTACATACACTAGTGTATGTAACCTTCACAAAAACTATACTCACCCTCACTGTATGCAATGCACTTCCAGACTAAACTGATTTCCTAATCTACCCAAGGGTTGAAAACATAACTTGAAAAACAGATTTTAAATGTCTCCTCAAAAACTCTCAAAGTCAAAAAAAAAATCTACAGCAGACTTGGGTTTTTTAACCATAGTGTCTAAACTTTTGACATTTCAGGTCCTGCTAAAACTGACAACTCCATTTACTGACTCCACGGCTAGCAGCTCTTGAAGCCCGGTGTTCTGTGCACAGTTTTTAAATATGCCATTGTTTCCAATGATCTCTGGTTATGACAAGAACAGACTCTTACCGAACTAATACAAACAATCACAAAAAGCAAAAAATCCTCAGAAAAGTTTTTTAATTTTAGAGCAATTGAGTGGAGGAAGGAAAGTAAATACTTTCTTCTCTGGCTTCAAAACTTTACTTTAACGAAACACAGTAAACCTTAGAAAGCACAGGGAAAATGCATCATACACCTAGAAGAGAAAACATTTAAACACAGAACCAACAATATTTTAAAAGAAGGAATAGAAATCCACAAAATCATTAACTCATTTGGTTTCTTGTAACTAATTCTTGTCTTGTCCTCTACCATCTTGTGAATTAAAAAAATTTTTTTCTTCAGGCTCCTAGAAAGTCTTACCCAGTCCATTGATCTTACAGCAGTCAAAAACCCGTTATTCAAGAACATCTATTAAGAATCTTATCTGTGGCCAGCGCTGGGGCTCAATAGGCTAATCCTCCACCTGCGGCGCCAGCACACCAGGTTCTAGTCCCAGTCAGGGTGCCAGATTCTGTCCCAGTTGCCCCTCTTCCAGGCCAGCTCTCTGCTGTGGCCCGGGAGTGCAGTGGAGGACGGCCCAAGTGCTTGGGCCCTGCACCCGCATGGGAGACCAGGAGAAGCACCTGGCTCCTGGCTTCGGATCAGCGCGGTGCGCTGGCCGCAGCAGCCATTGGAGGGTGAACCAATGGAAAAAGGAAGACCTTTCTCTCTGTCTCTCTCACTGTCCACTCTGCCTGTCAAAGGGAAAAAAAAAAAAAGAATCTTATCTGTGAAATGAATCTTGATGTGAATGGGAGGGGAGGGAAGTGGAGGGTGGGAGGGCGGGAAGCTATGGGGGGGAAAGCCATTGTAATCCATAAGTTGTACTTTGGAAATTTATATTCATTAAATAAAAGTTTTTTAAAAAAAGAATGTTATCCATGAACCTGTTTAAATGCTTTTGAAAAGAACTGTAGATGGCAAAATCAGATTCAAAACAGTGGATGACAAAAGTTTAAAATAGCAGTGTTTAAAACCGTAAAACTCGCCAGCGCCGTAGCTCAATAGGCTAATCCTCTGCCTTGTGGCAACGGCACACCAGGTTCTAGTCCCGGTCCAGGCACCAGATTCTGTCCTGATTGCCTCTCTTCCAGTCCAGCTCTCTGCTGTGGCCCGGGAGTGCAGTGGAGGATGGCCCAAGTGCTTGGGCCCTGCACCCCATGGGAGACCAGGAGAAGCACCTGACTCCTGCCTTCGGATCAGCGCGATACGCCGGCCGCAGTGGCCATTGGAGGGTGAACCAATGGCAAAGGAAGACCTTTCTCTCTGTCTCTCTCTCTCACTGTCCACTCTGCCTGTCAAAAAAAGAAAAAACTGTAAAACTCAGCAATTGACAAGGAGAGACAATCATCTTTGTAGCATACAGCATCATAGAAAGCACCTGTAGGGTTTACAAGACCTCTGTCCCTTTCAGGCCTCTGGGCATGTGACAGGAAGGGTAGCCTCAAAGATCTTTGAAAGGCCCCTGAACCCTCTTTTTCATCAGGATAACCATCGTGACTGGACCACTAGACTTACAAATTTTTGTAATCTCCAGAACAGTTACATTAATTACACAGCTATATAAACATTACCTAGAGTTTAGCCTGGGGACCAGCATTGTAACACAACAAGTTAAGCCATTTTCATTGCCTGCAACACAGGCAACCCTCAGTAGAGCACTGGTTCGGTCCCAGGTGCTCCGTTTCTGATCTAGCTCCGTGCTACTTGCCTGGGAAAGCAGTGCCAGATGGCCCAAGTACTTGGGCCCCTGCCACCCACATGGGAGACCAGGATGGAGTTATAGGCTCCTGGCTTTAGCCTGTCCCAATCCTGACCATTGCAGCCATTTGAGGAGTGAACCAGTGGATGGAAGATCCTCTCTCTCTCCCTCCCTTTCCTTCTGTCACTCTTTCAAATAAATACTTTAATAAAACCTAAAAAAAGTTTAGCTTCCTGTTATGAATTGACAGAGTTTCCCATACAAGTTAAAGATTCCTATATTAGCTATTATCTCTACAAGATGTGAGATACATCTCTGACATCTGCAGGAACCCAAATAGAAATCTCAAAGTAAAAAAACTTGAGACCTTGATCCTCAGAAAGTCTGTGACAGATGCCTAAAGGGCTTAAAATGTGTTGTCAAAATACAATCCCTTATCATTCTGACATAATATCCATCCATTTAATCAGGGTGCATTAAGCAGTTTTAGTACAGACTTATCCATATTTATAAAATAATCACTCAACTATTTTAAACTAAGTAGATACCCAAAACCAATCTCAACTCTAAAGACTCAGCGCTTTCCAAACAATCAGAACTTCACAAAAGCAGCAGAGAACACAGAAATGTCCTTAGTAAGACACACAGTGTTTGTTTCCTTGGCCAGTTACCCAAAGGTAAAGCCAGCTTAAAGAATGAAATTATCCTGTCACCTAGCTTTGAAGATACACATTTAGTGTCATCATACTACAGTCAGAACTCGGGAGCAAAAAGCTTACAGGAGCTGACTGCAAAGTCCAATAGATTCACCAATTAAACACAAACTGTAAAAATGGGAAACTATAGTGCAGAAGATGGTCAACAGGAAGAAAAAATGGATTAAAAGCTCAACACTTGGGGCAGCGCCTGGCTCACTAGGCTAATCCTCTGTCTGTGGTGCCGGCACTCTGGGTTCTAGTCCTGGTTGGGGTGCCGGATTCTATCCCAGTTGCTCTTCTTCCTGTCCAGCTCTCTGCTGTGGCCCGGGAAGGCAGTGGAGGATGCCCCAAGTGCTTGAGCCCTGCACCCACATGGGAGACCAGGAGAAAGCACCTGGCTCCTGGATTCAGATCGGCACGGCACACCGGCCATAGCGGCCATTTTGGGGGTGACCCAACGGAAGGAAGTCCTCACTCTCACTCACTGTCTATCTCTGCCTGTCAAAAAAAAAAAAAAAAAAAAAAAAAAAGCTCAACACTTTTGTAAACTTTTTTTTTTTTTTTTTTTTTTTTTTGACAGGCAGAGTGGATAGAGAGAGAGAGACAGAGAGAAAGGTCTTCCTTTTTGCTGTTGGTGCACCCTCCAATGGCCGCCGCGGTAGCGCGCTGCGGCCGGTGCACCGCGCTGTTCCGATGGCAGGAGCCAGGTGCTTCTCCTGGTCTCCCATGGGGTGAGGGCCCAAGCACTTGGGCCATCCTCCACTGCACTCCCTAGCCACAGCAGAGAGCTGGCCTGGAAGAGGGGCAACCGGGACAGGATCGGTGCCCTGACCGGGACTAGAACCCGGTGTGCCGGCGCCACAAGGCGGAGGATTAGCCTGTTGAGCCACGGCGCCGGCTAAACTTTTGTACTAACAGAAATTCTTGTTGCTTTAACAGAGAATGAAATTTTAATTTAATTTTATTTTTTTTTGACAGGCAGAGTGGGTAGTGAGAGAGAGAGAGACAGAGAGAAAGGTCTTCCTTTTTGCTGTTGGTTCACCCTCCAATGGCCGCTGTGGCTGGTGCCTCCTGCTGATCCCATGCAAGTGCAGGGCCCAAGGACTTGGGCCGTCCTCCACGCACTCCCAGGCCATAGCAAAGTGCTGGCCTGGAAGAGGGGCAACCGGGATAGAATCTGGCGCCCCAGCCAGGACTAGAACCTGCTGTGCCAGCGCCGCAAGGCAGAGGATTAGCCTGTTAAGCCATGGCGCTGGCCATGAGATTTTAATTTTATATCAGTGTACCTTTGATATTATTGCTCAATTTTTTTAGAAAACCTTCTCTTTAAATTATAGTTATTTTCATCACAAATTTTTCTTATAAGATTTATCCTCTTTTAAACTCCACCCTTTTGCTACTTACTTTAATCTTTAGCTTTTGTCCTATCTTTTCCTTTCCAGGCTAAAGTAATCCAGTCATTCTACTTTAGGACAAAAATGCTTTTAAACAATGCCCTTTCATTAAAAAAAAAAAAGTCATGCATTTATTTAAAAGGACAAGTTAGTGAGAGAGAGAAAGAGATCTTCCATCCCTGGTTCACTCCCCAGATGGCTGCAACTGCCAGCTGAAGCCAGGAGCCAGGAGCTTCTTCCAGGTCTCCCATGTGGGTGGCAGGGGTCCAAACACTTCCACCATCTTCGTTTGCTTTTCCCAGGCACATCAGCAGGGAGCTGGATTAGAAGTAGAGCAGGTGGGACATGAACAAGTGCCCATCTGGGATGCTGGTGTTGCAGATGACAGCTTTACCTGCTACAACACCAGCCCCCACAATACCTATTCTTTATTGAAAAAAATTATCTTTCCTTCTTAACCTTCCACACCAACACATTCTCATGCTTACAGCTTCCATTTTATTTCTCTCTCCCCCATCCACTGGTGTCTTTCCAACTTTTTTTTTAAGACTTTATTTATTTGAGAGGTAAAGTTATAGAGAGAGGGAGAGACAGAGAGAAAGGTCTCCCATCTGCTGTTTCACTCCCGCATCAGCTGGAGCTGAGCCTATCCACAGCCAGGAGCCAGGAGATTCTTCTGGGTCTCCCATGTGGGTGCAGGGGCTCAAGTACTTGGGTCAACTTCTGCTTTCCCAGGCCATAGCCGAGACCTATGGCAGGTAAGTCTTTGTGTGCTGCCACCTCCAATTGCTCCATCTCTGGGAAATCAGCAGTGGGGTGCAGACTGTCAAGGGAGGAGCAGCCCTGCCATAGTCACCGAAATTTCTGTTAATGAAAGCTCTGTGCCTGTCCCTGGTGCCAGATCAAAATAATGAGGACAAGGTTTGGAGGTGAAGGAAAGAGAACATTTAATCAATCTACAGATGAGAGGGTAGCAGACCTCCAGATCTCAAGAACTGCTGCTCTGTTAAATGAGAGTGTATGGGGGCTTTGAAAGAGGCCACAAAGAAGGAAGAGTCAAGACTATGAGAGACAAAGGATAAGGGCAGCAGCACATTGGCCCCTGGCCAGGCACCCAGACTTGCTTTCTACCCTGGTTGTCTGCAAAGGAAGTTGAGAAAAGGAACAAGGCAATGTGCACCTTAGGATATGGGCCAGCAGGAAGCCAGCAGTCCAGCCTCAAAGCATCACCAAGGTGCTCTGCTGATGTGATGGCCAAGTGGCCTCCAGTCAACCTGGGGTCTACAGGCCCATGCTAGTTACTTTCTGTCCCAGACCAGAATTCCCCTTCCCAGACCTGGAATTCCCCTAAACAAAAGCCCCCAAAATAACACTGGTCACCAAGATATTATCAATTGGAGAAGAAAATTACCTTATGATTTTGGTGATCAGAATCTTGTAGGGCTGGCAGTACCACTCCCTCAATTCAGTAAGTTAAGCCAAGGGAGGGTGCCTAGGAGACTGGGCTCTGATGGTATCTGCATCTTCTTCCCAGGCACCATTTTGGGGCCCAGTTCCAGTCGCTGAGAGGATTCTCAGAAGACTGTATGTCAACAGTAAATATCCTCCTGTGATATGGGTTACTTGATTGGAGAGAGGTAGAGAGAGAGAAGGAAGTGAGAAAGCCTGAGTAGAACCCTCAAGAGTAGCCAGGGGAAAAGAGTCCTCTCCTCCATTCTCAGTCTTTTACGAGGTAGGGTGAGGTGTGTGAATTAAAGAAACAAACGGGTGGCGTCCTAGCATGCAGGGAGCTTTCTGGGATTTTCATGGAGCCTCCATGTGAAGTTTCACTTTTGTGTGGTCATCATGGCACATCCTCCTTCCTGGTTCCAGATGAGACACAGGTGCATCCTGGGAATGCAAGTGTATTGATTGTCAGGTGAAGGAATACATTTACATTTCAAGACAGGCAAAAATTCCAACTTACCCAAACCTAACTCCCTGCTGAGTTACCCCAGATCACCAGGTCAACTGAAACCCTGCTTGTTTCCATCATCACCTGTTCCATTGTTCCTTGGGGTTTTCCCCCTTCTCACACTCCTCTAGACCTTCTTCCTCCTCTCAATTGATTGGCACATCCTCCTACCTGAATGGGTGTGATATTGGTTATGTTATGGTTCCAGCTGGCTTCTAAGAGAGGCTGCCCTCCCAAGCTCAGAGTCCTTTGGGATTCTCATTATTGACCTGACTTCTATCTGACATGATTTTCTTTCAATTCATTTGGATGACTTAGGGGGAAACAGGGATCTTTACAAGGAAATGACCCACCTGAGGGATGAGATTCTCCAACAATTAGAGAAGAAGAGAAAAACTCTAAAAGAGAATAGAGGGGCTGGCGCTGTGGCACAGCAGGTTAAAGCCCTGCCTTGAAGCTCTAGCATCCCATATGGGTGCCCCTTCTAGTCCCGGCTGCTCTTCTTCTGATCCAGCTCTCTGCCATGGCCCAGGAAAGCAGTAGAAGATTGCCCCAAATCCTTGGGTACCTGTACCCATGTGGGAGACCCAAAAGGAGCTCCTGGCTCCTAGCTTCAGATCGGTGCAGCTCCATCCCAAGCTACCAGATTAATGTGGGCTTTTTATTTGCCCAAGAGTCTCCTCTTGAGGAATCTTGAGCTGCATCACCAGATATCTTACAGCAGGAAATCTGTGACTATGCAAGGATTGGGAACCCTCTCTGCTGATGTTATTTCACTTGAACCACTAATAGCTCTCTTGGCTAATCCTTCCCACTCTGTGTAACATGTGAGCAGAAGAGGCTCTAAGAAGAAATGGAAGTCATTCACTAATACTTTTATGATATATGGTGAAGCTGGTGTTCAAACCTTACAGAGCAATTGCTAAGGCTGTGCTTTCATTTCTTCAGTACAGATCCAGGACAGGAGTTGATGGAAAGTATGGCTGTGACTATAGCACGCTGAAAAACCTTATCCCTAGCAATATATCCATTCACTTGGCAAATATATATTGAAATTTTTCTGGTAGGCTCTGGAGGAGGGCCTGGGGATATGAAGTAAACAAGAAAGACCAAATCCCTGCTCCCAGGAAGCTCCTCTTGTGGCACAGGAGCCAGATGTTTTACACACAATCACACAAACGCATTTTCTTTGTGATTGTGGTGTTAGTTGATACTTTTGTGTGTGTGTGTGTGTGTGTGTTTTATAGGCAGAGTTAGACAGTGAGAGAGAGAGAGACAGAGAGAAAGGTCTTCCTTCCATTGGTTCACCCCTCCCCAAATGGTCGCTACGGCTGGCGCACTGTGCCGATCCAAAGCCAGGAGCCAGGTGCTCCCTCCTGATCTCCCATACGGGTGCTGGGCCCAAGTACTTGGGCCATCCTCCACTGCTTTCTCAGGCCACAGCAGAGAGCTGGACTGCAAGAGGAGCAACCGGGACAGAATCTGGCGCCCCAACCGGGACTAGAACCCAGAGTGCCGGCGCCATAGGCAGAGGTTTAGCTTGTGTTCCTTGATCCTTTTGTAAATGCCAGTGACTAAACGCTGAGAATAAATAGGGGAATTATAGAATTGTGTTGAAAGATTTGTCCCTTCTGATATTTTGTTCTAACCCTGCCAATGGTTGTGTTAGGTCCAATGTACCTTGAAATTAAGGTGTGAATTCCTGAAGGATGAGTTAGGTGCTTGGCACAAGGAAGCTGGTGGCTAGGTTTGTGTGGTGGCTATGCTGCCATCAAGTGGTGTGGGAATTTGAGAAATTCTTCTTAGCCTTTCTGGGCATCCATAACCTCATCAGTACTTTCTGTCCAGTTTTCTCTGAGTCCATGAGGGAATGTGACATGTTGTATTAAGCACGTGCTGGGAACCACGTCTAAGATTTCCCCTGGTCCCTATTGTGTTTCCCCTAGGAACCAACCTGGCTCAAGCCAATGCCCTGACAGTACAAACGGGAGAGAGCAGATAGAAGAAAGCACATTTGTAGGATGAGGCTAACGTGAAGAAGTCATGGTGAAGCATGTAGCAGCCAACAATGATGGGAGTAAGAACCGGCTTCAGGTTTCCCACTCAACTTTCAGGGGAAACTGAGGAATTCTTCTAACATCATCAGATTCCTGGATCTGAGCAATAAGGCTCTGACCCACACCTAAGAGCCTCAACCCTGGAGCTCCCCTAGCAGCAGGTGCACATCAAGTAAGTGTGAGCTTAGAGGTGTCAGGAAATCACTGCAGGGCACTCGAGAGAAACACCTCTGAGAAGTTTCCAGACAGAGCTATTAATCTTATCCACCAGGTCAATCTGACTTGGGTGATGCACACAGGGTCTGTTTCTTCTCAGCCATGTGGAACAATCCTTTGTTCTTCATCTATACGTTCCATATCTATTCCCAGACAGGTCCTTCTTAAAATTAATCAGAGGCTTTCATTTCAGTAGCCTCAGCACCCTGACTCTGAAGATGTTTGTAACCAGTAGTATGTTAAAATAATAATCTCCAGCTTGTGACAAATTTGCCCCTACTTACCTAAAGTCCACCTTCTTTTGGGACAAACCAATGTGTGTTCACCATGTAAGTATAAATAAAATTTACTCTCTGGGAATACATAAATTCTGATTAGCTTTTGGTCACTTTGGGATGTTTCCCAAGACTCATTAAAAACTGTTGGACTTGTGTCTCCTAGGCCTAGGTCACTCATATTCTGCCCCGAATATTACACTGTCCTTTTTACAGAGCCTGTTTATTCCCATTACAGAGGGAATAAACAATGCTTGGAAAAGGGTGGAAAACATCCATTCTTGCCTGAAACAGTTCTGCCCCAGGTCAGGAAACGCTGGGTTGGGGACTCTTGTATCTGCAGCAGTGATGCTAATAATGCCCATCTATATTTACAGTCGAGGAAGGCTTTACACACAGTATCTCACAAATATTTGCTAAGTGCTTAATTTTCTCCACTCTCTGTCAAGTACTTGGGGCTCAGATATTTCCTTCCTGAGGAACCCAAGCCTGAGACAGGAAGAGCACAGACAGTTACATAAAATGTGGTAGCTCTCCTAAACTGGAGTGTTGTGGCAGCTGAGAGTATTGGCGGGTATGCCAAAGACATCCCTTCTTAATGAGACAGTGAGCCATAAAGAGGAGTCCAGGAGGCCAGTCAGCTTTTATCATAGAAAAAAAAAATGGACTCGGACAAAGTCCTTTCTAGGGAAGAGCATTTGTTGCCTTTTTGGAGGATATCGAGGATCCCTGAGAAGACACCTGGGACAAGAGTGCAGTTGAGATATGTGGAGGTTTGTTTCAGGGACCACCACACGGCCTGAACACTATCAAAGATTTTGGAGACTACCACATGACCCGAATTCTGCTGACGGCACGCTTGGCCAGATTGCTGAGGTGATGGGTTGAGTTGTGTCAATGGAAAAGGTCATTTGACATGTTGCTGAAGCAGCTAAGGAAATGCTTTGGGCTCTGGTAAACAGCAGGTGGGACAGACATTCACCCCAGTTAATAATTAGACCCCTCAAGATCCCTCCACACTGTGGTTGTTCTCTTAGTCCCAGATTCGAAGGAAACACGTCTTTCCTGTAAACACCAACTCCCCATCGTTCCCTGTTTCACTATGTGTAAACTCCCTCATCATGAAATCCTGTTTTCACAAAACCGCACATTTTTTATGATTAATCGATCATGCCACCATTAATAATAAATACTTGGAGTAACAAGACATCTGGGCCTCTGCTTCTGCCTCCAGCTTTGGCAGTGAACAGAGTGTCCCCTTGTTTCTCCACATTGAAATCGCTAATCTGAGTCTGCTTCCTTAATCTGTAGGATGCCGTTCCTCTTTCGGGTTAACCTGACAGATACCTGCCACACTGGACACAGCAGGTTTGCAACCACTTCTCTTTTCAGCCATTGGACAAAATGTTCCTGAGAATTCCTTATGGTTGGCCAAGCAGTAGGAACCACAGATTCAGAGATCAATAAAACATTATCTGGACTTTCAAGGAGCTCTCACGTGAGTAGCCAAAATTGGTAAAATTGTGTGACCAGTGTTGTGACAAAAACAATACTGAAGTATGAAATGGGTTTCGAAGTGGTGAGCGGCCTTCAATCACTACTTACAAATCAACAACTTAGAAAATGGGCTAATTTCTCACTAGCAAACTCAACCAAGATAAAATAGATTATCTCAATAGTCCTAAAGCATCACAAAAACTGAATTTATATTAAATATCTTCCCATAATGAAATGTCCAGACATACATGTTTTCACTGGAGAATTCTACCAAAATTTAAAGAAAAATTAACACCAATTCTATACAACATATTCTAGAAATGTAAGAACAAGAAACATTTCTCAACTCATTTTATGAAACTAATAGTACCTGAATACAAAAACCATGCAAAAACAGTATAAAATGTACAAACCAACATTCCACATGAACTTAGACTCAAAAATCTTCAACAAAATAGCAGTAAATTGAATTCAGCAACATTCAACATACTATGGAAGAAAATGCATATGATTATACTAATTAAAGCAGAAAAGGTATTTTACAAAATCCAATAGCCATTAATGAATTAAATTCTTGGAAAAATAATGCTAGAGAGGAGCTTCCTCAACTTGATAAAGAACATCTACAAACATGAGTTAAGCCACCACCTACAACACCCGCATCCCAAATGGGTACCGATTTGAGTCCCGGCTGCTCCCCTTCCAATCCAGCTTCCTCCTAATGGGCCTGGGAAAGCAGAAGAAGATGACCCAAGTGTATGGGCCTCAGTCACCCATGCTGCAGCCTGGCCCAGCCCCAGCGGCAACCTAAGGAGTGAATCAGTGGATGGAAGATCATTCTTGCTCTTTGTCTCTCCCTTTCTTTCTGTAATTTTGCCTTTCAAATAAATAAATCCATCTTTAAATTAAAAAAAGAATGTCTATGGAAATCCTACAGCTATGCCATCATTGTGGCACAGCAGGTTAAACCACAACCAGCGATGCCTGCAAACCATACAAGCACCAGTTCAGTGCCTCTCCAGCTCCCTCAGAAAGCAGCAGCAGATGCCAATACTTTGGCTCCTGACACCCACATAGGAGACTCAGATGGTGTTCCTGCTCCTGGCTTTGCCTGATGTGGCCATTTGGGAAGTGAGCCAGCAGAGGGAAAATCTGTCTTTCCTTCTCAGACTCTCATTCTGCCTTCCAAATAAAATAAATCTTAAAAAAAAAAAGCCTACAGTTATCATTAAATTTAGTGGTGAAAGACTGAATGCTTTCCTGCTTGAATAGGAACAAGGAAAGGACATCTGTCTCCACTACTGTTATCCAACATCATAGTGGAAGTTCTGGCTACTGTAACAAGGCAAGAAACCCAACAGTAAAGAAAGCCATCCTTATTTCCAATGACATAATTGTCTATGTATAGAGTCCCAAGGTATAGAAACAACAAATAAAATGCATTCTGTAAGATTACAGGACCAAGATCAACAAATTAAATTGCTAACAGTAACTATGTGGAAATCAAAATTAAAAATGCAATATCATTTACAGTTACTCCAATGAAAATTTACACTTAGTTATAACAAAACGTTAATACTCAAACAAATGTTCAAACTCCAAACTTGCCTCATTTCAATTTGACAATCAACCCTGATTATAATTTTATGTAATATTTAATATTACATAATATTAAATAATTTAATATTAAATAATGCCTTACCTAATAAATCAATCTACTCAGGTGATTCCAGCATGAACATGCCAATTGGCAAAAGGTCTGAGAGTGTTCATTTTTACCTGTGCAAATAGGTTCTTTTCTTGGGGAAAAGCTACCTCTCCTTTAACCAAAAGGGTTCTTTCTATAAGTGTGAATTTGTTGAGGGCCTATCATGATCAACTCAGATTTATGTTCACCAGACCGAGAGTGTTTCTGCTTACACAAATCAAGTAAGACTTTAATAGGCTGCCCACCTATTTCAGTTTCAGGGACACTGATGGCAGAGTTAACACCAAAGAGTTTTGAGGGGTTAGCCATTCTGATGCTGGCTCAGGTCTGCTACCCATTGTAGTAACTGTGGCTATCTTATCTTTGGTGATTCCTTATTGTTAATGACCCTTACAATTCATCCTCCCCATTAATTTCTAGGATCATAGTTCCATGGAAGCAGTTTCCCTTGTCTTTCATAAAATAGTATTCTTTGAGGATGCAAGGATAGGTCTCTTGAGTGTTCTCACAGCTTTGTTGAAAGTTGTGCCTTTTTTTTTTTAATTTTTGACAGTCAGAGTGGACAGTGAGAGAGAGACAGAGAGAAAGGTCTTCCTTTGCCGTTGATTCACCCTCCAATGGCCGCCGCAGCCGGCGCACCGCTCTGATCCCAAGGCAGGAGCCAGGTGCTTCCTCCGTGCTTCCTCCTGGTCTCCCATGGGGTGCAGGGCCCAAGCACTTGGGCCATCCTCCACTGCACTCCCTGGCCACAGCAGAGAGCTGGCCTGGAAGAGGGGCAACTGGGACAGGATCGGTGCCCCGATCGGGACTAGAACCCAGTGTGCCGGCGCCCCAAGGCGGAGGATCAGCCTGTTGAGCCACGGCGCCGGCCGAAAGTAGTGTCTTTAAGAAAATGTCTTACGTGATAAATCCTTTCCTGACCTCACTAAACCTTTAGATACTTTCCTCTGTAAGACACCAAAGAAGCTCTGGCTTTTCATTTTGATCTACTGTAGGTCTCCTTGGAGTTCAAGTTCTAATCAACAAAGCAAGGAACAATAAGAGCATCTCTCTGCTGCTCAGATTGATACATGGATTATAGAATTTCTATTTAGGGAGCTGGTGCTGTGGCCTAGCAGTGCCAGCATCCCGTATGAGTGCCAGTTTGAGACCCGATCCAGCTCTCTGATATGACATGGGAAAACAGTAGAAGATGGCCTAAGTCTTTGTGCTCCTGTGCCTGCTCCTGGCTTCAGATCTACCCAGCTTCAGCCATTGTAACCATTTGGGGAGTGAACCACCAGATGGAAGATCTCTCTCTCTCTCTCTCTCTCTGCCTCTGCCTCTGCCTCTGCCTCTACTTCTCTCTAACTCTGTATTTCAAATAAATAAATCTTTTAAAAAAGAATTTCATTCAGCCTGATTCACTATTACATTTCTTCCTCCTTGTATCTGCTCCATTTGGATTCATAGAGGCATCCCTCACAATTTCTCTCCACATGAATTGGCAAAATCTTCTAGTTCTACTTGTTGTATTTCACTTTCTCATAGGTCACTACTCTTTGTACTTTTCCCTCTGGGGCTTGCTGGAATTTGTATCTCATTTGGAGCCCAGAGCAATGATCCATGGTGGTGGCAGGCAGGTCTCCTGAAGAGGAGCAGTAGGCCCCTGTAAAGCAATTATTCAGGGGAGAGCCTTAGAGGTTTTGTAGGCAAATGGAAATAAACCCCTCAGATAAGGAAAGAAGGGCTGCTTCTCATGTAACAGCAAGCTCAGTGGTGGTTAGGGTTTCAAAACCTCCAGCTTCACCAGATTCTGTTCCTATGAGCCATCTTACCAATACTTATCCTTTATAATCCCTGTCCTGACTGTAACAGAGATCCTGTGAAAGTGGTGATTCCGCTTAGGCTTAGTTTGTAGAACTCAGGCCTGCACCCTCATTAGATATGTAATTTTTCTTTTTGAAAACAGTCATAGAAGTCTGCAGTTACTCAACCAAAACCTGAGGCTTAAGCTCCTCATTTTGTTCTCCCAATTCCTCTGGTGCATCGCATTCCTTATTTTCATTCAAATGTTCTATAGCAGCCACCCCACTCCTTACTTGCTACAAACCTATGCATAGTTGTCCACGCATAAGGATTTGAACAAATATTTTGCTTTCTGCATGCCATGGACTGACAATGTTCATGTTCAAGGCCCAATTCTAGAAAATACAAAATCCATACCTAAGCTTATATACCTCCAGAATCACTCCATTTACTTTTATATCAACTCTAGCAGAGGATATTGATAAAAGAAAATTTCTGAGATATCCTAAATTTCATTAGAAGGGCGGAGGGGAAGTTAATCAGTTAACAGGTTTGCTGGCTGAATCCAACAAAAGACTTCTATGTTCTTCAATGTATTTTGAAATCTTGGCTTATAACCCTTGGCTGCTGACTCAAGGGAGCCACTGCCTCCTGCTTTTGTATAAACTTTCAGACTGTTAACCTCAACCAATCCAGAAACAACTGGGTCCTCCTACCCCAAAATTACCCTGCTTAATATTATCTATCTCATATCTTATCTATAGCCACTATAAGTTCAATATAAACAATTTATAGGTTTTCCTTTTCTAAATCTTGGTTACAAAAATGGCTCTTAGGTCCAGTAGACTTATTTCCAAAATTAGCCTTACTCCTGGTGGCTGGGGAACTTGTCCAAGGACCCAGTCCTTTTCTTGCTAAGGCTCAAAGAATCCTTGGTCTCAAGAGTTTTGGTCTAACAGTATCACTACAAATATGCTAAAAGTAGAACAATAGCACCACCTCATAAAGACTTAAACCAGTATATTTTAGCAAACTGGATCTTTGCTACCATAGTGCTTTCTTGTGTACACACACACACACACGCACACACTGCTCCTTCCTACTCATATAACATATTAGATTAGGCATTTGCACTGACCTGATTATTCAACCAAAAAACAACAAAACAAAACAAAACAAAACAAAAAACAGATGTGACTTGAGCCATCTTGTAGTCCTCAATATCCTGTCCCATTTATCTGCCTATCTTTCTACTTCTCCTCCTCAGATTCTTACTTATTCTTGTCCTCCTGGAGGGTGACTTCCTTCAAGTCTGTGTTCTTCTCTCTCAGGACACAAGGGAAAAGCTGAGAATTGTGCTAATATGGACAGTATTACTACTGACCGAAATCAACTCAAATAATTGAACTTATCGTCTCTCCCAGGGTTTGTTGTGGTAAACGCCTTAGAAAAGTTCATCTTTCATATTTAGTTTTCCTCCAAAGAGAAACCTGAAGTGACAACTGCCAGAGGATGTAGATTAAGCTAAAAACGGAAGCTCTGGCATTCACCGTGGGATGAGGTAAAATAGCAGTAAAAGTTGCTGGGAGCCAGCTTCTAAGTGTGTAAAACAACCAAAGGGAAGTGATATCTCTGTTGAGTTTGCTGATGGAGTTTACAAAAGCTGGCTTGCTTCCTTTCTTTCCTTTTTAGAGATTTATTTATTTATTTGAAAGTCAGCATTACAAAAGGAGAGGGATCTTCCATCCACAGGTTCACCCCCTAGATGGTGACAACAGCCAGGGCTGGGCCAAGCCAAAGCCAGGAGCCAGAAGCCAGGAGCTTCTTCCACATCTCCATGGGTTAGCAGGGGCCAAAGCTCTGGGTCATCTTGTGCTGTTTTTCCATGCCCTTAGCAGGGAGTTGCATCAGAAGTTTTATCAGTTAAGCCACAACTCATTCTTGAGAGAGATAAGGAACAGTTACAGGAGGGCAGTTGGCCTGCCAGTCTAGCCTTGAAATCATTTAACTACAAGATGTTCCCATGATCCCAAAAATATGTACTGTGACACGATTTCCCTTGTCATGTCCCCAGTGTCTGAAGTCTCCCCAGGTTTACAGATCTAAAGGAGTTTGGAAGAGCAGAGGATAAAAAAGATATAAGCCTAGGTTCTAGCAAGTTCCAGAGTATGAAAAGAAGACTTCTTGGTTGCCAATCCTTTGACTCTTTTTTTTCCCCCCCAAGATTTATTTATTGAGGCCAGTGCTGTGGCATAGTGGATGAAGCCACCACCTGCAGTGCCGGCATCTCATATGGGCACCAGTACTAGTCCCGGATGCTTCTCTTCCAGTCCAGCTCTCTGCTATGGACTGGGAAAGCAGTGGAAGATGGCCCAAATCCTTGGGTCCCTGCATGCAAGTGGGAGACCTGGAAGAAGCTCCTGGCTCCTGACTTTGGGTGAGTTCAGCTCCAGCCATTGCGGCCATCTGGGGAGTGAACAGTGGGTGGAAGAATTCTCTCTCTCTGTCTACCTCTTTCTGTAACACTGCCTTTTAAAAGATTTATTTTTTTAAATATTTCCCCCCTCCCATAACTTCCCTCCCACCCGCAACCCTCCCCTTTCCCGCTCCCTCTCCCCTTCCATTCACATCAAGATTCATTTTCAATTCTCTTTATATACAGAAGATCAGTTTAGTATATATTAGGTAAAGATTTCAACAGTTTGCCCCCATATAGCAAAACAAAGTGAAAAAAATACCGTTGGAGTACTAGTTATAGCATTAAATAACAGTGTACAGCACATTAACGACAGAGATCCTACATAATATTTTTTTAATTAATTAATTTTCTATGCCATTTCCAATTTAACACCAGGTTTTTTTTTTCATTTCCAATTATCTTTATATACAGAAGATCGATTCAGTATATAATTAGTAAAGACCGCATCAGTTTGTACCCACACAGAAACACAAAGTGTAAAAATACTATTTTAGTACTAGTTATAGCATCACTTCACATTAGACAACACATTAAGGACAGATCCCACATGGGATGTAAGTACACAGTGACTCCTGCTGCTGACTTAACAATTTGACACTCCTGTTCATGGCGTCAGTAATCTCCCTAGGCTCTAGTCATGAGTTGTCAGGGCTATGGAAGCCTTTAGAGTTCGCTGACTTTGCTCTTATTCTGATAGGGTCATAGTCAAAGTGGAAGTTCTCTCCTCCCTTCAGAGAAAGGTACCTCCTTCTTTGATGGCCCTGTTCTTTCCACTGGGATCTCACTCACAGAGATCTTTCATTTAGGTTTTTTTTTCCCATGGTATTATTTTTATGTATTTTGAAAGGCAGAGTTACAGAGAGGCAGAGGCAGAGAGAGGGTTCATTTCCCAGATCTCTCCAACAACTGGAGCTGCGCCAATCCGAAGCCAGGAGCTAGGAGCCTCCTGCAGGTCTCCACACGGTGCAGAGGCCCAAACACTTGAGCCATCATCTACAGCTTTACCAATCCATAGCAGAGCACTGGATTGGAAGTGCAATAGCCAGGACTTGAACCAGTGCCCATATGGGATACTGGCACTGCAGGCAGCGGCTTTACCAGCTACGCCACAGCACCAGCCCCCCTTTAACCTTTTAACTCAGCAATTGGTGGCATAACCCTACTGCAATCAAAGCCTTCTTTTGAATCTTTTCAGGTAAATTCCCTACATTGTTGGATTTTGCTGCCATCCCACCAATAATCACATCCTCTTTGCCAGTATCATCTAAAACAGATAACAAAAAGCCCTTGTGGCTAGAGTATTGGTAGACATAAAGAAAATATTTTTTATTTGCACTAAAAATGAAAAGTGAAAGTTGTCCTCAAAGTCATTTTCTTGTATAGTCAGAATTTGATTCTTAGTAATTTTATCCTTGGAAGGCAGTCTGTGTTTGCTCAAAGTTCATTTCAAACTCTTGCTTGGTTCAGTAAGATAGATCTATTCCACGAGGTTTTTTTTGTTTGTTTGTTTGTTTTTTTGTTTTTGTCCAAGGATGCAACTACCTTTCAATACTTGTGCCTTCTCTTTTCTTGACATTTCTTGCTGACTTCCAGATCAAGTAAAAATTGTTTACTAAGGAAAATATCATAAAGACAGAGAAGAAACCTAAAGTCAACCCAATTATGTTCCTTTAGTTCTTCTCACAGGAGGGCATCTCGGATAGAAAGGTGACAGAAATGAGAACTTTTTGAGACTTTCATGTAACCATTATCTCCAGGATTCCTATGGAAGAGTGGGGGGGGGGCAGAAAACCCTCAGTACCATCATTGGACTCTACGTTAATCCTGGAAATAGAAGCTTAGTCATTACCCTACTTTAGGGAGAGAAACAGTTGAAGATGCCCCAGAAATCAGCATGTCTCTGCTTGGACTGGAACTGGGACCGGGTCAAGGTCAGGACAAGACAAGTCTAAGCACCAGTCTCACAGGGCAGTCACTCCCTGACAGCCCCCACCTGGACAATTTTGGAAAGTTCTTGGGAATTTTCCCTTTCCTTTGATCCATTTCCCACCGGTTCCATTCACCCTCGCAGAACAGGAAACTATTATCTGCCTTTCTGAGGCAGAAGGACCCTCAGGGCGCAGCTGCACTCACCTGAAGGGTTGCCCTACGTGGATTATTCTGGAGCTCCGGCCAAGCCCAAGACCCCAGTGTCCAACAAAGTTACCAGAAGAACCCGGAAGGGCAGCTGGTGTTGGAGGAACACAAACTAATCATGTTCAGACCAGCACCGTGCGCGTGTGGCTCGGCCAACCAGAGCTTTGAACGCCAGCTCTTTTGCATCCCTACCTTGCCACACCCCACATTTCTGGGAGTGAAAATGATGAACAGAGCAGTCGCCACACCAGGAGGGCGGGGGTGGGGGGGTGCAGTCTGACTGACTACCCTGGTTGCCCAAGAGCCTGAGCGAGCCAGCAGCGGACGACAGGAAGCTGGCAGCACCTAGCCACTGTGAAGTCACACAACCGGGAAGCTCTGAGCCGCGGGGTGGGCTCTAGACGCCGCCGCTCACCCAGCCTTCCCCACCCGACGCTGCGCTGGCACTGCTCAGCAAGGAGATGGTTGGTCTCCACCTGCTGGACCTGTCCTGGCTCTGCCCGCTTCTATAGTCCCTACGAGTCAATTCAGGAATAGCAGGGAGCAGGCCGTGAAGCTTGCAGCCCCAACTGCCCCTGTGCCGGGAGAACGGCTTCCTCGACGCCGAGGAGGAATACTTCCAGGAGCAGAACTCCGTCCACGATGGGAGAGGCGGAGGCCCTCCTCGGGACTTGGCACTATCCATCTCTTCCCTGTCCAGTAGCAGCTGGTTTTGGAGTCCATCTGGAGGGCCCTAGGGACAGGCTGTGCGTGT
This sequence comes from Lepus europaeus, assembly GCF_033115175.1. Classification (NCBI taxonomy): domain Eukaryota; kingdom Metazoa; phylum Chordata; class Mammalia; order Lagomorpha; family Leporidae; genus Lepus; species Lepus europaeus. The sequence continues at coordinate 115,844,155 of NC_084831.1, read as the reverse complement.
GCGTGTGCGTGTGCGTGTGAGACCATGCTTCCTACTGAACATGACGCCAGTATTGGCTTCTCTTGCAAGAAAACACTTCTCCTACGTGGTGAAGGGTCCTAGGCACGCGGGACGAAATGCTGCAGTTTAAGTTTAGACAAGCGAGTCTCCATTGACACGTGGGGACAGACTGCTTGGATGGCTGCGGTTTCTGCTTAGGTGACCCAGAGGTGCTTAGGAATATCCTTGATGCCCTCGTATTGAGGCCCAGCTGCCAAGGACCCGGGAGAATGTCACCAAGGGGACCCCATGAAGGCCTTCTGACTACTTCTCCTGAGGGGACTTCTGGCTACCTCCCTTCTCCCGGATGTAGACGCTTCCAGTTTGGGCTGCATTGAAACCAACATTTCACTGCCCCCATCCTCAGTAGAGGCCGCCCCTTTTCTTTCTATTTAATGACTTCAGGCCTTATTCCAGCTTACTGTCTATGTAAGCTGCGTGACTACCTGTCCAGGTGACTCGGTGAAAGCTTTTCACTGAAAAGGCAAGCATTTCCAGCCACACCAGTCAATGCTTCCTTTCAACCTACCTAAAATGTGTATAGTTCTTTGTCTGTCGGGTATAGGAGAAAAGAACATGAGGATATGTTGAGTGAAGAAAAAAAAGGAAACAATCTAATATTTTGTATCACTCAGTTGAGATGGCAAACATGTTTGTTTATGAATAATCTGAAAGTAGAATACAGTTAGGAAGGAAACCACCTTCCACTCAAAACAGTGACTAACTTAAGCCTGCCTCCCCACACATACATGTTTGTAAGGCAAAACTGTAGAAAAAATGATCAACTATCAAAAACCCAAAATGTCGCAGCCACTCTGGCCGATGCTGCCCTTGCCTCCAAGGAAATGCTCAGAAGGCCGACGCCTCCCCGTTTTCTCCAAATTGCGAGCACCCACGCCACCCGCAGAGCCCTGCCAGTGGCGCTGGTGGTGGCGGCAGCGGAGCCCCGGCTTCGCCCGAGGCGGCCTCACCACTCACCTGGAGCCCTGCGTCCGTCCGCGAGGCGGCGGCGCTGGGAGCCGGAGCCCGACAGTGGACGAGGCTGCCGGGAGGGGGCGCCAGCGGGGAGGCGCCCAGCTGCAGAAGCCGGGCGCCGGCACCTCCACCTTCCGACCTCGTCAGGGTCCCCGAGTTGCAGGGACCTGGACGGGCTGGACGGAAAAGCCCTAGGAGTTTCTGCCCTCCGATCTTTTCCCTGCAGCCTCCTGCGCCTGCGGTCTTCCGGCCTTGGACGCTCCGTTCTCGCATATCCTCGGGCCGAACCCCTCCCTGACGCTGGTGTTTCCCAAGTCCAGCCTGTCAGGGATTCGTGCTTTCCTCTCGGTCGAGGGTGGACCTCTGACTACACAATTCCCTCCTTGTCGCGAGCTCGGAATTCCAGCCAAGGCTCTGATGGAGGCGGGGGAGAACAATTCTCCGCACGACCCTCGGCTGGCTCGGACACTTCCTCTCGGGGTCGTGGGGCTGGGCCGCCGGCCAGCTTTTTCTCTGAATCTGTCCCTCTTCTGGGTCTGCTCTCTGGGGCCAGGAAGGACGGGTTCCCTGAGCGAGGTCAGGAGCCTGGCACCCTTCCCTTTCCGTGCGTCGAGATGAACCAGGGAGCGCTTTATGAGGTTTGCCCCAGCAGTGCAGCCTCCCGACAGTGCCCCTCCTGCTCCTGCTCCCTTTGTCCTGTGCACGTGGAACCCCAGAGGACGTAGACACGACAGAGAGGCGGCGAGTCCTCTCCCCCGAGTGGACAAGGCGGGCGGGAATCTCACGGAAGTTCCTGATCTAAGCTGCCCTGAAGTCCGTCTCTTGGGGGGCTCGGCCTGCAGTCGCCGCTGAGGATGACCAAGTCATCCACGCACGTCCAGGTCTCCGGTTAGGGCCAACAGAGCGGGTGCAGCGCCACGGCCAGGGGCCCCGGGGAGCCTCCGGCCCGCGCCTTCCCCGGCGTGGGCGCCCTGGAGCCTCGCGGGCGAAGGAGACGCGCTGGCCGCTTGCCGGAAGAGCAGCGGCTGCTGGAGAGGACGGCTCGTCCTCCCCAGACTTTCCCAGTTTTCCGTCTGAAGGAGACCAGCGGGGCAGGCGGAGAGCGGCGGCAGCGCGCCGCGGGGAGCGAAGGCACGGGCGTCCTTACGCAGAAGAACCTCTTCCCAGCTGCCTGGCCTTTGCTGTGAGGCGCACGCGAGGTCCAGGCCTTCGGTGAAAACGGCCGTGGTCTCCGTGGGTCCCAAGTTAAAATGCGCACTGCGTGACCCCTGGGACGGGAAAGTTCCCCAAAGCCCAGAAAACGCGTTTCGGGAGTTGTGAAGGGTAAAACGAAGCCGTCCCTCACAAGGAGTCCCCAGACTGACACCGGGGCAACGGTGAAATCGGCGCGGGCCGCTGCACCCGGGTCTAACCCGCGTCAGTCGCGGCTCGTGGCGCCCAAGCGTGGCTTGACCTGGCTTGATGTCCCGTGCGTTAAGACAGCCGACGCCCTGGGACGCTGCCACCGTACCGACTAAAACCCGGGGTCGCCATTCCACGACCGGATTTGGGTCGCGTCGAAGGGAGTAAGCGACTGCGGCAGGAAGCCGAGGGGTCTCTGTGCCGGGAGGACGAAGCGCAGACGCCGGGGAGGGCGCGGGGAGGAAGGGTTGGCGGCTCCCGGTGGGCCCGAGGCGGCCGTCATCTGCAGAGAGCCCAGCGCGCTGACGGCCGGCGCCGAGGCAAAGGCCACCGGGGCGCCGCGCGCAGCCCCGCCCGAGGGGGCGCGTCCACGAGCCTGGCCCCGCCGCCCCTGACCCGCCCGCGGGATCCTGCCGCTTCTGGGGCTGCAAAGTCAGCGGGGAAGAAGAATGGCCCCCAGCGCTCCGTCTGGACCCGGAAACCCTGTGTGAGATGCGGGATCCCAAAGCCAAGAGTGGGGCCTCCAAGGGACCCTAAGCCGGGACCCATCCGGAGCTGCAGGCTCCTTGCCCGAGGAATCAGGGGTGGTTCCCGGGACGTTTTGTTTTTTGTTTTTTTGTTTTCTTGAGTTTGGAAATGCAGTTGACCTTTGTAGATTAGAAAATGTTGATAGTTGAAGATGACAGATGTCAGGTTTTCTGAGGCATATCCCAAAGCCCTCTCACTTTCTGGTACCGTAGTGTAATGGTTATCACGTTTGCCTCACACGTGAAAGGTCCCTGGTTCGAAAAGGGCAGAAACACGGGAGCAGTGATTTTCCCGGACGTGTTAGGCATTTTATCGTGGTCTGGGAACAAACCGAAAACCAGCCGATCCCATAGCACAGGTGCTGGTGTTACTTACTTGATGTCTATCACCTTCAGATTGGTTCGCTGGACCCCTAAGTCACCAGGATGAGGGCATTTGGATGTGGGGCCTGGGAGAGGTAATTAGACTTAGAAGAGGAATAAGATGGTGGTCCGCAAGTTAGGAAGAGTACCCTGCCCAGGGAACCAAATCAGCTGGCACTTTGCTAGTGGCAGCCTGCGTTAAAATAGCTCACTAAGGGATTCAATGACAGGACTCTGGAAAGTTCATCATCTTCTTAGTTTCTTATGTCAAGTAGGTCATTGTCCCTGAATGTGAGTGCTGGCAAGAGATACTAGAATGATGAGCATGTAGGAAGCAGGAGGCAGATGAGGTGTTAATGGCCTAACTGATGAAAACAGGGATACTACACGGATTCAGGCTGCAGTTGTGTCCAGATGTCAGATGTGGACGGTTCACACAGGGTCCAGTGTGGAAGTGAATGGCATGGGACAGACTGGCTGAAGGGAAGCCAAGTTTTCATCTGCTTTTATTAGTGGAAGTAAGAGATGATCGGTGGAAAGTAGTTCAAAAAGTGGCAGTAAGCTTGTATTCAATAAACTTATGCCCTTTTTACATTAAGCTGGAAGCAACTTACGTTGTGAGAATGAGACAGTGTGTCCAAAGAGTACGGCAAGATTTGGCTTGGCAGTAAGTAAATGTACTAAGCAGGGGGACACATAGATTGTAGTGACCAATTCAAGCCCTCAGGTGATACCCTGCTCTTCAGGAGATGCTGCTCTTGGGTCTGATCATAGAGTGTTGCTGTGCGCAGTGATGTCGTGATGCTGACAGGAACTGTCTGCTGTGCTGAGCGTTAGCATTTGACCTGATGCACAGATTTAGCATAGACTCTAAGATGCATGCAACATTGACCTGAGAACTGGAAGTTGAGAGTAGGAGGTGCAGGTTTGTGGGAATAAATATAGATGTTGTTGGCATATAGAGGTGGTATTTGAAGGTGTATTGGAGAGACCTGCTGTGTGTCTTTGACAGAGGACAAATAAAACCAAGGCTGTGCAAGCTCAAAGTGAAGGTTGATTCCCTTGCTGAGCCCAAATTTCTGACCCAGCGTGGACCTTGCGTGGCCTCCCAGTGAGAGAAGCATGATCTGTCACAGCTCCTGTCCTCCAAAGGCCAGCAGGACTCCCAGACCTGACTTGGGGAACAACGACTCTCCAGGTTCTTCTCCTCAGCTTCCTTTCCCCAGGGAGAACTGGGGACAGAACTCTCAACTATTTGAACTTCATCAAAAGACCAATATGTTAACATTTCAACCATCAACATTTCCTTAAAATAGCCACGTCCTTACATAGCTGATAAATTAAAGCATACTAATTGAGGAAATTGGATATTCCCAAATAAATCAACATTGACCTCAAGAGTTGTTGCTCTTTTTATATCATACATCCCTTTAAATGCTTTAAACATCTTATAAAGTAGACAGCATGCTATTATCGTAAGATTGGTTATTACTTTTACAAAAAATAAATAAATAAATAAAACCCTACAAAGTACAATTCCATGAACCAAAGATTACTTCTTCATTTCTCTTTGTTGAGAACTTTACTTACCTAACGCTACCAGTTAGGTCACCTTCTAAGAACCACTGAGGCAACACTTTGAAGTTGACCATTGGAGACAGCAGTAGAAACAAGCAACCTGAATGAATTTCTGATGTTTCACAATGGAGATCTGCCATACAATTGCAAAGAACCTTTTTTGAGTTGCTTCAGGTAAAGATAGACATTCTGATATTGATAGTTTTGTGAAAATCTTCTATGAAAAGACTTCTGTATGCGTGTGTTTGTTAGCTTTTAATCAACACTACAATAAACCTCTTTTGCAACAATGGCTGTATTTGGGGGATACTCTCAGTAGTTACTACTTTGCATTACAAGTTATAGGTGCATTGGTGGTTCAGTGGTAGAATTCTCGCCTCCCACGCGGGAGATCCGGGTTCGATTCCCGGCCAATGCAGGTTTGCTTTTTGCGTTTTCGGGATCTTTACACTTCTCTGCAAAATTACACTGCACAGGCCACTGTTAGGATCCTTGATCTAGGCAACCCTGTCCTGATGACACGTCCCACCTGAAGCAGAACACAATCTGAGTAGAATCTCAAAGTTACTGCGCTCAACAAGAGCGTAGGAGAGTTTTTGCACTTTGGAATGCTGGTTCTTGGAGCCCCTGCCACTACCACCTAGGCTCCTGGACGGTCCCTGAAAACTTCAAGAACACCCAGGTCCTGGATCACGGACTGGACCTTGGGCTGAGCGCTGAGCCGCCTCCCTGTGGAAGGAGAGGAGCCGCGGAGCCGGCGAGAGCACCTGGGGGCCTGGGGCACAGACACCGTGAACCAGATTTCTTGGCCAGGGCCGCCATCTCTGCCTCCGTAAGTTCAGACGCTGTTCTGAGAAGGGGTCCACGTCCCCCGCAGTGTGTGCGTCAACAGGTGTTGGCCTGAAAATTACATCTTTAATAAAAGAAAACGAAGTGTTTATCTTTAAACAACAGTCAAATGTTGAGGAAGAACATGTAAGACCTCCTGACCTGAGATAAGTGACCTAAAATTTCCTTTCTCTTCCCTGAAAGAACCTCTATCCCCTGTCGCCTGAGAGCTGAGATTGGGGAAACCACACATCCTGAGAAGAGGGGCTGAGTAACAAAGCAAACTGAATTCCCAACTGGTGAGGCCAAGGCAACTTGGGCTGGCTGACAAGGTCACAGCAGAAGGTGTCTCAGCAAGGCGTGAGAATGACTGCTGTGGTCCTCTTGGTGGTTTTAGGTTTGTTGGGAACTACACTCTGCATAAGAAAGCCAGAGCTTCCTGGTGCTGCTGCTAATGATTCCTGTATTTCTAATTTTAGGGAAGAGCACCTAGTCTCATAATCCCCAAAATGTCCATTGCTTGGTAGGATGTTAATCAAGTCAAATGTCAGTGTAGGAGAAGGGGTTGATGCTTTATGCAAGGTTGAGCTGTTTGTGGGAAAGAAGTAAAAGGCAACAGGCTCCCTGGTGTATACTTCCCACTAAAACAAAGATAAATGTTATTGAAGCTTTAATTCAATATGTGCTACAAATACAACAATGGTTAGGATGTCAAAACTGTGGAATAGATCTACGTGAACCTTTAGATAAGTACAATAAAGAAAATAAAGCGTTACAGAGAGAACTACAAAAGAGGGGATACATTTTAAAAAGGGCCTGCTTTGAACTTGGGGCTTCTGGTAAAGATTAGATTAGGAAGGTACTATTCTAGCTTGTGTAGCCAATTTCTGCATAGCTCGACAGCGCTCCAGGCCTTGGCTTGTGTGGGCAGCCCATTGTCTCGCACCTGTCTGTGATTGTATCCCATGCTCTAAATATGCCCCCTGAAAATCAAAGAAACTGTAACTAGATGTAGACATAGAATCTAGAGGCACCATAAAATACAAGGTCAGTGGTTCTAAGGAAATGGACAACAGACTTGCTATTGTAAGAAGAAAGAATCAATCATATGTGATTTATGCTATGAAAATAAAGTCTGGTGCCTGAAAGCTAGAGCCATGCCTTCAGCCTTGCTGTGAGTGTGTCTCTCATTTCTTCCTGTGCCAATGCCTCTCACACCTTCAGGAAATGCTGGACCGGCTGGAGCTGGACTCCAGCACCCAACTTGCACGGTGTCCACTATGAAGTGAGGGAGTTGAATGAGAAGGGCTGGAATCATGGGAAATGAAAGTGGTACATATGAGAAAAGCCGGATGAAGATGCAGGCGTCAAAGCTCTACATTTTGAATTGATTGTCCATTATCCTGGAGAGTCTGGTATTTCTTGGCATTTGAGCCTGCAGCAGTGCGGAGCTGTGCACATCTCATCTTACCAGTGTGTGCTGAAGTTATTATGGGCCTATACCTGTCAAGCAACAGATTTTTTTTTTTAAGAATTATTTCTTTGTTTGAAAGGCTGAGTTACAGAGACTGAGAGAGAGAAAAATCTTCCATCTGCTGATTTACCCCCTAAATGACCTCAAGAGCTGGGGCTGCGCCAGGCTGAAGCCAGGAGCTTCTTTCGGGTCTCCCACGTGGGTGCAGGGGCCCAATCACTTGGGCCATCCTCCACTGGCCACCCAAGCCCTTCCAAGCAGCACCATCTAAGACCAGGGCACTAAAACTCTCCTGGGAGAGAAGGCAAAGCACTGGCTCTGGTGGCTCCACACCAGAGAAGACAGCGCCGAGAACTCCAGGGACAAAGCAGAAGAGAGGGTGCGCAAGGGGTTGGGAGCCACAGGACGCACTCAGTACACGCTGGGGTTCCAGTTATTAAAACTGTCGGCTGCCTGAACCTTCAGAGGGGGCATGGGACCCTCACAGTGTCCTGAGAATCCTCTGGGGTAGGGGTGGGTTAATGTAAATAGATACTGTCAACCGGGGTGCCTGAGGAATATTGACAGTATCAGCTTGGTTTGAGATCCAGATGCGGATTTAAATTCAGTTTCTCTCCACCAATCAGTGGGTTCTGCTGCTGTGTTCCCATAGGATGGGAAGCCAAGCAGGCCCCTTCTCAGCTCCCCTCTGGAGCTCACAAACCAGAAAGCACTGGTTCAGGTCAGCCTAGGCAGAGGACTGAGGCCTATGGAGAAGATTCCCTGTAAGAAACCCTGAGGGGCCTACACTGTGGTCTGTGGCGCTGGCTTCCCCATAGTCTCGGGTTCGTGTCCCGGCTGCTTCCCTGGACAGCAGCGGAGGATGGCCAAGTCCTTGGGCCCCTGCACCCACCTGGGGATTTGGAAAAAGCTCCTGGCACCTGGCTGTGGATTGTCTCAGCTTCAGCTGTGGAGGCCATTTGGGGAGTGAACCAGCAGAAGGAAGACTTCGCTCTGTGTCTCCATCTTTCTCTAACTCTGTATTTCAAATAAATAAGCAAATATTTAAAAGAAAAGAACAGAAATATATATATAGAGAGAAAGTGAGAGAGAAAGAAAGGAAAGAAAACCTGAAAGCATTTCCCTCTTGTAAATGTGGCAGGAGCGGGGTGACAATGGCCAGCACGGGAGAAGAGAAACGTGGAGCTGCGAGGCCACTTCTCCTCTTCACTCTGCTCCTCGCTTCAGGAAAAGAATCTTGTTTCCGCCCGGTTTCGAACCGGGGACCTTTCGCGTGTGAGGCGAACGTGATAACCACTACACTACGGAAACCTACCACAGTGTTACCTGCTAAAATATTTCCCTGAAAGCCATGCAGATGAAGCCTGTGCCCTGGTATCTCCATGAGACAATATCGTGCCTTTCTCGTCCCCTTCCCGCCGCCATCGGTCACTTCCCCCATCCACAGAGGATAACAAACCCCGCGTTTCCACGAACACGTTAGGGTCCTGCGGGACAGAGGGGGCAGTGTCCGTTCCCCTGCGGGAGCAGCACGGGCGCCAGCCTCTGGAGAACCCGCACTCCCTGCGGCCACGCACGCCCGCGCCTCGCCGCCCTCGCACATCCCCGAAGGAGCCGCTGGGGCTCCTCTGAGGGCCGCCCCGGGAGCTGCCGGGTGCCCGCCGCTCCCACAGGAGCCGCGCAGCCAGGGCCCCGCCACGGTCCCTGGACCCGGGGCAGGCCAGGCAGAGGCTGAAGGGGAGGACTGAGCCGACGAAAGCGGCAAGGACAGCCCAGTGTCATTCCGGGGGGGCCCGAGGGACATGGGTCTGCTCGCCTTGGTCCGCGCCGCTTGCTTGAACTCCGTCACCACGAGGAAGGACCGGGTGACAGCAAGGCCCGTCCGCGAGCCACAGGAACACACGCGCTGCTGGCGGGTTAGATGTGGAGTCGAGGAACGCCCCGGCGTCAGAGCCCTGGTGTTTGGGATTGCTCTGAGCGTGGGAGGATGGGGACCGAGCTCCAGCTGAGATGGAAACACTCAGGGGCGGCAGGGTTTGGGGGACGGGCTCGTGGTGGTCTCTGGGGACCCCAAGGCCTTGCTTGAGAGAGATTCCCTCGGGCGTCTGTGTCCCCGCTTGCGTGTGCGTTGTCGTGGGAGCTCGTAGCGGCTCAACTCTCAGCTCCTCGTACCCTGGGCGCCTTCGGGTCTCCCTCCCGCCGGCCACCCCCGGGTGCCCTGGCGGCTGCGCACACCTCCCCGGAGGCCCGCTGTCTGCTCCCCAAGGCTGCGTGCTGTCTGAGCTCAGCCGGGACGCAAGGCTGCCTGCGGGGCGGGGCTCCTGGTGGGTCCGGTGCGATTCGCCCTTTGGCGAGAATCTGGAGGGGGCGGCCTCCCAGGGCTTCCCGGAAGACGAGAAGAGGCGCAGGTGTGGTAACATGGATTAGTTCTTCTCCGACGTGCGTGTCCAACGCAGCCGCTGCTGCTAGGGAAACACAGCAGGCAGCGCTTGCTGCGTGTCCCTGGTGGTCTAGTGGCTAGGATTCGGCGCTTTCACCGCCGCGGCCCGGGTTCGATTCCCGGTCAGGGAAGGGTCGTTTTATGCCCCCTCGGTCTTCGCAACTCTCACTCTGGGCCTGCTGTTGTCATCTCCATTTCCCACTCAGGCCCCTGTCATCCCACAAGCAACCTACCCCAGGCTACACAACGATGTGGCTTAAACTCCGCCACTACAGTGCAGTAAGAAATGAGCTTTTGAAAGTGTGCAGGAAAATTTCACAGGAGTCTGTCAAGAGCTGGCTGACGCCCAGCATGGAAACTCTCTGTGGGGCTCTGCCTGGCCTGTGGCACTGCAGCCATCAGCATTCACTGCTCCCAGCACAGGGAGATCACCATCTGCAGCACACTCTCCTCCAAGGCCCAGACCAGTTCAACACATGGTGAACACTTCCTCTGCAGCTCAGGGTGAAATGTGAAAGGGAAATGGGGATTCCTTCCTAGGAGGATGATGTGAGTAATAAAGGGCTCCTCCTTATACCTGCCACGTGAAGGAGAGGGAGAAAGAGGAGACTGATGGGGTTTATATTGCTATGCAAATAGCCCAGTGGGTCCTGAGTGAATTAACACAGTCTCAATCTCCTGCCAAGAAAAGATTATATGAACATACTCCAGGAAAGCAAAGCTGGACATAAAGAAAGGGAAGACAAAGACTGATGCTGTGTTCTAAACACACACCAGCGATGCTGCTGCCCAGAGGGCTCCTCTGTCCATGCAGGAGCTGCCCTGGCCCCTGGGGGTTTTTGGAAGGGGAGCATGCTGCTGGCACCACAGTTACTCATGGCCTTTCTTTCACCAGACATGCAGGCTGTTGGTTTGGATGGCAGTGCAGCAATGGGAATAAACCACCCATGTTTTGGGGGGAAAATAAAAGAAACTCTGTGTTGCTGCACAAAGTGTGACATTGTGGCCATTTACCAAGACTTGGCAATGTCAGAGACCTGTCTTTAGGAAAATCACCTTTCAACTGTCACTCTGATGGGACCTTGGGAGGAGGCAAGGGGACAGGATGCCTGATAACTGAGCAAGACTGGTAGTATTCCTACATGATTGGAAAATGCAGGGATACCATCCACGGACTATAATTATCAAGACCATTTCAGAGCGCGGGGGGCTGGTGCTGTGCCATAGTGGGTAAAGCCACTGCCTGCAGTAGTGACATCCCATATGGGGGGAGGGTTTTTAGTCCCAGCTGCTCCACTTCCAATGCAGCTCTCTGCTGTGGCCTAGAAAAGCAGTAGAAGATGGCCCAAGTCCATGGACCCTGCACATGCATGTGACCCAAAAGAAGCTCCTGGTTCCTGGCTTCAGATCACATCAGCTCTGGCTGTTGTAGACATTGGGGGAATGAACTAGCAGACGGAAAACCTCTCTCTCTCTCTCTCTCTCTCTCTCTCTCTCTCTCTCTCTCTGCCCCTCCCTGCCAGAATGTAACTCTGCCTTTCAAATTAATAGATAACTCTTGAGAAAAAAAAAAAGACCATCTCAGGAAAAGAGCTGTCCCATGAAAGGCAGGTTGTGTATATGGACTGTGGAGTTGACTGAAACTTTCCCGTGCTCCCATCACTCTCCTCTATGGGCCACTGTGCGTGCATCAGATGATCTATCCAGTGGTGGCAGTGTGGCTCAGGCGAGATGTCAACCAGGAACACTGAAAATCATCTGACCCACCCAGGACTGCACTTGACACCTGAGCCCAGCACTCTTTTCAGCCTATATGCCTTTTCAAGGAGAAGCTTCTAGGCATGTCTACACAGATGCTACAGCTCAGTACTGACAGAAGCGGTGAGTGTGCAGAAGGAAGAAGCTACTGGAAGGTTTTGAGCCACACTTTATTTACAAGGGGAGCACTCACAGCCTGCGTACTCAGCAGAGGTGGCTTCTTGTGCCTCAGACAGGACGATGTCACTGCTGGAAGGCTGAGCACAGTTGCGCTGGCCGGAAGGAGTCAGATACCATTCATCCACCGCATCCTCGGGCTCCACACTCCCTCCCTCCCCCTGGTGCTCTCGGTGGGGCCTGGTGGGAGAGGCAAGATGAGAGAGGTAACCGAGTTAGCGAACAAAGTTCATTACAGGTCCTGATCTGAAGCTCATGAAGCAGCACCAACACCAGAGAGGACAACGCAACAAGAAGCAATGTGGCATCCACTTCTGACGGGGCGAGGTGTGCTTAGAGCTGGGGTAGAGACAGCAGCAGGTGCTCAGTGCACTGACACATAGCTCAGTGTGAAGAAGACGACTCAGGAACTGCCCTAAATCCAGTTAGACACCCAAAACAGTGAACACAGGATGTGTAAATAAAGCATTGTGTTTTATATTACATGAAGTGGCACATAGAACATTAGCTCCTGAGACAGCAAAACCTCCCTGGACTCTTCTACCTTTGAGATTTCTCCAGATATTTGATGTCATTTGAGTTTGTTTTTCAAGGTAACTTTCTGGGAATGAAACATCTGCCAACAAATCTCAGGAAAACTGTACAGAAATGAGACAGGCATCTCAATCTGGGGTTCAAGCATGAAGGTTTAAAACTCACTCAGAAACCAAGGGCCACTGCTTGGTTTCCCTTTCGGTCAGACTGATTAAAAGTGAACTTGAGACAACAGTTACAGTTATTGGAAGTCTGCAAGCTAGCTTAGAAGTTTAGCTGTCAACACCCGCAGCACAGCAGCTATGTGCAGTGCCCACCAAATCCTCCTGTTGGACCAGGCTCTTAGTTAAGCAGGGGTGGCCACACTCCCCTTGTTGGAGGTTCAGAGATCCCTGAACAGTAAGCTTGTGCTGACAAGTAAGTGAAGAGAGGGACACTAATGGAGTTCCTAAACCACCTGGAATATGACTTAGTGTCATTCCAGAAAAAGAGCGGTTTCCAAGTTGGCTGATATTCGAAGCCCTGTATACCAGCCATAAGGAAGCAGTTGCATAGGCAACGCTACACTGTGGACACAGCTGCACAGGGGCGAAAGACATGCATGATACATCTTCCTAGTGCATAATACAACGACCGCTGTGGTGTTCTCATGAAGCCATCCAGGCTTCAGAAGATTTTGAAAGTACTTGCACAGTGTACAGAAACTTATTTTTACAAATTATCACTTACAATGGTGAGAACGCTGTTGATAAAGCAAGCACAACTGAGGCACACACTTGGGGACCGAACACTTCTGTCGGTCTTGTATCACAGATGTCAAATGCAAGTCCCCCAAACGGACCTCACCGGCGCCAGCCCACGGGACCCCAGGACTGGGTTCATCCTAGGTGTGTGTTTCAGGCCTCCTGGGCTCCCAGCAGGTGGTCTAAGAGAGTGGCATGACGTGGGGAGGTGGCCTTTGTGGGGACAGCAGAAAGTAGAGACAAGAGACAAGAATGTGCTCATCCGCGGGCAGCACCTGGTAAAAATGCAACGGCAGCCGTCCCTGGGTGGGCTCGAACCACCAACCTTTCGGTTAACAGCCGAACGCGCTAACCGATTGCGCCACAGAGACTGGGCTCTGAACGCACAGGGACCGATCCTTCCCCGGGCAACTTCCGGCTTTGAAGGGAGACGTTTCGGGCTTCGGAGCCCGGTCACCGCCGAGAGGCCAGCGGGAGCCGGACTGTGTGCCACGCAGGCAACCGTGCTTAGGGAGATCGGGCAGCCGCGGGGCAGCCGCGGGGCCTTCCCAACTCAGGAGCCCGCACCTGGCAGTCAACACACGGTCCGCACACCGCAAGAGCACTGAAGTCTGAAGGCCGGTTCCATGGTGTAATGGTGAGCACTCTGGACTCTGAACCCAGCGATCCGAGTTCAAATCTCGGTGGGACCTTCGCCTTTAACTTACTGAACAGCCATTTTGATTGTTTAAATGGGATTTATTACCGCTCCCGAGGTCCTTCCGCCTTCTAGGGGACAAGAAGGCCTCTCTGCAGGGTACGGACTGCTCTGGGCCTCGGTGCCTCATTGTCCCCGGCTGTAACCTGGAACCTCGCAGGTTTGTCCGGCTCTCCCTCTCTGCCTGGAGTCCGCGTTCCAGAAACGGGTTCTTTACACCGGCCCGGTCCCCAGGGAAATGGTGTAGAATTCTACACTGGGTGTAGAATGATGTGAATGTGCTGGAGCTGGGAAGCAGGTGACCATGAAGCTTGTTCCCCGTCAGCCTGTCAGTGCAGCCCCTCAGGCCCTGCCGTGGAGTTCAGGGAATTAGCAGGAAGCCTTCTCTTAAGCGAATGTGAATACCTTGCCTCACTGTAATTCTCTCCTGGACAGGATGCACCTCCAACCTCTACTGGCAGGTCCTGGATTCCATTGTGCAGCTGTATGATGAAAACAGGGTCCTCAGGGAAAAATACCAGAGACTCCCTGTGTGCAGGAACCCTGTGTGCAGAGGTAAGTGGTGAGGGCACAGCGGGAGGCCTTGGAAAATGTTGCCTTCAATGAGTCTTCTCATGAAAGAAACTACACAGAGAGCTTTTAGGTCTTCTTCTCCCAAAGAGAACCCAACAGCAAGGAAACCAAACTTTTAGGGAACTGCTTCTGGGTTTGCATTTGCCTCCCCTACAATGGATGGAACAAATCAAAACCAAACCCCAAATCCTTCCCTAAGAAGATGGGTTGACGGGAAACACCTAAGGAATGAGAAATGAGCATTTTTCCACTTTTCATTTTTTTTAATTTTTTTTTTTTGACAGGCAGAGTTAGACAGTGAGAGAGAGATAGAGATAGAGAGAAAGGTCTTTCTTCCATTGGTCCACCTCCAAAATGGCTGCTACTGCCAGCGTGCTGTGCTGATCCGAAGCCAGGAGCCAGGTGCTTCTCCTGGTCTCCCATGTGGGTGCAGGGCCCAAGCACTTGGACCATCCTCCACTGCCTTCCCTGGCCACAGCAAGAGAGCTGGACTGGAAGAGGAGCAACCGGGACAGGACCGGCGCCCCCACCGGGGCAAGAACCCGGATTGCCGGCACCGTGGCTCACTATGCTAATCCTCCACCTCACTTTTTATTAAAGAACTTTTTGGTTATTTACTGAAGATATTCCTGGAGACGCCCTAAGGAGAAATTACCTTTGCAGAATGTTGCTTTCCCCTGGGATCAGGGGCATCAGCCAAGATCTATGCCTTGCTCTTCGCTTGGCAATTTGCTTTTTTCTGCTTCTGCTCACTTCTTTCCACCAGCCCTGCCTTCTGTCTGTACAAGAACACTGACAAGACTCACCGGGCAAAGCGTGTTCCTGTCCCAGCCAAAGTCGTGCTCTCCCTGTAGAACTTGTCCAGCTTCCTCCAGGTGGAAGCCCTCCCTCCGCCTTCCCTGACATTCTGTGATGTAGCAGAAGACATGTTGGTGTCCAGCTCAGGCTTTTGACCTCTAGGTCATGTGGGTTGAGTCCTTAGCCCCTTGTCACCATGATCTTCTCACAGTCTTGTTATTGTCCAAGGACCCTGGTGCCTCTCACACTGTAGGGCTCTCCCTGTGGCCCCACCCTCCTATGAGATGGATTTAGGAGAATTTTCCTGCAAATGTCATCTCTTTGCTGTAACAAGTCTGTGAATGTGCATGTTTGAGCTACAGCTCTCATCCTAGGGCCTGACAAAGACCTTTATTTTCCTCAGGGGCAGCACGCAGGGTAAACTGAGGCCAAGGAGGAGGAGCTGGTGGGGGTCTGGCTAACTCACCTGCAGCAGCAGCTGGGAGCAGGGCTCTTGGCATCGGGAGGTGCTGGAGCCCTCTGTCCCACACCACGGGCAGCCAGCACACTTCAGGAGACTCTGCCTTGAATGTGCTAGCGCCACCATCTCCTTCTGGCCTGCAATCCACTCCTGTAACTTCTCCCCTTCCCCACAGTCCGGCTCCCCCTGGTCTCCATCTCCACCCAGCTCCAGCCCCAGCCCCAGGCCCTTATCAGCAAGACCACACAGAAGATTGTTAATGAGTTGTTTTTGTTTGTTTATTTATCTATTTCAGGTAACAACTGAAGTATTAAATGACTTGTTTAATTTCAATACCAAAAGTTAAGTCAGCAATAATTCTCCAATTGATGAGAAAATAAAACAACAAAGCAAGTCTAAATCAAAGAAGTCACCATCTCTGAGAACCAAATTACACGGCAGGACCAATGGACCCTTTGCTTGCAGAAATCCCAGCCCTTCTTCTGCAAATGGGATAGCCCCTAAGACACCAATGCCCAGATCAGGAGAGGATCCTCAAAGGCACTCATCCTTTTCCCTCCCCATCCCAGCCAGGAAAGAGCAAGGATTTGAGTCCAGGAACAGGCAGAAAAAAAGTCCCTGCAGATGGTTTACCAGCTCTTAGGCACATGTTCATTTTACTTGAACGGTAGGGTTTAGAAACCTCAGAAAATAAATTTCATTTTACATACATTTTGTTGCCTATCTTTTTTGTACAAGTTGAAATTAAAACTTTCTTTCTCCAGCAATGTCTATCCTTCTTTTTAAAGGTGTTGTTATTTGGAAGGCACGGTGACTTGCACACACACACAGAGTGAAAGAGAGCGAGAGTGAGAGCAAGAGCGAGAGAGAGAAAGAGAGAGAGAGGTCTTTAATCCGCTGGTTCACTTCCCAATTGGCCTCAATGTCCAGAGCTGCACCGATCTGAAGAGAGGAGCCAGGAGCTTCTTCCAGGTCTCCCATGCAGGTGCAGGGGCCCAAGGACTTGGGCCATCTCCCACTGCTTTCCCAGGCCATAGTAGAGAGTTAGATTGGGGGTGGAGCTGCAGGGTCTTGGAATGGTGCCCATATGGGATGCCAGCACTGCAGGAAGCAGCTTTACGCGCTATGGCGCAGTGGTGGCCCCTAAACTCCCATCGTCATAGGTACACTCCTGTATACTGCAGAGTGGTAGCACCAGTCCAGGGCCATCAATCATTCCAGAATCAAATGTCACTAAGTCCCTGGGATTGCACAGGAAAACTGCATTGGGTCCCCCACTCTGACAACTGACATAGGTCAGGCAAGAAATTCTGTGATGCAGGAGGCAGGTCTGTAGGGTCTGTAGGAGAGCAGGGTCACACAGGTTCACTGCCAGACAACCCAAGGGAACAGTCACAGAATCTTTGCAAAGAGTCTTGAGAGGTGGCTCTTCACTCCTGATGTTGAAAGTCCTCCTGAGCGCCCGGATTTCCGTCCTAAAGGTTTCAGTGCAGCCCACAGACGGAGACATGTGCCCAGATTGCACTGGGCATTTTCACAAACTTCAGTCTTGTTTGGATTTCTTTTCCTGAAGCTGAACTTTTCCTGTCCACTGACTTGTCTTTGGCAATCCACCATAAAGCTGGACATCTTTGAAACACAGGAAGCCCCAGGCTTACCAGACCTCTAGGCTAGCAGGCTGATTCAGGTAGGCACCAGGGAGACACTTTCCCCACACTCTGGTGTGGGAGGGGCCTTGGAGGAGAGTGCGCTGCAGATGGTGATCTCCCTGTGCTGGGAGCAGTGAATGCTGATGGCTGCAGCGCCACAGGCCAGGCAGAGCCCCACAGAGAGTTTCCATGCTGGGCGTCAGCCAGCTCTTGACAGACTCCTGTGAAATTTTCCTGCACACTTTCAAAAGCTCATTTCTTACTGCACTGTAGTGGCGGAGTTTAAGCCACATCGTTGTGTAGCCTGGGGTAGGTTGCTTGTGGGATGACAGGGGCCTGAGTGGGAAATGGAGATGACAACAGCAGGCCCAGAGTGAGAGTTGCGAAGACCGAGGGGGCATAAAACGACCCTTCCCTGACCGGGAATCGAACCCGGGCCGCGGCGGTGAAAGCGCCGAATCCTAGCCACTAGACCACCAGGGACACGCAGCAAGCGCTGCCTGCTGTGTTTCCCTAGCAGCAGCGGCTGCGTTGGACACGCACGTCGGAGAAGAACTAATCCATGTTACCACACCTGCGCCTCTTCTCGTCTTCCGGGAAGCCCTGGGAGGCCGCCCCCTCCAGATTCTCGCCAAAGGGCGAATCGCACCGGACCCACCAGGAGCCCCGCCCCGCAGGCAGCCTTGCGTCCCGGCTGAGCTCAGACAGCACGCAGCCTTGGGGAGCAGACAGCGGGCCTCCGGGGAGGTGTGCGCAGCCGCCAGGGCACCCGGGGGTGGCCGGCGGGAGGGAGACCCGGAGGCGCCCAGGGTACGAGGAGCTGAGAGTTGAGCCGCTACGAGCTCCCACGACAACGCACACGCAAGCAGGGACACAGACGCCCGAGGGAATCTCTCTCAAGCAAGGCCTTGGGGTCCCCAGAGACCACCACGAGCCCGTCCCCCAAACCCTGCCGCCCCTGAGTGTTTCCATCTCAGCTGGAGCTCGGTCCCCATCCTCCCACGCTCAGAGCAATCCCAAACACCAGGGCTCTGACGCCGGGGCGTTCCTCGACTCCACATCTAACCCGCCAGCAGCGCGTGTGTTCCTGTGGCTCGCGGACGGGCCTTGCTGTCACCCGGTCCTTCCTCGTGGTGACGGAGTTCAAGCAAGCGGCGCGGACCAAGGCGAGCAGACCCATGTCCCTCGGGCCCCCCCGGAATGACACTGGGCTGTCCTTGCCGCTTTCGTCGGCTCAGTCCTCCCCTTCAGCCTCTGCCTGGCCTGCCCCGGGTCCAGGGACCGTGGCAGGGCCCTGGCTGCGCGGCTCCTGTGGGAGCGGCGGGCACCCGGCAGCTCCCGGGGCGGCCCTCAGAGGAGCCCCAGCGGCTCCTTCGGGGATGTGCGAGGGCGGCGAGGCGCGGGCGTGCGTGGCCGCAGGGAGTGCGGGTTCTCCAGAGGCTGGCGCCCGTGCTGCTCCCGCAGGGGAACGGACACTGCCCCCTCTGTCTCGCAGGACCCTAACGTGTTCGTGGAAACGCGGGGTTTGTTATCCTCTGTGGATGGGGGAAGTGACCGATGGCGGCGGGAAGGGGACGAGAAAGGCACGATATTGTCTCATGGAGATACCAGGGCACAGGCTTCATCTGCATGGCTTTCAGGGAAATATTTTAGCAGGTAACACTGTGGTAGGTTTCCGTAGTGTAGTGGTTATCACGTTCGCCTCACACGCGAAAGGTCCCCGGTTCGAAACCGGGCGGAAACAAGATTCTTTTCCTGAAGCGAGGAGCAGAGTGAAGAGGAGAAGTGGCCTCGCAGCTCCACGTTTCTCTTCTCCCGTGCTGGCCATTGTCACCCCGCTCCTGCCACATTTACAAGAGGGAAATGCTTTCAGGTTTTCTTTCCTTTCTTTCTCTCTCACTTTCTCTCTATATATATATTTCTGTTCTTTTCTTTTAAATATTTGCTTATTTATTTGAAATACAGAGTTAGAGAAAGATGGAGACACAGAGCGAAGTCTTCCTTCTGCTGGTTCACTCCCCAAATGGCCTCCACAGCTGAAGCTGAGACAATCCACAGCCAGGTGCCAGGAGCTTTTTCCAAATCCCCAGGTGGGTGCAGGGGCCCAAGGACTTGGCCATCCTCCGCTGCTGTCCAGGGAAGCAGCCGGGACACGAACCCGAGACTATGGGGAAGCCAGCGCCACAGACCACAGTGTAGGCCCCTCAGGGTTTCTTACAGGGAATCTTCTCCATAGGCCTCAGTCCTCTGCCTAGGCTGACCTGAACCAGTGCTTTCTGGTTTGTGAGCTCCAGAGGGGAGCTGAGAAGGGGCCTGCTTGGCTTCCCATCCTATGGGAACACAGCAGCAGAACCCACTGATTGGTGGAGAGAAACTGAATTTAAATCCGCATCTGGATCTCAAACCAAGCTGATACTGTCAATATTCCTCAGGCACCCCGGTTGACAGTATCTATTTACATTAACCCACCCCTACCCCAGAGGATTCTCAGGACACTGTGAGGGTCCCATGCCCCCTCTGAAGGTTCAGGCAGCCGACAGTTTTAATAACTGGAACCCCAGCGTGTACTGAGTGCGTCCTGTGGCTCCCAACCCCTTGCGCACCCTCTCTTCTGCTTTGTCCCTGGAGTTCTCGGCGCTGTCTTCTCTGGTGTGGAGCCACCAGAGCCAGTGCTTTGCCTTCTCTCCCAGGAGAGTTTTAGTGCCCTGGTCTTAGATGGTGCTGCTTGGAAGGGCTTGGGTGGCCAGTGGAGGATGGCCCAAGTGATTGGGCCCCTGCACCCACGTGGGAGACCCGAAAGAAGCTCCTGGCTTCAGCCTGGCGCAGCCCCAGCTCTTGAGGTCATTTAGGGGGTAAATCAGCAGATGGAAGATTTTTCTCTCTCTCAGTCTCTGTAACTCAGCCTTTCAAACAAAGAAATAATTCTTAAAAAAAAAAATCTGTTGCTTGACAGGTATAGGCCCATAATAACTTCAGCACACACTGGTAAGATGAGATGTGCACAGCTCCGCACTGCTGCAGGCTCAAATGCCAAGAAATACCAGACTCTCCAGGATAATGGACAATCAATTCAAAATGTAGAGCTTTGACGCCTGCATCTTCATCCGGCTTTTCTCATATGTACCACTTTCATTTCCCATGATTCCAGCCCTTCTCATTCAACTCCCTCACTTCATAGTGGACACCGTGCAAGTTGGGTGCTGGAGTCCAGCTCCAGCCGGTCCAGCATTTCCTGAAGGTGTGAGAGGCATTGGCACAGGAAGAAATGAGAGACACACTCACAGCAAGGCTGAAGGCATGGCTCTAGCTTTCAGGCACCAGACTTTATTTTCATAGCATAAATCACATATGATTGATTCTTTCTTCTTACAATAGCAAGTCTGTTGTCCATTTCCTTAGAACCACTGACCTTGTATTTTATGGTGCCTCTAGATTCTATGTCTACATCTAGTTACAGTTTCTTTGATTTTCAGGGGGCATATTTAGAGCATGGGATACAATCACAGACAGGTGCGAGACAATGGGCTGCCCACACAAGCCAAGGCCTGGAGCGCTGTCGAGCTATGCAGAAATTGGCTACACAAGCTAGAATAGTACCTTCCTAATCTAATCTTTACCAGAAGCCCCAAGTTCAAAGCAGGCCCTTTTTAAAATGTATCCCCTCTTTTGTAGTTCTCTCTGTAACGCTTTATTTTCTTTATTGTACTTATCTAAAGGTTCACGTAGATCTATTCCACAGTTTTGACATCCTAACCATTGTTGTATTTGTAGCACATATTGAATTAAAGCTTCAATAACATTTATCTTTGTTTTAGTGGGAAGTATACACCAGGGAGCCTGTTGCCTTTTACTTCTTTCCCACAAACAGCTCAACCTTGCATAAAGCATCAACCCCTTCTCCTACACTGACATTTGACTTGATTAACATCCTACCAAGCAATGGACATTTTGGGGATTATGAGACTAGGTGCTCTTCCCTAAAATTAGAAATACAGGAATCATTAGCAGCAGCACCAGGAAGCTCTGGCTTTCTTATGCAGAGTGTAGTTCCCAACAAACCTAAAACCACCAAGAGGACCACAGCAGTCATTCTCACGCCTTGCTGAGACACCTTCTGCTGTGACCTTGTCAGCCAGCCCAAGTTGCCTTGGCCTCACCAGTTGGGAATTCAGTTTGCTTTGTTACTCAGCCCCTCTTCTCAGGATGTGTGGTTTCCCCAATCTCAGCTCTCAGGCGACAGGGGATAGAGGTTCTTTCAGGGAAGAGAAAGGAAATTTTAGGTCACTTATCTCAGGTCAGGAGGTCTTACATGTTCTTCCTCAACATTTGACTGTTGTTTAAAGATAAACACTTCGTTTTCTTTTATTAAAGATGTAATTTTCAGGCCAACACCTGTTGACGCACACACTGCGGGGGACGTGGACCCCTTCTCAGAACAGCGTCTGAACTTATGGAGGCAGAGATGGCGGCCCTGGCCAAGAAATCTGGTTCACGGTGTCTGTGCCCCAGGCCCCCAGGTGCTCTCGCCGGCTCCGCGGCTCCTCTCCTTCCACAGGGAGGCGGCTCAGCGCTCAGCCCAAGGTCCAGTCCGTGATCCAGGACCTGGGTGTTCTTGAAGTTTTCAGGGACCGTCCAGGAGCCTAGGTGGTAGTGGCAGGGGCTCCAAGAACCAGCATTCCAAAGTGCAAAAACTCTCCTACGCTCTTGTTGAGCGCAGTAACTTTGAGATTCTACTCAGATTGTGTTCTGCTTCAGGTGGGACGTGTCATCAGGACAGGGTTGCCTAGATCAAGGATCCTAACAGTGGCCTGTGCAGTGTAATTTTGCAGAGAAGTGTAAAGATCCCGAAAACGCAAAAAGCAAACCTGCATTGGCCGGGAATCGAACCCGGATCTCCCGCGTGGGAGGCGAGAATTCTACCACTGAACCACCAATGCACCTATAACTTGTAATGCAAAGTAGTAACTACTGAGAGTATCCCCCAAATACAGCCATTGTTGCAAAAGAGGTTTATTGTAGTGTTGATTAAAAGCTAACAAACACACGCATACAGAAGTCTTTTCATAGAAGATTTTCACAAAACTATCAATATCAGAATGTCTATCTTTACCTGAAGCAACTCAAAAAAGGTTCTTTGCAATTGTATGGCAGATCTCCATTGTGAAACATCAGAAATTCATTCAGGTTGCTTGTTTCTACTGCTGTCTCCAATGGTCAACTTCAAAGTGTTGCCTCAGTGGTTCTTAGAAGGTGACCTAACTGGTAGCGTTAGGTAAGTAAAGTTCTCAACAAAGAGAAATGAAGAAGTAATCTTTGGTTCATGGAATTGTACTTTGTAGGGTTTTATTTATTTATTTATTTATTGTAAAAGTAATAACCAATCTTACGATAATAGCATGCTGTCTACTTTATAAGATGTTTAAAGCATTTAAAGGGATGTATGATATAAAAAGAGCAACAACTCTTGAGGTCAATGTTGATTTATTTGGGAATATCCAATTTCCTCAATTAGTATGCTTTAATTTATCAGCTATGTAAGGACGTGGCTATTTTAAGGAAATGTTGATGGTTGAAATGTTAACATATTGGTCTTTTGATGAAGTTCAAATAGTTGAGAGTTCTGTCCCCAGTTCTCCCTGGGGAAAGGAAGCTGAGGAGAAGAACCTGGAGAGTCGTTGTTCCCCAAGTCAGGTCTGGGAGTCCTGCTGGCCTTTGGAGGACAGGAGCTGTGACAGATCATGCTTCTCTCACTGGGAGGCCACGCAAGGTCCACGCTGGGTCAGAAATTTGGGCTCAGCAAGGGAATCAACCTTCACTTTGAGCTTGCACAGCCTTGGTTTTATTTGTCCTCTGTCAAAGACACACAGCAGGTCTCTCCAATACACCTTCAAATACCACCTCTATATGCCAACAACATCTATATTTATTCCCACAAACCTGCACCTCCTACTCTCAACTTCCAGTTCTCAGGTCAATGTTGCATGCATCTTAGAGTCTATGCTAAATCTGTGCATCAGGTCAAATGCTAACGCTCAGCACAGCAGACAGTTCCTGTCAGCATCACGACATCACTGCGCACAGCAACACTCTATGATCAGACCCAAGAGCAGCATCTCCTGAAGAGCAGGGTATCACCTGAGGGCTTGAATTGGTCACTACAATCTATGTGTCCCCCTGCTTAGTACATTTACTTACTGCCAAGCCAAATCTTGCCGTACTCTTTGGACACACTGTCTCATTCTCACAACGTAAGTTGCTTCCAGCTTAATGTAAAAAGGGCATAAGTTTATTGAATACAAGCTTACTGCCACTTTTTGAACTACTTTCCACCGATCATCTCTTACTTCCACTAATAAAAGCAGATGAAAACTTGGCTTCCCTTCAGCCAGTCTGTCCCATGCCATTCACTTCCACACTGGACCCTGTGTGAACCGTCCACATCTGACATCTGGACACAACTGCAGCCTGAATCCGTGTAGTATCCCTGTTTTCATCAGTTAGGCCATTAACACCTCATCTGCCTCCTGCTTCCTACATGCTCATCATTCTAGTATCTCTTGCCAGCACTCACATTCAGGGACAATGACCTACTTGACATAAGAAACTAAGAAGATGATGAACTTTCCAGAGTCCTGTCATTGAATCCCTTAGTGAGCTATTTTAACGCAGGCTGCCACTAGCAAAGTGCCAGCTGATTTGGTTCCCTGGGCAGGGTACTCTTCCTAACTTGCGGACCACCATCTTATTCCTCTTCTAAGTCTAATTACCTCTCCCAGGCCCCACATCCAAATGCCCTCATCCTGGTGACTTAGGGGTCCAGCGAACCAATCTGAAGGTGATAGACATCAAGTAAGTAACACCAGCACCTGTGCTATGGGATCGGCTGGTTTTCGGTTTGTTCCCAGACCACGATAAAATGCCTAACACGTCCGGGAAAATCACTGCTCCCGTGTTTCTGCCCTTTTCGAACCAGGGACCTTTCACGTGTGAGGCAAACGTGATAACCATTACACTACGGTACCAGAAAGTGAGAGGGCTTTGGGATATGCCTCAGAAAACCTGACATCTGTCATCTTCAACTATCAACATTTTCTAATCTACAAAGGTCAACTGCATTTCCAAACTCAAGAAAACAAAAAAACAAAAAACAAAACGTCCCGGGAACCACCCCTGATTCCTCGGGCAAGGAGCCTGCAGCTCCGGATGGGTCCCGGCTTAGGGTCCCTTGGAGGCCCCACTCTTGGCTTTGGGATCCCGCATCTCACACAGGGTTTCCGGGTCCAGACGGAGCGCTGGGGGCCATTCTTCTTCCCCGCTGACTTTGCAGCCCCAGAAGCGGCAGGATCCCGCGGGCGGGTCAGGGGCGGCGGGGCCAGGCTCGTGGACGCGCCCCCTCGGGCGGGGCTGCGCGCGGCGCCCCGGTGGCCTTTGCCTCGCCGCCGGCCGTCAGCGCGCTGGGCTCTCTGCAGATGACGGCCGCCTCGGGCCCACCGGGAGCCGCCAACCCTTCCTCCCCGCGCCCTCCCCGGCGTCTGCGCTTCGTCCTCCCGGCACAGAGACCCCTCGGCTTCCTGCCGCAGTCGCTTACTCCCTTCGACGCGACCCAAATCCGGTCGTGGAATGGCGACCCCGGGTTTTAGTCGGTACGGTGGCAGCGTCCCAGGGCGTCGGCTGTCTTAACGCACGGGACATCAAGCCAGGTCAAGCCACGCTTGGGCGCCACGAGCCGCGACTGACGCGGGTTAGACCCGGGTGCAGCGGCCCGCGCCGATTTCACCGTTGCCCCGGTGTCAGTCTGGGGACTCCTTGTGAGGGACGGCTTCGTTTTACCCTTCACAACTCCCGAAACGCGTTTTCTGGGCTTTGGGGAACTTTCCCGTCCCAGGGGTCACGCAGTGCGCATTTTAACTTGGGACCCACGGAGACCACGGCCGTTTTCACCGAAGGCCTGGACCTCGCGTGCGCCTCACAGCAAAGGCCAGGCAGCTGGGAAGAGGTTCTTCTGCGTAAGGACGCCCGTGCCTTCGCTCCCCGCGGCGCGCTGCCGCCGCTCTCCGCCTGCCCCGCTGGTCTCCTTCAGACGGAAAACTGGGAAAGTCTGGGGAGGACGAGCCGTCCTCTCCAGCAGCCGCTGCTCTTCCGGCAAGCGGCCAGCGCGTCTCCTTCGCCCGCGAGGCTCCAGGGCGCCCACGCCGGGGAAGGCGCGGGCCGGAGGCTCCCCGGGGCCCCTGGCCGTGGCGCTGCACCCGCTCTGTTGGCCCTAACCGGAGACCTGGACGTGCGTGGATGACTTGGTCATCCTCAGCGGCGACTGCAGGCCGAGCCCCCCAAGAGACGGACTTCAGGGCAGCTTAGATCAGGAACTTCCGTGAGATTCCCGCCCGCCTTGTCCACTCGGGGGAGAGGACTCGCCGCCTCTCTGTCGTGTCTACGTCCTCTGGGGTTCCACGTGCACAGGACAAAGGGAGCAGGAGCAGGAGGGGCACTGTCGGGAGGCTGCACTGCTGGGGCAAACCTCATAAAGCGCTCCCTGGTTCATCTCGACGCACGGAAAGGGAAGGGTGCCAGGCTCCTGACCTCGCTCAGGGAACCCGTCCTTCCTGGCCCCAGAGAGCAGACCCAGAAGAGGGACAGATTCAGAGAAAAAGCTGGCCGGCGGCCCAGCCCCACGACCCCGAGAGGAAGTGTCCGAGCCAGCCGAGGGTCGTGCGGAGAATTGTTCTCCCCCGCCTCCATCAGAGCCTTGGCTGGAATTCCGAGCTCGCGACAAGGAGGGAATTGTGTAGTCAGAGGTCCACCCTCGACCGAGAGGAAAGCACGAATCCCTGACAGGCTGGACTTGGGAAACACCAGCGTCAGGGAGGGGTTCGGCCCGAGGATATGCGAGAACGGAGCGTCCAAGGCCGGAAGACCGCAGGCGCAGGAGGCTGCAGGGAAAAGATCGGAGGGCAGAAACTCCTAGGGCTTTTCCGTCCAGCCCGTCCAGGTCCCTGCAACTCGGGGACCCTGACGAGGTCGGAAGGTGGAGGTGCCGGCGCCCGGCTTCTGCAGCTGGGCGCCTCCCCGCTGGCGCCCCCTCCCGGCAGCCTCGTCCACTGTCGGGCTCCGGCTCCCAGCGCCGCCGCCTCGCGGACGGACGCAGGGCTCCAGGTGAGTGGTGAGGCCGCCTCGGGCGAAGCCGGGGCTCCGCTGCCGCCACCACCAGCGCCACTGGCAGGGCTCTGCGGGTGGCGTGGGTGCTCGCAATTTGGAGAAAACGGGGAGGCGTCGGCCTTCTGAGCATTTCCTTGGAGGCAAGGGCAGCATCGGCCAGAGTGGCTGCGACATTTTGGGTTTTTGATAGTTGATCATTTTTTCTACAGTTTTGCCTTACAAACATGTATGTGTGGGGAGGCAGGCTTAAGTTAGTCACTGTTTTGAGTGGAAGGTGGTTTCCTTCCTAACTGTATTCTACTTTCAGATTATTCATAAACAAACATGTTTGCCATCTCAACTGAGTGATACAAAATATTAGATTGTTTCCTTTTTTTTCTTCACTCAACATATCCTCATGTTCTTTTCTCCTATACCCGACAGACAAAGAACTATACACATTTTAGGTAGGTTGAAAGGAAGCATTGACTGGTGTGGCTGGAAATGCTTGCCTTTTCAGTGAAAAGCTTTCACCGAGTCACCTGGACAGGTAGTCACGCAGCTTACATAGACAGTAAGCTGGAATAAGGCCTGAAGTCATTAAATAGAAAGAAAAGGGGCGGCCTCTACTGAGGATGGGGGCAGTGAAATGTTGGTTTCAATGCAGCCCAAACTGGAAGCGTCTACATCCGGGAGAAGGGAGGTAGCCAGAAGTCCCCTCAGGAGAAGTAGTCAGAAGGCCTTCATGGGGTCCCCTTGGTGACATTCTCCCGGGTCCTTGGCAGCTGGGCCTCAATACGAGGGCATCAAGGATATTCCTAAGCACCTCTGGGTCACCTAAGCAGAAACCGCAGCCATCCAAGCAGTCTGTCCCCACGTGTCAATGGAGACTCGCTTGTCTAAACTTAAACTGCAGCATTTCGTCCCGCGTGCCTAGGACCCTTCACCACGTAGGAGAAGTGTTTTCTTGCAAGAGAAGCCAATACTGGCGTCATGTTCAGTAGGAAGCATGGTCTCACACGCACACGCACACACACACGCACAGCCTGTCCCTAGGGCCCTCCAGATGGACTCCAAAACCAGCTGCTACTGGACAGGGAAGAGATGGATAGTGCCAAGTCCCGAGGAGGGCCTCCGCCTCTCCCATCGTGGACGGAGTTCTGCTCCTGGAAGTATTCCTCCTCGGCGTCGAGGAAGCCGTTCTCCCGGCACAGGGGCAGTTGGGGCTGCAAGCTTCACGGCCTGCTCCCTGCTATTCCTGAATTGACTCGTAGGGACTATAGAAGCGGGCAGAGCCAGGACAGGTCCAGCAGGTGGAGACCAACCATCTCCTTGCTGAGCAGTGCCAGCGCAGCGTCGGGTGGGGAAGGCTGGGTGAGCGGCGGCGTCTAGAGCCCACCCCGCGGCTCAGAGCTTCCCGGTTGTGTGACTTCACAGTGGCTAGGTGCTGCCAGCTTCCTGTCGTCCGCTGCTGGCTCGCTCAGGCTCTTGGGCAACCAGGGTAGTCAGTCAGACTGCACCCCCCCACCCCCGCCCTCCTGGTGTGGCGACTGCTCTGTTCATCATTTTCACTCCCAGAAATGTGGGGTGTGGCAAGGTAGGGATGCAAAAGAGCTGGCGTTCAAAGCTCTGGTTGGCCGAGCCACACGCGCACGGTGCTGGTCTGAACATGATTAGTTTGTGTTCCTCCAACACCAGCTGCCCTTCCGGGTTCTTCTGGTAACTTTGTTGGACACTGGGGTCTTGGGCTTGGCCGGAGCTCCAGAATAATCCACGTAGGGCAACCCTTCAGGTGAGTGCAGCTGCGCCCTGAGGGTCCTTCTGCCTCAGAAAGGCAGATAATAGTTTCCTGTTCTGCGAGGGTGAATGGAACCGGTGGGAAATGGATCAAAGGAAAGGGAAAATTCCCAAGAACTTTCCAAAATTGTCCAGGTGGGGGCTGTCAGGGAGTGACTGCCCTGTGAGACTGGTGCTTAGACTTGTCTTGTCCTGACCTTGACCCGGTCCCAGTTCCAGTCCAAGCAGAGACATGCTGATTTCTGGGGCATCTTCAACTGTTTCTCTCCCTAAAGTAGGGTAATGACTAAGCTTCTATTTCCAGGATTAACGTAGAGTCCAATGATGGTACTGAGGGTTTTCTGCCCCCCCCACTCTTCCATAGGAACCCTGGAGATAATGGTTACATGAAAGTCTCAAAAAGTTCTCATTTCTGTCACCTTTCTATCCGAGATGCCCTCCTGTGAGAAGAACTAAAGGAACATAATTGGGTTGACTTTAGGTTTCTTCTCTGTCTTTATGATATTTTCCTTAGTAAACAATTTTTACTTGATCTGGAAGTCAGCAAGAAATGTCAAGAAAAGAGAAGGCACAAGTATTGAAAGGTAGTTGCATCCTTGGACAAAAACAAAAAAACAAACAAACAAACAAAAAAAACCTCGTGGAATAGATCTATCTTACTGAACCAAGCAAGAGTTTGAAATGAACTTTGAGCAAACACAGACTGCCTTCCAAGGATAAAATTACTAAGAATCAAATTCTGACTATACAAGAAAATGACTTTGAGGACAACTTTCACTTTTCATTTTTAGTGCAAATAAAAAATATTTTCTTTATGTCTACCAATACTCTAGCCACAAGGGCTTTTTGTTATCTGTTTTAGATGATACTGGCAAAGAGGATGTGATTATTGGTGGGATGGCAGCAAAATCCAACAATGTAGGGAATTTACCTGAAAAGATTCAAAAGAAGGCTTTGATTGCAGTAGGGTTATGCCACCAATTGCTGAGTTAAAAGGTTAAAGGGGGGCTGGTGCTGTGGCGTAGCTGGTAAAGCCGCTGCCTGCAGTGCCAGTATCCCATATGGGCACTGGTTCAAGTCCTGGCTATTGCACTTCCAATCCAGTGCTCTGCTATGGATTGGTAAAGCTGTAGATGATGGCTCAAGTGTTTGGGCCTCTGCACCGTGTGGAGACCTGCAGGAGGCTCCTAGCTCCTGGCTTCGGATTGGCGCAGCTCCAGTTGTTGGAGAGATCTGGGAAATGAACCCTCTCTCTGCCTCTGCCTCTCTGTAACTCTGCCTTTCAAAATACATAAAAATAATACCATGGGAAAAAAAAACCTAAATGAAAGATCTCTGTGAGTGAGATCCCAGTGGAAAGAACAGGGCCATCAAAGAAGGAGGTACCTTTCTCTGAAGGGAGGAGAGAACTTCCACTTTGACTATGACCCTATCAGAATAAGAGCAAAGTCAGCGAACTCTAAAGGCTTCCATAGCCCTGACAACTCATGACTAGAGCCTAGGGAGATTACTGACGCCATGAACAGGAGTGTCAAATTGTTAAGTCAGCAGCAGGAGTCACTGTGTACTTACATCCCATGTGGGATCTGTCCTTAATGTGTTGTCTAATGTGAAGTGATGCTATAACTAGTACTAAAATAGTATTTTTACACTTTGTGTTTCTGTGTGGGTACAAACTGATGCGGTCTTTACTAATTATATACTGAATCGATCTTCTGTATATAAAGATAATTGGAAATGAAAAAAAAAACCTGGTGTTAAATTGGAAATGGCATAGAAAATTAATTAATTAAAAAAATATTATGTAGGATCTCTGTCGTTAATGTGCTGTACACTGTTATTTAATGCTATAACTAGTACTCCAACGGTATTTTTTTCACTTTGTTTTGCTATATGGGGGCAAACTGTTGAAATCTTTACCTAATATATACTAAACTGATCTTCTGTATATAAAGAGAATTGAAAATGAATCTTGATGTGAATGGAAGGGGAGAGGGAGCGGGAAAGGGGAGGGTTGCGGGTGGGAGGGAAGTTATGGGAGGGGGGAAATATTTAAAAAAATAAATCTTTTAAAAGGCAGTGTTACAGAAAGAGGTAGACAGAGAGAGAGAATTCTTCCACCCACTGTTCACTCCCCAGATGGCCGCAATGGCTGGAGCTGAACTCACCCAAAGTCAGGAGCCAGGAGCTTCTTCCAGGTCTCCCACTTGCATGCAGGGACCCAAGGATTTGGGCCATCTTCCACTGCTTTCCCAGTCCATAGCAGAGAGCTGGACTGGAAGAGAAGCATCCGGGACTAGTACTGGTGCCCATATGAGATGCCGGCACTGCAGGTGGTGGCTTCATCCACTATGCCACAGCACTGGCCTCAATAAATAAATCTTGGGGGGGAAAAAAAAGAGTCAAAGGATTGGCAACCAAGAAGTCTTCTTTTCATACTCTGGAACTTGCTAGAACCTAGGCTTATATCTTTTTTATCCTCTGCTCTTCCAAACTCCTTTAGATCTGTAAACCTGGGGAGACTTCAGACACTGGGGACATGACAAGGGAAATCGTGTCACAGTACATATTTTTGGGATCATGGGAACATCTTGTAGTTAAATGATTTCAAGGCTAGACTGGCAGGCCAACTGCCCTCCTGTAACTGTTCCTTATCTCTCTCAAGAATGAGTTGTGGCTTAACTGATAAAACTTCTGATGCAACTCCCTGCTAAGGGCATGGAAAAACAGCACAAGATGACCCAGAGCTTTGGCCCCTGCTAACCCATGGAGATGTGGAAGAAGCTCCTGGCTTCTGGCTCCTGGCTTTGGCTTGGCCCAGCCCTGGCTGTTGTCACCATCTAGGGGGTGAACCTGTGGATGGAAGATCCCTCTCCTTTTGTAATGCTGACTTTCAAATAAATAAATAAATCTCTAAAAAGGAAAGAAAGGAAGCAAGCCAGCTTTTGTAAACTCCATCAGCAAACTCAACAGAGATATCACTTCCCTTTGGTTGTTTTACACACTTAGAAGCTGGCTCCCAGCAACTTTTACTGCTATTTTACCTCATCCCACGGTGAATGCCAGAGCTTCCGTTTTTAGCTTAATCTACATCCTCTGGCAGTTGTCACTTCAGGTTTCTCTTTGGAGGAAAACTAAATATGAAAGATGAACTTTTCTAAGGCGTTTACCACAACAAACCCTGGGAGAGACGATAAGTTCAATTATTTGAGTTGATTTCGGTCAGTAGTAATACTGTCCATATTAGCACAATTCTCAGCTTTTCCCTTGTGTCCTGAGAGAGAAGAACACAGACTTGAAGGAAGTCACCCTCCAGGAGGACAAGAATAAGTAAGAATCTGAGGAGGAGAAGTAGAAAGATAGGCAGATAAATGGGACAGGATATTGAGGACTACAAGATGGCTCAAGTCACATCTGTTTTTTGTTTTGTTTTGTTTTGTTTTGTTGTTTTTTGGTTGAATAATCAGGTCAGTGCAAATGCCTAATCTAATATGTTATATGAGTAGGAAGGAGCAGTGTGTGCGTGTGTGTGTGTGTGTACACAAGAAAGCACTATGGTAGCAAAGATCCAGTTTGCTAAAATATACTGGTTTAAGTCTTTATGAGGTGGTGCTATTGTTCTACTTTTAGCATATTTGTAGTGATACTGTTAGACCAAAACTCTTGAGACCAAGGATTCTTTGAGCCTTAGCAAGAAAAGGACTGGGTCCTTGGACAAGTTCCCCAGCCACCAGGAGTAAGGCTAATTTTGGAAATAAGTCTACTGGACCTAAGAGCCATTTTTGTAACCAAGATTTAGAAAAGGAAAACCTATAAATTGTTTATATTGAACTTATAGTGGCTATAGATAAGATATGAGATAGATAATATTAAGCAGGGTAATTTTGGGGTAGGAGGACCCAGTTGTTTCTGGATTGGTTGAGGTTAACAGTCTGAAAGTTTATACAAAAGCAGGAGGCAGTGGCTCCCTTGAGTCAGCAGCCAAGGGTTATAAGCCAAGATTTCAAAATACATTGAAGAACATAGAAGTCTTTTGTTGGATTCAGCCAGCAAACCTGTTAACTGATTAACTTCCCCTCCGCCCTTCTAATGAAATTTAGGATATCTCAGAAATTTTCTTTTATCAATATCCTCTGCTAGAGTTGATATAAAAGTAAATGGAGTGATTCTGGAGGTATATAAGCTTAGGTATGGATTTTGTATTTTCTAGAATTGGGCCTTGAACATGAACATTGTCAGTCCATGGCATGCAGAAAGCAAAATATTTGTTCAAATCCTTATGCGTGGACAACTATGCATAGGTTTGTAGCAAGTAAGGAGTGGGGTGGCTGCTATAGAACATTTGAATGAAAATAAGGAATGCGATGCACCAGAGGAATTGGGAGAACAAAATGAGGAGCTTAAGCCTCAGGTTTTGGTTGAGTAACTGCAGACTTCTATGACTGTTTTCAAAAAGAAAAATTACATATCTAATGAGGGTGCAGGCCTGAGTTCTACAAACTAAGCCTAAGCGGAATCACCACTTTCACAGGATCTCTGTTACAGTCAGGACAGGGATTATAAAGGATAAGTATTGGTAAGATGGCTCATAGGAACAGAATCTGGTGAAGCTGGAGGTTTTGAAACCCTAACCACCACTGAGCTTGCTGTTACATGAGAAGCAGCCCTTCTTTCCTTGTCTGAGGGGTTTATTTCCATTTGCCTACAAAACCTCTAAGGCTCTCCCCTGAATAATTGCTTTACAGGGGCCTACTGCTCCTCTTCAGGAGACCTGCCTGCCACCACCATGGATCATTGCTCTGGGCTCCAAATGAGATACAAATTCCAGCAAGCCCCAGAGGGAAAAGTACAAAGAGTAGTGACCTATGAGAAAGTGAAATACAACAAGTAGAACTGGAAGATTTTGCCAATTCATGTGGAGAGAAATTGTGAGGGATGCCTCTATGAATCCAAATGGAGCAGATACAAGGAGGAAGAAATGTAATAGTGAATCAGGCTGAATGAAATTCTTTTTTAAAAGATTTATTTATTTGAAATACAGAGTTAGAGAGAAGTAGAGGCAGAGGCAGAGGCAGAGGCAGAGAGAGAGAGAGAGAGAGAGATCTTCCATCTGGTGGTTCACTCCCCAAATGGTTACAATGGCTGAAGCTGGGTAGATCTGAAGCCAGGAGCAGGCACAGGAGCGCAAAGACTTAGGCCATCTTCTACTGTTTTCCCATGTCATATCAGAGAGCTGGATCGGGTCTCAAACTGGCACTCATACGGGATGCTGGCACTGCTAGGCCACAGCACCAGCTCCCTAAATAGAAATTCTATAATCCATGTATCAATCTGAGCAGCAGAGAGATGCTCTTATTGTTCCTTGCTTTGTTGATTAGAACTTGAACTCCAAGGAGACCTACAGTAGATCAAAATGAAAAGCCAGAGCTTCTTTGGTGTCTTACAGAGGAAAGTATCTAAAGGTTTAGTGAGGTCAGGAAAGGATTTATCACGTAAGACATTTTCTTAAAGACACTACTTTCGGCCGGCGCCGTGGCTCAACAGGCTGATCCTCCGCCTTGGGGCGCCGGCACACTGGGTTCTAGTCCCGATCGGGGCACCGATCCTGTCCCAGTTGCCCCTCTTCCAGGCCAGCTCTCTGCTGTGGCCAGGGAGTGCAGTGGAGGATGGCCCAAGTGCTTGGGCCCTGCACCCCATGGGAGACCAGGAGGAAGCACGGAGGAAGCACCTGGCTCCTGCCTTGGGATCAGAGCGGTGCGCCGGCTGCGGCGGCCATTGGAGGGTGAATCAACGGCAAAGGAAGACCTTTCTCTCTGTCTCTCTCTCACTGTCCACTCTGACTGTCAAAAATTAAAAAAAAAAAAAGGCACAACTTTCAACAAAGCTGTGAGAACACTCAAGAGACCTATCCTTGCATCCTCAAAGAATACTATTTTATGAAAGACAAGGGAAACTGCTTCCATGGAACTATGATCCTAGAAATTAATGGGGAGGATGAATTGTAAGGGTCATTAACAATAAGGAATCACCAAAGATAAGATAGCCACAGTTACTACAATGGGTAGCAGACCTGAGCCAGCATCAGAATGGCTAACCCCTCAAAACTCTTTGGTGTTAACTCTGCCATCAGTGTCCCTGAAACTGAAATAGGTGGGCAGCCTATTAAAGTCTTACTTGATTTGTGTAAGCAGAAACACTCTCGGTCTGGTGAACATAAATCTGAGTTGATCATGATAGGCCCTCAACAAATTCACACTTATAGAAAGAACCCTTTTGGTTAAAGGAGAGGTAGCTTTTCCCCAAGAAAAGAACCTATTTGCACAGGTAAAAATGAACACTCTCAGACCTTTTGCCAATTGGCATGTTCATGCTGGAATCACCTGAGTAGATTGATTTATTAGGTAAGGCATTATTTAATATTAAATTATTTAATATTATGTAATATTAAATATTACATAAAATTATAATCAGGGTTGATTGTCAAATTGAAATGAGGCAAGTTTGGAGTTTGAACATTTGTTTGAGTATTAACGTTTTGTTATAACTAAGTGTAAATTTTCATTGGAGTAACTGTAAATGATATTGCATTTTTAATTTTGATTTCCACATAGTTACTGTTAGCAATTTAATTTGTTGATCTTGGTCCTGTAATCTTACAGAATGCATTTTATTTGTTGTTTCTATACCTTGGGACTCTATACATAGACAATTATGTCATTGGAAATAAGGATGGCTTTCTTTACTGTTGGGTTTCTTGCCTTGTTACAGTAGCCAGAACTTCCACTATGATGTTGGATAACAGTAGTGGAGACAGATGTCCTTTCCTTGTTCCTATTCAAGCAGGAAAGCATTCAGTCTTTCACCACTAAATTTAATGATAACTGTAGGCTTTTTTTTTTTTTTAAGATTTATTTTATTTGGAAGGCAGAATGAGAGTCTGAGAAGGAAAGACAGATTTTCCCTCTGCTGGCTCACTTCCCAAATGGCCACATCAGGCAAAGCCAGGAGCAGGAACACCATCTGAGTCTCCTATGTGGGTGTCAGGAGCCAAAGTATTGGCATCTGCTGCTGCTTTCTGAGGGAGCTGGAGAGGCACTGAACTGGTGCTTGTATGGTTTGCAGGCATCGCTGGTTGTGGTTTAACCTGCTGTGCCACAATGATGGCATAGCTGTAGGATTTCCATAGACATTCTTTTTTTAATTTAAAGACGGATTTATTTATTTGAAAGGCAAAATTACAGAAAGAAAGGGAGAGACAAAGAGCAAGAATGATCTTCCATCCACTGATTCACTCCTTAGGTTGCCGCTGGGGCTGGGCCAGGCTGCAGCATGGGTGACTGAGGCCCATACACTTGGGTCATCTTCTTCTGCTTTCCCAGGCCCATTAGGAGGAAGCTGGATTGGAAGGGGAGCAGCCGGGACTCAAATCGGTACCCATTTGGGATGCGGGTGTTGTAGGTGGTGGCTTAACTCATGTTTGTAGATGTTCTTTATCAAGTTGAGGAAGCTCCTCTCTAGCATTATTTTTCCAAGAATTTAATTCATTAATGGCTATTGGATTTTGTAAAATACCTTTTCTGCTTTAATTAGTATAATCATATGCATTTTCTTCCATAGTATGTTGAATGTTGCTGAATTCAATTTACTGCTATTTTGTTGAAGATTTTTGAGTCTAAGTTCATGTGGAATGTTGGTTTGTACATTTTATACTGTTTTTGCATGGTTTTTGTATTCAGGTACTATTAGTTTCATAAAATGAGTTGAGAAATGTTTCTTGTTCTTACATTTCTAGAATATGTTGTATAGAATTGGTGTTAATTTTTCTTTAAATTTTGGTAGAATTCTCCAGTGAAAACATGTATGTCTGGACATTTCATTATGGGAAGATATTTAATATAAATTCAGTTTTTGTGATGCTTTAGGACTATTGAGATAATCTATTTTATCTTGGTTGAGTTTGCTAGTGAGAAATTAGCCCATTTTCTAAGTTGTTGATTTGTAAGTAGTGATTGAAGGCCGCTCACCACTTCGAAACCCATTTCATACTTCAGTATTGTTTTTGTCACAACACTGGTCACACAATTTTACCAATTTTGGCTACTCACGTGAGAGCTCCTTGAAAGTCCAGATAATGTTTTATTGATCTCTGAATCTGTGGTTCCTACTGCTTGGCCAACCATAAGGAATTCTCAGGAACATTTTGTCCAATGGCTGAAAAGAGAAGTGGTTGCAAACCTGCTGTGTCCAGTGTGGCAGGTATCTGTCAGGTTAACCCGAAAGAGGAACGGCATCCTACAGATTAAGGAAGCAGACTCAGATTAGCGATTTCAATGTGGAGAAACAAGGGGACACTCTGTTCACTGCCAAAGCTGGAGGCAGAAGCAGAGGCCCAGATGTCTTGTTACTCCAAGTATTTATTATTAATGGTGGCATGATCGATTAATCATAAAAAATGTGCGGTTTTGTGAAAACAGGATTTCATGATGAGGGAGTTTACACATAGTGAAACAGGGAACGATGGGGAGTTGGTGTTTACAGGAAAGACGTGTTTCCTTCGAATCTGGGACTAAGAGAACAACCACAGTGTGGAGGGATCTTGAGGGGTCTAATTATTAACTGGGGTGAATGTCTGTCCCACCTGCTGTTTACCAGAGCCCAAAGCATTTCCTTAGCTGCTTCAGCAACATGTCAAATGACCTTTTCCATTGACACAACTCAACCCATCACCTCAGCAATCTGGCCAAGCATGCCGTCAGCAGAATTCGGGTCATGTGGTAGTCTCCAAAATCTTTGATAGTGTTCAGGCCGTGTGGTGGTCCCTGAAACAAACCTCCACATATCTCAACTGCACTCTTGTCCCAGGTGTCTTCTCAGGGATCCTCGATATCCTCCAAAAAGGCAACAAATGCTCTTCCCTAGAAAGGACTTTGTCCGAGTCCATTTTTTTTTTCTATGATAAAAGCTGACTGGCCTCCTGGACTCCTCTTTATGGCTCACTGTCTCATTAAGAAGGGATGTCTTTGGCATACCTGCCAATACTCTCTCAGCTGCCACAACACTCCAGTTTAGGGGAGCTACCACATTTTATGTAACTGTCTGTGCTCTTCCTGTCTCAGGCTTGGGTTCCTCAGGAAGGAAATATCTGAGCCCCAAGTACTTGACAGAGAGTGGAGAAAATTAAGCACTTAGCAAATATTTGTGAGATACTGTGTGTAAAGCCTTCCTCGACTGTAAATATAGATGGGCATTATTAGCATCACTGCTGCAGATACAAGAGTCCCCAACCCAGCGTTTCCTGACCTGGGGCAGAACTGTTTCAGGCAAGAATGGATGTTTTCCACCCTTTTCCAAGCATTGTTTATTCCCTCTGTAATGGGAATAAACAGGCTCTGTAAAAAGGACAGTGTAATATTCGGGGCAGAATATGAGTGACCTAGGCCTAGGAGACACAAGTCCAACAGTTTTTAATGAGTCTTGGGAAGCATCCCAAAGTGACCAAAAGCTAATCAGAATTTATGTATTCCCAGAGAGTAAATTTTATTTATACTTACATGGTGAACACACATTGGTTTGTCCCAAAAGAAGGTGGACTTTAGGTAAGTAGGGGCAAATTTGTCACAAGCTGGAGATTATTATTTTAACATACTACTGGTTACAAACATCTTCAGAGTCAGGGTGCTGAGGCTACTGAAATGAAAGCCTCTGATTAATTTTAAGAAGGACCTGTCTGGGAATAGATATGGAACGTATAGATGAAGAACAAAGGATTGTTCCACATGGCTGAGAAGAAACAGACCCTGTGTGCATCACCCAAGTCAGATTGACCTGGTGGATAAGATTAATAGCTCTGTCTGGAAACTTCTCAGAGGTGTTTCTCTCGAGTGCCCTGCAGTGATTTCCTGACACCTCTAAGCTCACACTTACTTGATGTGCACCTGCTGCTAGGGGAGCTCCAGGGTTGAGGCTCTTAGGTGTGGGTCAGAGCCTTATTGCTCAGATCCAGGAATCTGATGATGTTAGAAGAATTCCTCAGTTTCCCCTGAAAGTTGAGTGGGAAACCTGAAGCCGGTTCTTACTCCCGTCATTGTTGGCTGCTACATGCTTCACCATGACTTCTTCACGTTAGCCTCATCCTACAAATGTGCTTTCTTCTATCTGCTCTCTCCCGTTTGTACTGTCAGGGCATTGGCTTGAGCCAGGTTGGTTCCTAGGGGAAACACAATAGGGACCAGGAAATCTTAGACGTGGTTCCCAGCACGTGCTTAATACAACATGTCACATTCCCTCATGGACTCAGAGAAAACTGGACAGAAAGTACTGATGAGGTTATGGATGCCCAGAAAGGCTAAGAAGAATTTCTCAAATTCCCACACCACTTGATGGCAGCATAGCCACCACACAAACCTAGCCACCAGCTTCCTTGTGCCAAGCACCTAACTCATCCTTCAGGAATTCACACCTTAATTTCAAGGTACATTGGACCTAACACAACCATTGGCAGGGTTAGAACAAAATATCAGAAGGGACAAATCTTTCAACACAATTCTATAATTCCCCTATTTATTCTCAGCGTTTAGTCACTGGCATTTACAAAAGGATCAAGGAACACAAGCTAAACCTCTGCCTATGGCGCCGGCACTCTGGGTTCTAGTCCCGGTTGGGGCGCCAGATTCTGTCCCGGTTGCTCCTCTTGCAGTCCAGCTCTCTGCTGTGGCCTGAGAAAGCAGTGGAGGATGGCCCAAGTACTTGGGCCCAGCACCCGTATGGGAGATCAGGAGGGAGCACCTGGCTCCTGGCTTTGGATCGGCACAGTGCGCCAGCCGTAGCGACCATTTGGGGAGGGGTGAACCAATGGAAGGAAGACCTTTCTCTCTGTCTCTCTCTCTCTCACTGTCTAACTCTGCCTATAAAACACACACACACACACACACAAAAGTATCAACTAACACCACAATCACAAAGAAAATGCGTTTGTGTGATTGTGTGTAAAACATCTGGCTCCTGTGCCACAAGAGGAGCTTCCTGGGAGCAGGGATTTGGTCTTTCTTGTTTACTTCATATCCCCAGGCCCTCCTCCAGAGCCTACCAGAAAAATTTCAATATATATTTGCCAAGTGAATGGATATATTGCTAGGGATAAGGTTTTTCAGTGTGCTATAGTCACAGCCATACTTTCCATCAACTCCTGTCCTGGATCTGTACTGAAGAAATGAAAGCACAGCCTTAGCAATTGCTCTGTAAGGTTTGAACACCAGCTTCACCATATATCATAAAAGTATTAGTGAATGACTTCCATTTCTTCTTAGAGCCTCTTCTGCTCACATGTTACACAGAGTGGGAAGGATTAGCCAAGAGAGCTATTAGTGGTTCAAGTGAAATAACATCAGCAGAGAGGGTTCCCAATCCTTGCATAGTCACAGATTTCCTGCTGTAAGATATCTGGTGATGCAGCTCAAGATTCCTCAAGAGGAGACCCTTGGGCAAATAAAAAGCCCACATTAATCTGGTAGCTTGGGATGGAGCTGCACCGATCTGAAGCTAGGAGCCAGGAGCTCCTTTTGGGTCTCCCACATGGGTACAGGTACCCAAGGATTTGGGGCAATCTTCTACTGCTTTCCTGGGCCATGGCAGAGAGCTGGATCAGAAGAAGAGCAGCCGGGACTAGAAGGGGCACCCATATGGGATGCTAGAGCTTCAAGGCAGGGCTTTAACCTGCTGTGCCACAGCGCCAGCCCCTCTATTCTCTTTTAGAGTTTTTCTCTTCTTCTCTAATTGTTGGAGAATCTCATCCCTCAGGTGGGTCATTTCCTTGTAAAGATCCCTGTTTCCCCCTAAGTCATCCAAATGAATTGAAAGAAAATCATGTCAGATAGAAGTCAGGTCAATAATGAGAATCCCAAAGGACTCTGAGCTTGGGAGGGCAGCCTCTCTTAGAAGCCAGCTGGAACCATAACATAACCAATATCACACCCATTCAGGTAGGAGGATGTGCCAATCAATTGAGAGGAGGAAGAAGGTCTAGAGGAGTGTGAGAAGGGGGAAAACCCCAAGGAACAATGGAACAGGTGATGATGGAAACAAGCAGGGTTTCAGTTGACCTGGTGATCTGGGGTAACTCAGCAGGGAGTTAGGTTTGGGTAAGTTGGAATTTTTGCCTGTCTTGAAATGTAAATGTATTCCTTCACCTGACAATCAATACACTTGCATTCCCAGGATGCACCTGTGTCTCATCTGGAACCAGGAAGGAGGATGTGCCATGATGACCACACAAAAGTGAAACTTCACATGGAGGCTCCATGAAAATCCCAGAAAGCTCCCTGCATGCTAGGACGCCACCCGTTTGTTTCTTTAATTCACACACCTCACCCTACCTCGTAAAAGACTGAGAATGGAGGAGAGGACTCTTTTCCCCTGGCTACTCTTGAGGGTTCTACTCAGGCTTTCTCACTTCCTTCTCTCTCTCTACCTCTCTCCAATCAAGTAACCCATATCACAGGAGGATATTTACTGTTGACATACAGTCTTCCGAGAATCCTCTCAGCGACTGGAACTGGGCCCCAAAATGGTGCCTGGGAAGAAGATGCAGA
Source organism: Lepus europaeus (assembly GCF_033115175.1). Lineage (NCBI taxonomy): Eukaryota > Metazoa > Chordata > Mammalia > Lagomorpha > Leporidae > Lepus > Lepus europaeus. Next base: position 115,803,625 of record NC_084831.1, on the reverse strand, counting down.
TACCATCAGAGCCCAGTCTCCTAGGCACCCTCCCTTGGCTTAACTTACTGAATTGAGGGAGTGGTACTGCCAGCCCTACAAGATTCTGATCACCAAAATCATAAGGTAATTTTCTTCTCCAATTGATAATATCTTGGTGACCAGTGTTATTTTGGGGGCTTTTGTTTAGGGGAATTCCAGGTCTGGGAAGGGGAATTCTGGTCTGGGACAGAAAGTAACTAGCATGGGCCTGTAGACCCCAGGTTGACTGGAGGCCACTTGGCCATCACATCAGCAGAGCACCTTGGTGATGCTTTGAGGCTGGACTGCTGGCTTCCTGCTGGCCCATATCCTAAGGTGCACATTGCCTTGTTCCTTTTCTCAACTTCCTTTGCAGACAACCAGGGTAGAAAGCAAGTCTGGGTGCCTGGCCAGGGGCCAATGTGCTGCTGCCCTTATCCTTTGTCTCTCATAGTCTTGACTCTTCCTTCTTTGTGGCCTCTTTCAAAGCCCCCATACACTCTCATTTAACAGAGCAGCAGTTCTTGAGATCTGGAGGTCTGCTACCCTCTCATCTGTAGATTGATTAAATGTTCTCTTTCCTTCACCTCCAAACCTTGTCCTCATTATTTTGATCTGGCACCAGGGACAGGCACAGAGCTTTCATTAACAGAAATTTCGGTGACTATGGCAGGGCTGCTCCTCCCTTGACAGTCTGCACCCCACTGCTGATTTCCCAGAGATGGAGCAATTGGAGGTGGCAGCACACAAAGACTTACCTGCCATAGGTCTCGGCTATGGCCTGGGAAAGCAGAAGTTGACCCAAGTACTTGAGCCCCTGCACCCACATGGGAGACCCAGAAGAATCTCCTGGCTCCTGGCTGTGGATAGGCTCAGCTCCAGCTGATGCGGGAGTGAAACAGCAGATGGGAGACCTTTCTCTCTGTCTCTCCCTCTCTCTATAACTTTACCTCTCAAATAAATAAAGTCTTAAAAAAAAAGTTGGAAAGACACCAGTGGATGGGGGAGAGAGAAATAAAATGGAAGCTGTAAGCATGAGAATGTGTTGGTGTGGAAGGTTAAGAAGGAAAGATAATTTTTTTCAATAAAGAATAGGTATTGTGGGGGCTGGTGTTGTAGCAGGTAAAGCTGTCATCTGCAACACCAGCATCCCAGATGGGCACTTGTTCATGTCCCACCTGCTCTACTTCTAATCCAGCTCCCTGCTGATGTGCCTGGGAAAAGCAAACGAAGATGGTGGAAGTGTTTGGACCCCTGCCACCCACATGGGAGACCTGGAAGAAGCTCCTGGCTCCTGGCTTCAGCTGGCAGTTGCAGCCATCTGGGGAGTGAACCAGGGATGGAAGATCTCTTTCTCTCTCTCACTAACTTGTCCTTTTAAATAAATGCATGACTTTTTTTTTTTTAATGAAAGGGCATTGTTTAAAAGCATTTTTGTCCTAAAGTAGAATGACTGGATTACTTTAGCCTGGAAAGGAAAAGATAGGACAAAAGCTAAAGATTAAAGTAAGTAGCAAAAGGGTGGAGTTTAAAAGAGGATAAATCTTATAAGAAAAATTTGTGATGAAAATAACTATAATTTAAAGAGAAGGTTTTCTAAAAAAATTGAGCAATAATATCAAAGGTACACTGATATAAAATTAAAATCTCATGGCCAGCGCCATGGCTTAACAGGCTAATCCTCTGCCTTGCGGCGCTGGCACAGCAGGTTCTAGTCCTGGCTGGGGCGCCGGATTCTATCCCGGTTGCCCCTCTTCCAGGCCAGCACTTTGCTATGGCCTGGGAGTGCGTGGAGGACGGCCCAAGTCCTTGGGCCCTGCACTTGCATGGGATCAGCAGGAGGCACCAGCCACAGCGGCCATTGGAGGGTGAACCAACAGCAAAAAGGAAGACCTTTCTCTCTGTCTCTCTCTCTCTCACTACCCACTCTGCCTGTCAAAAAAAAATAAAATTAAATTAAAATCTCATTCTCTGTTAAAGCAACAAGAATTTCTGTTAGTACAAAAGTTTACAAAAGTGTTGAGCTTTTTTTTTTTTTTTTTTTTTTTTTTTGACAGGCAGAGATAGACAGTGAGTGAGAGTGAGGACTTCCTTCCGTTGGGTCACCCCCAAAATGGCCGCTATGGCCGGTGTGCCGTGCCGATCTGAATCCAGGAGCCAGGTGCTTTCTCCTGGTCTCCCATGTGGGTGCAGGGCTCAAGCACTTGGGGCATCCTCCACTGCCTTCCCGGGCCACAGCAGAGAGCTGGACAGGAAGAAGAGCAACTGGGATAGAATCCGGCACCCCAACCGGGACTAGAACCCAGAGTGCCGGCACCACAGACAGAGGATTAGCCTAGTGAGCCAGGCGCTGCCCCAAGTGTTGAGCTTTTAATCCATTTTTTCTTCCTGTTGACCATCTTCTGCACTATAGTTTCCCATTTTTACAGTTTGTGTTTAATTGGTGAATCTATTGGACTTTGCAGTCAGCTCCTGTAAGCTTTTTGCTCCCGAGTTCTGACTGTAGTATGATGACACTAAATGTGTATCTTCAAAGCTAGGTGACAGGATAATTTCATTCTTTAAGCTGGCTTTACCTTTGGGTAACTGGCCAAGGAAACAAACACTGTGTGTCTTACTAAGGACATTTCTGTGTTCTCTGCTGCTTTTGTGAAGTTCTGATTGTTTGGAAAGCGCTGAGTCTTTAGAGTTGAGATTGGTTTTGGGTATCTACTTAGTTTAAAATAGTTGAGTGATTATTTTATAAATATGGATAAGTCTGTACTAAAACTGCTTAATGCACCCTGATTAAATGGATGGATATTATGTCAGAATGATAAGGGATTGTATTTTGACAACACATTTTAAGCCCTTTAGGCATCTGTCACAGACTTTCTGAGGATCAAGGTCTCAAGTTTTTTTACTTTGAGATTTCTATTTGGGTTCCTGCAGATGTCAGAGATGTATCTCACATCTTGTAGAGATAATAGCTAATATAGGAATCTTTAACTTGTATGGGAAACTCTGTCAATTCATAACAGGAAGCTAAACTTTTTTTAGGTTTTATTAAAGTATTTATTTGAAAGAGTGACAGAAGGAAAGGGAGGGAGAGAGAGAGGATCTTCCATCCACTGGTTCACTCCTCAAATGGCTGCAATGGTCAGGATTGGGACAGGCTAAAGCCAGGAGCCTATAACTCCATCCTGGTCTCCCATGTGGGTGGCAGGGGCCCAAGTACTTGGGCCATCTGGCACTGCTTTCCCAGGCAAGTAGCACGGAGCTAGATCAGAAACGGAGCACCTGGGACCGAACCAGTGCTCTACTGAGGGTTGCCTGTGTTGCAGGCAATGAAAATGGCTTAACTTGTTGTGTTACAATGCTGGTCCCCAGGCTAAACTCTAGGTAATGTTTATATAGCTGTGTAATTAATGTAACTGTTCTGGAGATTACAAAAATTTGTAAGTCTAGTGGTCCAGTCACGATGGTTATCCTGATGAAAAAGAGGGTTCAGGGGCCTTTCAAAGATCTTTGAGGCTACCCTTCCTGTCACATGCCCAGAGGCCTGAAAGGGACAGAGGTCTTGTAAACCCTACAGGTGCTTTCTATGATGCTGTATGCTACAAAGATGATTGTCTCTCCTTGTCAATTGCTGAGTTTTACAGTTTTTCTTTTTCTTTTTTCTTTTTTTTTGACAGGCAGAGTGGACAGTGAGAGAGAGAGAGAGACAGAGAGAAAGGTCTTCCTTTGCCATTGGTTTACCCGCCAATGGCCGCTGCGGCCGGTGTATCGCGCTGATCCAAAGGCAGGAGTCAGGTGCTTCTCCTGGTCTCCCATGGAGTGCAGGGCCCAAGCTCTTGGGCCATCCTCCACTGCACTCCCGGGCCACAGCAGAGAGCTGGACCAGAAGAGAGGCAATCAGGACAGAATCTGGTGCCTGGACCAGGACTGGAACCTGGTGTGCCGTTGCCACAAGGCAGAGGATTAGCCTATTGAGCTACGGCGCTGGCGAGTTTTACGGTTTTAAACACTGTTATTTTAAACTTTTGTCATCCACTGTTTTGAATCTGATTTTGCCATCTACAGTTCTTTTCAAAAGCATTTAAACAGGTTCATGGATAACATTCTTTTTTTAAAAAACTTTTATTTAATGAATATAAATTTCCAAAGTACAACTTATGGATTACAATGGCTTTCCCCCCCATAGCTTCCTGCCCTCCCCTCCCATTCACATCAAGATTCATTTCACAGATAAGATTCTTTTTTTTTTTTTCCCTTTGACAAGCAGAGTGGACAGTGAGAGAGACAGAGAGAAAGGTCTTCCTTTTTCCATTGGTTCACCCTCCAATGGCTGCTGCGGCCAGCGCACCGCGCTGATCCGAAGCCAGGAGCCAGGTGCTTCTCCTGGTCTCCCATGCGGGTGCAGGGCCCAAGCACTTGGGCCGTCCTCCACTGCACTCCCGGGCCATAGCAGAGAGCTGGCCTGGAAGAGGGGCAACTGGGACAGAATCTGGCACCCTGACTGGGACTAGAACCTGGTGTGCTGGCGCCGCAGGTGGAGGATTAGCCTATTGAGCCGCAGCGCTGGCCACAGATAAGATTCTTAATAGATGGGCCGGCACTGTGGCTCACTAGGCTAATCATCCGCCTTGCAGCGCCGGCACACCGGGTTCTAGTCCCAGTCGGGGCACCGATCCTGTCCCGGTTGCCCCTCTTCCAGGCCAGCTCTCTGCTGTGGCCAGGGAGTGCAGTGGAGGATGCCCAAGTCCTTGGGCCCTGCACCCTATGGGAGACCAGGAGAAGTACCTGGCTCCTGCCATCATATCAGCGCGGTGCGCCGGCCGCAGCGCGCTACCGCGGCGGCCATTGGAGGGTGAACCAACGGCAAAAGGAAGACCTTTCTCTCTGTCTCTCTCTCTCACTGTCCACTCTGCCTGTCAAAAAAAAAAAAAAGATTCTTAATAGATGTTCTTGAATAACGGGTTTTTGACTGCTGTAAGATCAATGGACTAGGTAAGACTTTCTAGGAGCCTGAAGAAAAAAATTTTTTTAATTCACAAGATGGTAGAGGACAAGACAAGAATTAGTTACAAGAAACCAAATGAGTTAATGATTTTGTGGATTTCTATTCCTTCTTTTAAAATATTGTTGGTTCTGTGTTTAAATGTTTTCTCTTCTAGGTGTATGATGCATTTTCCCTGTGCTTTCTAAGGTTTACTGTGTTTCGTTAAAGTAAAGTTTTGAAGCCAGAGAAGAAAGTATTTACTTTCCTTCCTCCACTCAATTGCTCTAAAATTAAAAAACTTTTCTGAGGATTTTTGCTTTTTGTGATTGTTTGTATTAGTTCGGTAAGTCTGTTCTTGTCATAACCAGAGATCATTGGAAACAATGGCATATTTAAAAACTGTGCACAGAACACCGGGCTTCAAGAGCTGCTAGCCGTGGAGTCAGTAAATGGAGTTGTCAGTTTTAGCAGGACCTGAAATGTCAAAAGTTTAGACACTATGGTTAAAAAACCCAAGTCTGCTGTAGATTTTTTTTTTGACTTTGAGAGTTTTTGAGGAGACATTTAAAATCTGTTTTTCAAGTTATGTTTTCAACCCTTGGGTAGATTAGGAAATCAGTTTAGTCTGGAAGTGCATTGCATACAGTAAGGGTGAGTATAGTTTTTGTGAAGGTTACATACACTAGTGTATGTACCAGGTCACACAGTGCGATGTGTTTGTCACTGTGAGTTGTGGTACAGGTTTCATCAATACAGCTCTAGGGCGGTTATCTCTAAGACACACTGAGCAATCCATCTGCTGCTTTCCGATGACGCCTGTTCTAGGCTATATGATGACATCATTGAGAGGAGAATGCAAATCACATAAGTGGCCTGATTTCTACCCTCTGCTGTGAATGAGATGCACACTTTGGGACAGTTTGTAGTTGGTTTATCTGCAGTGCTAGGAAATTTTTTTTTCCTGGCTAACAAAATTACTTATGGAGAATTTTTAAAGCCCTATGCCAAGCTCCATCCTAGATTAAGTAAGTCTGAATTTCTAAAGGTAAATTTTGGCATCCAATTTTAAAGCTTCTCAGATGAGTGTAAGGTGCAACCAAAATTGAGAATCACTGTCCTTGAACTCCCTAATCCCACCCTTTCCTTGTCCCTCCTCCCTGTCTCCCCCAGCATGGCACAAAGATGATCCTTTGCCTTCTGACAGCAAATCACTCTCCCTCAGGGCCATGGTTGTCTCAGTAATTACTGGTTTACCTTCGTGTATGCCTGTGCCTTTTATTAACATGTTTTTTTATTATTAACATGTTTTATTAAAAAATTGGGTCATAGAATTCTCTTTTTATCCAAAACCAAATCATAGCTAGTTCCCCCACATTTTGTGCCCTCAAGACTCACATGAGTTACATTTTGTGCCCTCAAGACTCACATGAGTTGCATTTTGCCATCTTGAAAACTTTATGTAGTGATAGGAAAGGAGAGAAGAGTGACAATGGAAGAATGAACACAGTAGTGCAGAGAGAATGAGGGGTAACTGACGACAGGTGGACAGGGAAAGTGCAGGGATATAAACAGGAGTGTGGATAGCATGTGGAGTGTTCACACAATGGAACAGTATGCAGCAATGAGAAGGAACTATTGAATGATATTTATTTGAAAGACAGAGTTACATGAGAGGTAGAGACAGAGAGAGAGGTCTTCCATCTGATGGTTCTCTCTTCAGATGACTGCAACGGCCGGAGCTGCACCGATCCGAAGCCAGGAGCCAGGAAATTCACTTCCAGGTCTCCCACGCAGGTGCAGAGGCCCAAGGACTTAGGTCATCTTCTATTGCTATCCCAGGGCCATAGCAGAGAGCTGGATTGGAAGAGGAGCAGCCAGCACTAGAACCGGCGCCCATATGGGCTGCGGCACTTCAGGCCAAGGCGATAACCCACTGAGCCACAGCGCCGGCCCCACACCAGTGTTGTTATGAGCCAAAGTATCCAAAGAGCAGCAAACTTTATGGTTCCATGAATATCAGCTCACTCCTTCCAACACAAATTTTACTCTTTATAAGCAATCAGTAAAGAGATGTAAACAATAATAATTTATTAATTTGATCCATTCATTTAAAGGTAATATCTGATGCCTCCAACTCTACACTCAAGAATGCTCTTTGATGTGGCTGGAAAAGTTCTGGAGAAGATTCTTCTAGACCCTTCAGGCATCATGTCACAGGCTGTCTTGACCAGAGCCAGAGGAGTGACTCTGTGTACAGGAACGAGTGGGCACACGTGAGACGGTCGGGGCTGACTGTGCAGTACCTAAGGGAGGAAAGACAGAGCTGAAATGAAATCTGAGGGACTAAGGGGATCTTCTTCACTCTTGCTCCCAATAAAAACTGCCATTCCTTCTCCTTCTGAGTCACATTCAACTGGAAGTAGGAAAGCAGGGAGAGGTGGACCCCAAGCTGCTACCCAGTTGACAGCCTGTGACTCCCTGCTTATCTGTAACCAACACTTAGATGGAAACATGGCTTTCCCAGAACTGTTCACTCCTGAAGCCATGACTGGAAATGTGTGGTGTGATCTTACAATAAGCAGCCTTCCAGACAGACTGAGCATAACTATCATAGATTCGGGCCAGATGGGTCTGGGTGGTTTTATACACTTTACTTCTTCCCTTTGCATCTGCAATGGGCATGGCTGCAGAAAGGAGGGAACATGGAAGCGACACCAGCTTAGATTTTGCCCTTTGTAAGCCTGAAAGCTCCAATCTACTTCCTTGGACAGAAGCAGGCTGGAGAATGGACTCTAGGTCCTACCCCTAAAAGACAGAGGTAGATGATGCCACAGGGACTAAAGATAATCCAGGTAAGTAGCACAGTTGGGTGACAGATGCTTTCAAAGATATACTTTCTTGCACCTGTCAAAGTCTCAGTCCTAAACAAGCAGAAAACTCGTGGCCTCACGCCCCAGGACCACTGTCTGGGATTGCTGAGGTTAGGGTTTTGCAGGGCGTGTCCTGGTGGGCACATTCTCACACGCAGCAGCGGCAGTTGTGGATCAGAGTCTTTGTCTTTAATTGGCTGCTATTGTGATGTTCTCATGTGATGCACTGGTCAATGCAAAAGGGGTGTGGAAGAATTGCTCTCCAGGTGAGAGCATACTGGGTAGAAGCATGAGAATAAGTGCTGGTCCCATAGGGGAAGTGGCAGGTGGTATCCAGGGCCTGTGGGAGTGGCATGACAGTGCTGAAGTGGGCCCCCTGAAACCATGGTTCTACCACTTGCCAATCACCACAGCCCAGGAACAGCGCCAGGTGTTGGAAGGAGTTACAAGAATGTGCATCATGTCAGATAGCCCTGAGAACAAGACCTAGCCCTGTTTGGGGCAAAGCCACTCAGTTTCTTCATTTATAAAGTGAGGAAATAGTACCTTCCCTATCTGGGCTGTACTAAGGAGCAAGTGGAATAATGCAGCTCAATGTAGTTCAAAACTGAAACTCTGCCCCATGGGTCCATGTACCCTCTGAAGGTCTCTAGATGGGGACAGAAAAAGAAATGTTCAGCTTTGCTTACTCTTCCCTTGCTCAGTGCTGCTCAGCACGTGTCCCAGCCTCTCCCTCAGCTGTCATTGATGCAGACAGATTCCTCCAGGCGCTGGCGCAGGGTGTGGATCTCAATAAGATTCTTTTCCAGCTGGCCGGACCCTGTTGCAAATCACCAAGACGTGGGTGGGGAAGCCTGCTCAGTCACGGGCAGCTATAGAGCCAACCTGCAGTGTCTCTGCAGGATCTACATGCAATCCTGGCCCTCTGCCAACTTCTTCTTCTCATCTGGACAGCCAGGGAGCACCAGGAAACTTTGCTCAAAGTGCTCCCAGGCTTTCAGTCGCAGGAGGGCCCCCTGTAGAGAAACTCCACAGGGCTTCCTTCCAGACCAAGGCCACGTGTATCTAAGGGAGAAGGACAGTGGTCTGGAAGGCACAGCTGAGATAACTGCCAGAGGCCTCCAGGGGGACTGACCTGGCAGGAGGAAAACTTGTCTACCTCCTGGGACAGGTGATTGATAGCAATCTAAAGGCCTCTTGCTCTCTTTGAAGCCTCTCTCTCCTTCCTGGTGATACTTGGCTCAACAACCATAACAGAGAAACAGCCAAGATAAATTCACATGAAATCAAATCAGGCTGTGAATAATGAGTGTTACTGAATGTTCCTCCTTTAACCAGTTTTGGCAGAGAGGAACATGGAAGCTCCTGGGGAAGCATCAGGTATGAAGGTAGAGCAGGTGAGAAGGGAACAATCTGCAAGGAATTGAAAAGGTGCACAAAGGGGAGAAGTAGGCCAACATATTTTACCTTGGGTCAGATTTTTCTCTGAGAATTTCAAATGTCTACTGTTACATTACCTAGCACCTGCTTCCAGCCATGTTTCTACATAGCTACACCTGTAGCCACCAGGTGACAGAACATCTGACTCCAACTCTAAAAACAGCATTTAAGAGGGCAGGACTGGCTCACAGATGCATGCACATTGTGTGTGTGTGTGTGTGTGTGTGAGGGTGAGTGACTCTGTAGAAATAGTTTCCTATCCTACTGTAGAACTTGAACTAAGGACTTCTTTCCCTGTGGATGTCTGAGCTTGGCACTCTTGAGCAGCCTGTGCTAGCCTTAGGAAGGTTGTAGCACAGGGGGAAGAGAGTGTGAAAGTTGCAGGGTCTTAGTCCACCCATACAAGGATGGACTGGGTCCGAGGAAAGGTAAGTGAGCCACTCGCCCGTTCCCCAGCCTCCCGATCCCGGAGACAATCAGACGCAGCGGGGAGCCAAGTCTAGTAGTAAGGACTCATTTACTTTGTGCGTAACAGTACCTTTTATAGCACAAAACTGCAGAGTCATTGGGGCAGGGCTAAGGACCAACCAATCACTTAAAAAATCACCTTACGGGGGGATTTCTATAGGACTAGCCGTGTGTCTATACACTTGTTACTAGTTTTGTTACCTCCCCTGACACTGCGCAGCCAATTAGTTTTAGTGGTAAACAACTTTGGATTCCGCCCACCTTACTTCCTTTGGGCGCCATCTTACTTGGCTCCGAGCGGTGCCATTCCGCGCAGCTCGGGCAGGGGCACCTGGGGGCAGCTGCGCATGTGGAGCCCCAGGGCCTGGGCTGGCCACACCATGGCTGCGCTCATGCCCCGCAAAAGTGAGGTAACTGTGCCCCCTGTCGAGTACCTCAGAGGGTGCAGACTTCCTTTCTTCTCCAGTGAGTCCTTGGATGGTGGCATAGAAGGTGCTTACAAAGAACCAGCACAAAGCTTTAGTCCCATTCTCTGGCAGACCCATAGGATATCGCTCACTCTTTTCTGTAAGCTAGGTTCTAACAAGGGACTAAAAAAATCCCTGGAAAAGGATTGTGTGGTTCCTATCAATAGGCTCCATTTAACCAACTACTCCTTTGTGCTTTACCAGAGTGTTTCGAGTTGGGCCAATACAAAGAGGAAAAGGAGGATAAGTCCCCGGATGCATTCATTCTCTGAGGACTCATCTCTTCACCTGGACTGCTGCAGCCCTGGTGCCCAGGTCCTGGTGTGCCACTCAGCTGCGTGGTGCTACTCTGAAGATAGGAGGGCTGGGCAGATCTGCCTCCTGAATTGTTGCTGCACAACACAGCTGAATCAGCAGGAATGGCCAGGCTGACATCTGTCCAGAAAAGAATGGGAGTGAGAAATAGGGAAGAGATACATGAAATGTTTTTTTTTAAAAGATTTATTTTATTTGTTTGAAAGCAGAGTTACAGAGAGGGGTAGAGCCAGAGAGAGAGTTCTTCCATCTGCTGGTTTACTCCTCAAATGGCTGTAACAGCCAGAGCTGAACTGATCCAAAACCAGGAGCCAGGAGCTTCTTCTGGGTCAGCCATGTGGGTTCAGGGGTCCAAGGACTTGGGCATCTTCTACTGCTTTCAAAGGTCATAGCAGAGAGCAGCATCAGAAGTGGAGCAAGCCGGGCCTTTGAATCGACACCAATATGGGATGTTGGCACTGCAGGCCAGGGCTTTAACCCACTGCAGCACACAGAGCTGAAATGTTTTAAAGGTGACTACAGTGGGCTGAGTGAATAGGGTACTTCAGAAACTCATTCCACCTGAGACCTTAGGATGTAACCTTGTGTATAAGTAGAGTCTGTCTTTGGAGATGTCATCAGTTTCAAGGGGACTGAATTAAATCTAATATGACTAGGGGAGAGTACAAACGCAGTCCCCATTACAGCAAATTGTGAAGTCGAGTTTCCCATGGAAATTGTAGGGGTCAGTACGTCCACAGTGCAACAGATGCCCAAGATGGGGCAAAATGTGGGGGCAGGAGGGGGGGTATCAGGAGAAGCACTTGCTTGTTGACTGGTGGGGTTGTAGACACCAAGCAAGGGCGACTTGGAGGTTGTGTCAAAGTCTGAATGTACATTCAGGATACAGAGCAGTGTCTTTCTTTGTTGGTTTATCCATGACCTGTTAGCTGATTAACTTGTATCTCTCCTCCCCTCCATTCTCCAGCCTTGTAATTAAATGTAGGCTGTCACACAACTTTTCTTATGGGAATCTATCTCAACATAGTATTTATTCTACTGTTGTTGGATATTTGAATTGTTGTTTCCAGTTTATGGCCATTTTGAATAAATGTGGACAGCCTTTACCTATCTTTGGATGGAACCATAAGATTTTTACCAAATGTTAGAAAGACAGAATGGGAGCTTCTTCTCACTGCTGCAGGCTCAAATATCAAGAACTTCCAGAAGGCACAGGATGATAGGCAATGGAAGATACTCACCCACAAACAGGGAATGGATCCCTGCGGGTACCAGAGAAGTGAAGTTCATAACATCAAACTAGAAACCCATAGTGACGCTGCCGGTGGGAAAATACCATACAGGGGTTAAGAGAGAGATGGAGGTGTGGGAGGGGGAGAGTGGGAGGGAGGGAAGTGGAGGGGGAGAGAGAGAGAGAGAGAGAGCCTATAAAGTCAGGCTCAACTTCTGCTCCTGAGATTCAACAGAAACCTGAGCCCACGTGAGCCACCAGCTCAACAGGGGAAGATTCTCTCATCTCCGCAGACAGGTCCAGATGGCCTAACTGCTAGGGGCACCGCTCCTGCACTATCTGTCACAGAGTAATAGGGGCGGTGATCTGCAGCCCTCAACTACAGGGTTTACTTCCCAGCAGCCATTCTCTGAGAACCCAGTTGGGGACGCTAGGGGCCCTTGAGGGTATCAGAGTGAGGGCATTTCACTGATTTATTATCAAACGGGGTAAAAGTGCCAGGGAACGTCCCTGGGTGGGCTCGAACCACTGAGCTTTCAGTTAACAGCCGAATGTGCGCGCTAACAGATTGCGCCAGAGACTCAGCTTTTGCCTGCAGAGGGACCCCGCCCTGCTGGGCGCCTGCCGCGGGGTGCCGCCGGTCTTAAGGACAAAGCTGCGAGCTCCAGGGCCCCGGGCACCGCCGATGAGCGAGCAGGAGGCGCGCTGGGCGCCGTGCTGGTAACCTGTGCGTTGGGAGGTCGGGCAGACGCGTGGCAGCCGCACAGCCTTCGCCGGCCCGCCGCAGTAGCCCGCGCCCCGCAGAAGCCCGGGTCCGCGTCCCGCCAGAGCAAGTGAGCCCGAGGTCGACAGCGCTCCAGTCGGCGCCGACTCCCCGCAGGGAAGAGCCTGGGCCGCCTGGGGGCGCTCGGAAGTTTCACGTGTCCAGCACGGGGCTCTCCGGGGACAGCCGCTCTCGGGTCTCTTCGCCGGGAACAGGGTTTGGCTGTCACGGGCGCTCACTGGGGACCCGAGGACTTCAGGCCGAGTCTGCCTGTCCCTCAACCCCTCAGCGGCTAGGCCACCAGACCCCATTGCACAGGCCTGTGTGCTGCGGAGGGGGTGGTGCCCACTGGGGATGAGCAGAAGAACGCAGGGGTTCCTGAGAGTCCATGACACCTCCACCTTCTAGTTCTGCTATTGTGACTTCAGACCGTTCCCTGGCAGGCTCGGGCCTCTCCTCACTCCTGGGGCAGCGTCTGTGCATGGGCAGTGCCTTCAGCTCAGACCTCTGGCATCTTGGGCCTCACGTTTGTCTCTAAGGAGTCTGCGAGTTGTGGCTGCTGTCAAAGATCCTCCCAAAAGTAAGTTAGAGTGAGATCTGCATTCTTGACTCTCTTTACATCCCCCCTTTGATGTGAGGAAGAGTTACAGAGATACTAATTGTATCTGGTATCACCCACATCTTAGAGCTGAGCAGCTTGGTGAGCTGTAGGAGTTTACCAGGCAAGACCGCCTCATAGTGCCCTCAGTTATGTGTAACTAAGCAAGACCACCGTCAGCACTGTGCCCTCACGTGTGTGTAACTAAGCAAGACCACCATCAGCAGAGTGCCCTCACGTGTGTGTAACTAAGCAAGACTACCATCAGCACAGTGCCCTCACGTGTGTGTAACTAAGCAAGACCACCGTCAGCACAGTGCCCTCATGTGTGTGTAACTAAAAAGACCACCGTCAGCACTGTACCCTCACATGTGTGTAACTAAGCAAGACCACCATCAGCAGAGTGCCCTCACGTGTGTGTAACTAAGCAAGACCACCGTCAGCACTGTACCCTCACATGTGTGTAACTAAGCAAGACCACCAACAGCACAGTGCCCTCACGTGTGTGTAACTAAGCAAGACCACCGTCAGCACAGTGCCCTCACGTGTGTGTAACTAAGCAAGACCACCGTCAGCAGAGTACCCTCACGTGTGTGTAACTAAGCAAGACCACCGTCAGCACTGTGCCCTCACGTGTGTGTAACTAAAAAGACCACTGTCAGCACTGTGCCCTCACATGTGTGTAACTAAAAAGACCACCGTCAGCAGAGTGCCCTCACGTGTGTGTAACTAAGGTAGACCACCGATAGCACAGTGCCCTAACGTGTGTGTAACTAAACAAGACCACCGACAGCACTGTGCCCTCATGTGTGTGTAGCTCATTATTTGTGTGGCTTTCTCCTGCCCAGGCTCTGGCTCTGCTCTGACACAGCTTCATCATGGCAGTACCTCCCAGCACTGTTCCAGGCACAACGGCTAACAGCAGTGCCCTGGACACCTACTACAACCTACGCGCCAAGCTGGAGAGGAGCGAGCAGAACGTCCAAGACATGAGAGAGAAATTCCTCACGGCCAGAGCTACTGTTTACTTCCTGGCCAACCGCCTGCAGAGACACGGTAGGTCTGCAGAGCCGCGGGCCCAGACTGAAAAGTGGGGGTTCCCTTCCTCAGAGAAATGAACACTCTCCACTTTATCTTCCCTTTTCTTCATCAAAGTAAACTCCCTGACTGTACTCCTGGGTCGGTAGGTGCCTGTATTTCATCCTCAGCTTGCCGCAGTGGAGAAAACTGAGGCACAAAGGATGAAAGTTTGCAGGGACAAAGTAGGGAGGAGGAGACTAAAACCCCTGGTGAGGCACTAACTGCTTCTTCTGGCTCAGGGACCTGTGTGAGCTCCTAGGAACCAGGACAGCGCTGTGCGCTCCACTGTCTCAGCATTCAGTTCAAACACTTACTAAGTCCCATCTACAGGAAGCTTCACTTGTCCTGAAAGGGGTAATGGCACCCGCCTGCCTTCAAGGAACTCGGGGCTGTCTGTTCCCAGGCATCTGGCGCTATTAGCAGCCCTGGCAGTAACAGAAGGAAGCCCTAACGCCTGCAGAAGATTCTTTTCCCCATACATGCAGAGAAGCCATTGCTCACTCTCTGCTTACGTGAAGGCCATTTCTAGGAGACTCTGAGACCTATGCCACCCTTTCTGTCTCACCCTGCACATGCACTTTGCAGATAGCCAGCAAGGGCAGGTGGCCCTCCAGGATGTGGCCCCAGACATGAGCATGAGGAGAACAAGGCCAAGTGCAGAAGACAGCAGGTCTCAGTCGCAAGCCAGGCCAGTGCAGGCGCTGGCTCCCCGTCTCCACAACCAGCTTTGCCATTTAGAATTCCACTGGAAAATCTTAAAGCTGCTAATAATAGAGGGAAGAGGGGAGGCTGTAGTTCCTGAAGTGTACATGGAAACAAGAGCTTGGGAGGGCAGGGATGCTACAGGAGGGCACCTGCTACATTGCAGTTGTTTGCTTTCAAATTTCTACCATGATTTTTCAATTAATCAGTGTGCATATGGGAGGGCTTCAAACCTGTGATGCTGCTTATTGTCATACACAGTGATCAGTGAAAATTCCTTGACAATGAAATGCAGCTTCCTTGACAATGAAATGCAAAATGATCTTTAAGACATCTTATTGCATTTATTAAAATTGTACTACAATTAAAGGTGGATATCTCACGGTTTAGGCTGTCCCTTGGGACACCCACATCCCCCGTTGGAATGTCTGATTTAAGTACTGGATCCTCAGGGCAGGTGTCATATCCAGTGGGCTATAGTGCAGCTTGGGATGGCTGCATCCCATGTGGGAGCGCATGGGATATAGTCTTGCCTTTGCTTTCTGATCCAGCTTTTTGCTAATGAGCCTGGGAGGCAAAAGATGATGGCTCAAGTAAGTGAGTAGCTGACACCCACATGGTAGACCCAGATGGAGCTTCAGTGTTCAACCTGTGCCCAGACCTGGCTATTGTAGGTGTTTGGGATCTGACTCAGGTGATATGAGATCTCTCTTTAAAATAAAACAGGGGCTGACACTGTGGCATAGCAGATAAAGCCACTGCTTGGGGGGCTGGCGCCATGGCTCACATGGTTAATCCTCTGCCTGTGGTGCCGGCATCCTGTGTGGGCACCAGGTTCTAGACCCGGTTGCACCTCTTCCAGTCCAGCTCTCTGCTGTGGCCCGGGAAGCCAGTGGAGGATGGCCCAAGTGCTTGGGCCCCTGCACTCACATAGGAGACCAGGAGGAAGTACCTGGCTCCTGGCTTTGGATGGGCGCAGATTTTGGGGGTGAACCAACAGAAGGAAGACTTTTCTCTCTGTCTCATTCTATCTGTCAAATAAATTAAAAGAAAAAAAAACCACTGGCTACAGTGCTGGCATCTCATATGGGTGCTGGTTTGAGTCCTGGCTGCTCCACTTCTGATCCAGCTCTCTGCCTGGCCTGGGAAAGCAACAGAAGAAGGCTCAAGTCCTTGGGCCCCAGCACCTATGTGGGAGACCCAGAAGAAGCTCTAAGCTCCACATAAAGAGAAAGATTTTACATCCCTTGATTCCCTGCCCAAGTGGCTAAAACTGACAGGGCTGGACAGGCCCAAGTGAGGAACCCTGCATCCATGTCTCCACTTTGGTGGCTGGGTTCCAAGTACCTGAGATATCTTCCATTGCCTTCGCGGGAGATCACTAGTAGGAGTTGGTACAGAAGAGGGGCAGCCATGACTTGAATCAGTGCTCCCATATGGGCAGCTAGCCTCAAAGACAGAGGTGTAACCTGTTGTCCCACAATGCAGCTCCCTAGAAAGGTTTTTAAATCTTCAAACGTTTCTGGGATTACTGAAACTCCACACAGGAGAACCATCAGGCCTACAGTCCTTGGTGTCCTCCCAAACACAGGAAATCACTGCTTCATGACCCAGGTCAACCTTTCATTGAAGAAGCCCCAGGGCTTGCTGCTTGCAGTGGCCCGTGACTTAGATCAGGCCTAGGAGATGTGAACCCTGCATTGCCTCATTCAAATCGAGTCCTCTCTAGACGTTGCTCCTCCTCTCCATGAGCTTCTTGTTCCTCATCTCTAAACTGGGGAACACTCAGGAGTCCAAGGAGTACACGTGTGACAATCCCTGCACAGACCTGGTCCCTGGGTTTCCTGTGTGGTGGAGGGGACTGTGCGTCCTCCCCATAGACAGTGACCTTGGCTGCATGGCCACCTGTCCGCTGAGGAAGGCGCGACTCTGTTTCCTCAGGGTGTGAGGAGTACAAAGACCTCATTGCATCGGTGCTGGAGGAGAAGCTTGACTTTGAGGAGATGCGTTCAGCTGCGAGGCTGGGGTAAGGAGCAAGTTTGTGCAAGGAGAAGTGGAAATATCCATGGCTGAACCAGACCAAGACAATCAGTGGGGCTGTGGGCTTGGGGTGAGGAAGGGCGGTGGGGTTCTCCATGAAGTAACATATGGGTAAAATGGAAGCAAATGCCTGGGCAGGACACAACAGCGCATGTCCAACTGTGTGTGCCTGGACCCATTTTCTTAACGTTCCTGGGCTGGCTCACCTGTAAGAGGAAAGTACTGACAGCATCTCCTGCAGAGGTTCACGAGGTCAAACTCACGATTACAAGTGGTTGGCACCATCTCTGACACACATGGAATCTCAGTGATTTGCTGTACTTGCTATATTTGCTCTTTTTTTAATAGGCATGGTGATTGTAACTAATGGCATTTTAAAAAAAGATTTATTTGTGTATTTGAAAGTCAGAGCTACACAAAGAGAGGGAGAGAAGATGTTGGAGTGGGAGAGATCTTCCATTTGCTGGTTCACTCCCCAGATGACCTCAACTGCTGGGGAAAGGAATGGCCAGAGCTAGGAGCCAGGATCTTCCTGTTCTCCCACATTGGTTGCAGGGGCCCAACCACTTGGCCAGCTTTTGCTGCTTTTCCAGGCTGCCATCTGGGAGCTGGCTCGGAAGAGGAGCAACTGGGGGTTGAACCTGTGCCCATATTGGATACTGGTGTCATGTCAGTTAAACTATTACACCATGGCACTGGCCCCATTAATGAGCTTTCCTACAGGAGATATTTTCCAGCTTTTACAGATACTTTTTCACTTTAAAACTATTTCCTCTCTACCAATTTTTTAAGCACTATAGGGCTATTGGGTAATTGGATAATTGAGCAGCTATTGCCTGGAAAATCAATTATTACTTTTCTCAAGGCTAGCATTGCCCCTTCCTAGAGAGTTTCATCCATAAGGTAGATTGTGGCATTCAAACAGTCTTTGAGCACTTTGCTGAAGTGATTGTAGAAAGTCATGTGTGTAAAACCCATGTAAACAGAGATAGGACTTGGAAGGGAGTACAGGACTGAAGCCCCTGTTTGATCCCCAATGTAGCACCTTGACTTGCCCCATACTTTGTAGCATTTCTAGGGATTAGAGATTCACAATCTGAGAACAACCACTTGGCTGACTGAAAGAGGACATTCAGGCATCTGATAGGGTGGGTGACTCTAGAGGCTTGGTCCAGCTTCAGGATTCTGTGGTTCTCAGCATTAACTGGATACCCCATGTGTGCCTCTACTGAGTGCTGTGCTGAATAACACATGGCCATGTCTGCCCATACAGAGCTCACATCCTATGTTGGGACAGTGAGCAATGTTTCAGTCTTTAGAAAACAGGGAAATCTCACAGAAATGACACAATCGTCATCTGAAGCTCATGTACTATCCTTGCATTCCTACTGGTTATCCTCATCCTCATTTCATTTTTTTTTTTTTTTTGGACAGGCAGAGTTAGACAGTGAGAGAGAGAGACACAAAGAGAAAGGTCTTCCTTCTGTTGGTTCACTCCCCAAATGGCTGCTACGGCTGGCGCTACGCTGATCCGAATCCAGGAGCCAGGTGCTTCCTCCTGGTCTCCCATGTGGGTGCAGGGCCCAAGCACTTGGGACAACCTCCAGTGACTTCCTGGGCTACAGCAAAGAGCTGGACTGGAAGAGGAGCAAGCAAGACAGAACCGGTGCCCTGACCAGGACTAGAATCTGGGGTGCTGGCACTGCAGGCAGAGGATTACCCTAGTGAGCTATGGCGCCAGCCTATCTCAATGTCATGAATGTTGCCTTCATGGCCTTTATGGGACTTCCTACCTCTCAATGCCAGCAGGCGAGCTTGCCCAACACAAGTGTTCCTGGCCCTATTGGCATACTGCTTTCTGTACACTACATGGATGTGGGCTGAGGTGAGGGACTGAAAGGGCATCTTAATCATAGCAAAAACAAACAAGCACAGGGCTCTGTGCACATTCCCCCTGCCAAGGCAAGCCTCACAACATACACCAGCATGCACCATGGGCACTGCCCTTGGGCCATTCTAGTGGATGACTCTGCCTGTCATTTAATCTTACATTTCTGTCTTCTTCCCCACCTTAGGAGAGAAGACTCCCTAGTTCAGGCTCGGGCTGGAGAACTCACCCACTTACAGCGCAGGATACAGGAAGGGAGAGAGGTCTGCTCCCTCTTTGCCCAGCACCTGAAGGACATGGGCCAGGCTTTTGAGGGCCTCCTCAGGAACACGGACGTTGCCCACCACCTTAGACAGAGATTCCATGAGCAGTTGGCCCAAGGAAGCCAGCTGGCAGAGAGCCTTGCCAGAAAATTCATGGCGGGTAAGTGGCTGCTTCTCTAAAGGCCATTCCTCCTCCAGAGCGCCTCACAGGAGGGAGAACCATGCCATTACGGCCCTAGGTCATTCTTTTGCTCTTGTCTGTGGCACTTCATCCACATGCGTTTTGGACTTTTCAGAGCACTCAGGTAATTCCTTCGAGTTATTCTTTGTAAGGTTCCATCTACAATCAGTAAGAAAGAGTAAGGAGACTGACTTCATCTTGATGAGCATGGCAGGAAATAGACCTCATTTATTTTTTGTTTTTTTTTTTTAATTTTCAAAGTCAGAGTTACAGAGAGAGAGGGAGAGGGGGAGAGATCTTCCATCTGCTGGCTCAGTTCCCAGGTGGCTGCAATGGCAGCATTGGACCAGGCTGAAGCATGAACCAAGAGTTTCATCCAGATCTCCGATGAGGGTGGCAGGAGCCCAGGCCATGAGCAGGAGCTTGATCAGAAGTGGAGCAGCCAGGAATGTAACCAGTGGCCCTATGGGATGCCAGCACTGCAGGCACTGGCTTAGCCCTCTATGCCCCAAGGCAGGCTGCCAGACTTCATTTTTGAAAGAGCTTTTCACTGAATGTAGGATTCTAGATTAAAAATTTTCTTTTGCTTTTTTTCCTCAAAGATTTACTTATTTATTTGAAGGCAGTGTTACAGAGAGGCAGAGAGAGTGAGGTCTTCCATCTGCTGGTTCACTCCCCAAATGTCTACAATAGCCAGCACTGTGCTGATCCGAAGCCAAGATCCAAGAGCTTTTTCTGGGGCTCCCATATGGGTGCAGGGTCCCAAAGATGTGGGTGGGCTTCCATTGCTTTCTTATGCCATAGCAGAGTGCTGGATTGGAAGTGGAGCAGCCGGGTCTTGTAGTGACTTCATAAGGGATGCCGGCATTGCAGGAAGCAGTGGCTTTACCCAGTATGCCACAGTGCTGGCCCCAAGACTCTGTATATTTTCAAATCTAATTTTATACATATCTTACTTCCTGTGCTCTGGAAAAGAAGACACTGTAGACATCGTGTACACACATCAGGAACAGCCTGTGCAGGGGATAGGAAATCCTTCCGAGGCTCTGCTCTCCAGGTGAATCCAGAGGCCTCCTGAGCAACACTCCACAGCTTTCTGAATATACACCAAGAAGGGTCAGTCTCTGTTCAGAGAGTCTCATGTCTGTGATGTCTGAATGGGGCCTGCTTAGTTTCTGACTTGCTTTCTATTCTTACTTTGTAGAGAATCACAATGATCAGAAATATGGAGACAGACAAGAGACCCTGGCCCACAGGTAACTCTAAATGGTAAAGGGGCTGGTGATGGAGTGAGGAAAACTAGAGAGGATTCCAAAAGCAAGGGATCCAAAGAGAGCTCAACGTTAACACCATGAGCAACAACAACAAAGCCAACCCAGAGACTGCAGATGGGACCTCTTTGTCCATGGATTTTTACAAGGATGTGTCCTATCTCTAATGGTCACCTGCTCTACTGGGAGCTCATACATTGCTTCCATTTATTAGTAATGTCTCAAGTTCACTTTTAGTCAGTCTGACCTAAAGGGAAACCAAGCAGTGGCCCTTGGTTTCTGTGTGAGTTTTAAACCTTCCTGCTTGAACCTCAGATTGAGATGCCTCTCTCATTTCTGCACAGTTTTCCCGAGATTTGTTAGCAGATGTTTCATTCCCAAAAAGTTACCTTGAAAAACAAACTCAAATGACATCAAATATCTGGAGAAATCTCAAAGGTAGAAGAGCCCAGGGAGGTTTTGCTGTCTCAGGAGCTAATGTTCAATGGGCCACTTCATGTAATATAAAACACAATGCTTTATTTACACATCTTCTGTTCACTGTTTTGGGTCTCTAACTTTATTTGGAATAGTTCCTGAATCGTCTTCTTCACACTGAGCTATGTGTCAGTGCACTGAGCACCTGCCACTGTCTCTACCCCAGCTCTAAGCACACCCCGCCCCGTCAGAAGTGGATGCTACATATCCTCTAGATGCGGTGGCCTCTCTGGTGTTGGTGCTGCTGCATGAGCTTCAGATTAGGACCTGTAATGAGCTTTGTCCAGGCTGCCTCGGTCACTTCTCTCATCTTGACTCTCCCACCAGGCCCCACAGAGAGCACCACGGGGAGGAGGGAGTGTGGAGCCTGAGGACGCGGTGGATGAACGGTATCTGACTCCTTCCGGCCAGCGCAACTGTGCTCAGCATTCCAGCAGTGACATCGTCCTGTCTGAAGCACAAGAAGCCACCTCTGCTGTGGACCCAGGCTGTGACTGCTCTCCTTGTAAATAAAATACAGCTCAAAACCTACCAGTAGCTTCTTCCTTCTGCATGCTCACCACTTCTGTCTGAACTGAGCTGTAGCATCTGTGTAGACAGGCCTAGAAGCTTCTCCTTGAAAAGGCATATAGGCTGAAAACAGCGCTGGGCTCAGGTGTCAAGTGCAGTATTTTCAGTGTTCCTGGTTGACATCTCGCCTGAGCCACCCTGCCACCACTGGATAGAGCATCTGATGCACGCACAGTGGCACATAGAGGAGAGTGATGGGAGCACGGGAAAGTTTCAGCCAACTCCACAGTCCATATACACAACCTGCCTTTCATGGGACAGCTCTTTTCCTGAGATGGTCTTTTTTTTTTCAAGAGTTATGTATTAACTTGAAATGCAGAGTTCCATTCAGGCAGAGAGGTAAAGAGAGAGAGAGAGAGAGAGAGAGAGAGAGAGAGAGAGAGAGAAAGAAAGAAAGAAAGAGAGGTCTTCCATCTGATAGTTCATTCCCCCAATGTCTACAACAGCCAGAGCTGATGTGATCTGAAGCCAGGAACCAGGAGCTTCTTTTGGGTCACATGCATGTGCAGGGTCCATGGACTTGGGCCATCTTCTACTGCTTTTCTAGGCCACAGCAGAGAGCTGCATTGGAAGTGGAGCAGCTGGGACTAAAAACCCTCCCCCCATATGGGATGTCACTACTGCAGGCAGTGGCTTTACCCACTATGGCACAGCACCAGCCCCCCGCGCTCTGAAATGGTCTTGATAATTATAGTCCGTGGATGGTATCCCTGCATTTTCCAATCATGTAGGAATACTGCCAGCCTTGCTCAGTTATCAGGCATCCTGTCCCTTGCCTCCTCCCAAGGTCCCATCAGAGTGACAGTTGAAAGGTGATTTTCCTAAAGACAGGTCTCTGATGTTGCCAACCCCTGGTAAATGGCCATAATGTCACACTTTGTGCAGCAACACAGAGTTTCTTTTATTTTCCCCCCAAAACATGGGTGGTTTATTCTCATTGCTGCACTGCCATCCAGACCAACGGCTGGCATGTCTGGTGAAAGAAAGGCCATGAGTGACTATGCTGCCAGCAGCATGCTCCCCTCCCAAAAACAAATACACAAATATATTTGTGTATATCCTTTTCTTGGCAGGTGAATAAGACTGAGTTAATTCACTCACAACTGACTGGGCTATTTGAATAGCAATATAAACCCCATCAGTCTCCTCTTTCTCCCTCTCCTTCACGTGGCAGGTATAAGTAGGTGCCTTTTATTGCTCAGATCATCCTCCTAGGAAGGAATCCCCATTTCCCTTTCACATTTCACCCTGAGCTGCAGAGGAAGTGTTCACCATGTGTTGAACTGGTCTGGGCGAGGTATGTAGTAGAGGAAGGTATTTCCAGTTCCTGCAAGTCACACCGAGGAGGTGGCCACAGCTTCTACGGGAACTGTCTGGCTTTACCTGGAGGCTGTAGGGTCTTTGTTCCTCCTCTTTGGCTCTCCTCCACCTCCCATGCCCCTGGGTGGAGGCATCCCTGTGAGTGTGCTCAGCGCTTGTCCTTTATTCACTTGACACCAACCCGAGGACTGGTGTTTCCTGATGAGATCATGACATAGGCAGAGGGGTGGGGAGAGGCAGGGATCTTGTACGGCGGCCTCTGGCTGTCCCATAGTGACAAAGGTTCTTCCTCCCCTCCCTCATTTCATGTCCTGGTGGAACAGCTGCAGAAGATGAGATCCAGAAACTGCGGCAGCACCTGAAGGAGACCATGGTGGTCAATGTCAGCCTGCGACAGAGGCTGCAGCGTCACATCAGCACCATGGACAGAGACAGCGGTAGGGGGGCCCGAGGGGCCTGAGTCTGGCAGTGGGTGTGTTTCCACGGGCAGGACACTGCCCAAAGCTTCACAGAATCTAAGTGCGTGATAGACCTGCATCACCCACGTACAAATGGACTGGTTAGAGAGCGAGCACCGGTGCTGAAACTATTATTCTGGAAGCAACCAAATAGGCTTAGGTAGAGACCTGACCATGCTAAGCTCTTCCTCCCACTTATAGCCATCTGGCCTCCAAACCATGTTCGTGTCTCTGACTCTGTGCACGGTCTGCATCTGTCGGCTTATGTGAGTGTGGTTCAGTAAAACCCAGGTTTCTGAGCCCCACGTGCAGCCTTCTCCTCCGCTGCCATTTTCATCAGCCTCCTATGTCTGGTTTGGTCCTTGCTCCCAGGGCTCCTCATGGATCCTAGGGTTCTTCTGCCTCAGCCCTCGCCTTCTACTACTCTCATGCTGAGGCCTCCAGGCCACATCATTGAGCTGGGCCCCAACAAGAGTGACCGGGTCGCACACACGGCCCAGTCTTCCTCATGTTGCAGCACTGGGTGTAGAATGATGTGTATGTGCTGGAGCTGGGAAGCAGGTGTCCATGAAGCTTGTTCCCCGTCAGCCTGTCAGTGCAGCCCCTCAGGCCCTGCCCTGGAGTTCAGGGAATTAGCAGGAAGCCTTCTCTTAAGCGAATGTGAATACCTTGCCTGACTGTAATTCTCTCCTGGACAGGATGCACCTCCAACCTCTACTGGCAGGTCCTGGATTCCATTGTGCAGCTGTATGATGAAAACAGGGTCCTCAGGGAAAAATACCAGAGACTCCCTGTGTGCAGGAACCCTGTGTGCAGAGGTAAGTGGTGAGGGCACAACGGGAGGCCTTGGAAAATGTTGCCTTCAATGAGTCTTCTCATGAAAGAAACTACACAGAGAGCTTTTAGGTCTTCTTCTCCCAAAGAGAACCCAACAGCAAGGAAACCAAACTTTTAGGGAATAGCTTCTGGGTTTGCATTTGCCTCCCCTACAACGGATGGAACAAATCAAAACCAAACCCCAAATCCTTCCCTAAGAAGATGGTTTGATGGGAAACACCTAGTGAATGAGAAATGAGCATTATTCCGCATTTCATTTAAAAAAATTTTTATTTTTTGCTGCCAGAGTTAGACCGTGAGAGAAAGAGAGAGAGAGAGAGAGAGAGAGAGAAAGGTTTTCTTCTGTTGGTTCACACCCAAAATGCCTGCTACTGCCAGCGTGCTGTGCTTATCTGAAGCCAGGAGCCAGGAGCTCCCTCCTGGTCTCCCATGCGGGTGCAGGGCCCATGCACTTGGACCATCCTCCACTGCCTTCCTTGGCCACAGCAAGAGAGCTAGACTGGAAGAGGTGCAACCGGGACAGAACCGGCGGCCCCACCGGGGCACAAACCCAGAGTGCTGGCACCATGGCTCACTAGGCTAATCCTCCACCTCACTTTTTATTAAAGAACTTTTTGGTTAGTTCCTGAATATCTCTGGAGACGCCCTAAGGAGAAATTACCTTTGCAGAATGTTGCTTTCCCTTGGGGACAGGGGCATCAGCCAAGATCTATGCCTTGCTCTTTGCTTGGCAGTTTCCCTTTATCTGCTTCTGCTCACTTCTTTCCACCAGCCCTGCCTTCTATCTGTGGAAGAATATTGAAAAGACTCACCGGGCAAAGCGTGTTCCTGTCCCAGCCAAAGTCATGCTCTCCCTGTAGACCTATAGAACTTGTCCAGCTTCCTCCAGGTGGAAGCCCTCCCTCGCCTTCCCTGACAATTTGTGATGTAGCAGAAGACATGTTGGTGTCCAGCTCAGGCTTTTGACCTCTAGGTCATGTGGGTTGAGTCCAGAGTCTCTTGTCACCATGATCTTCTCACAGTCTTGTTATTGTCCAAGGACCCTGGTGCCTCTCACACTGTAGGGCTCTCCCCGTGGCCCCACCCTCCTATGAGATGGATTTAGGAGAATTTTCCTGCAAATGGCTTCTCTTTGCTGTAACAAGTCTGTGAATGTGCATGTTTGAGCTACAGCTCTCATCCTAGGGCCTGACAAAGACCTTTATTTTCCTCAGGGGCAGCACGCAGGGTAAACTGAGGCCGAGGAGGAGGAGCTGGTGGGGGTCTGGCTAACTCACCTGCAGCAGCAGCTGGGAGCAGGGCTCTTGGCATCGGGAGGTGCTGGGGCCCTCTGTCCCACACCACGGGCAGCCAGCACACTTCAGGAGACTCTGCCTTGAATGTGCTAGCGCCACCATCTCCTTCTGGCCTGCAGTCCACTCCTGTAACTTCTCTCCTTCCCCACAGTCCGGCTCCCCCTGGTCTCCATCTCCACCCAGCTCCAGCCCCAGCCCCAGGCACTTATCAGCAAGACCACACAGAAGATTGTTAATGAGTTGTTTTTGTTTGTTTATTTATCTATTTCAGGTAACAACTGAAGTATTAAATGTCCCATCATCATAGGTACACTCCTGTATACTGCAGAGTGGTAGCACCAGTCCAGGGCCATCAATCATTCCAGAATCAAATGTCACTAAGTCCCTGGGATTGCACAGGAAAACTGCATTGGGTCCCCCACTCTGACAACTGACATAGGTCAGGCAAGAAATTCTGTGATGCAGGAGGCAGGTCTGTAGTGTCTGTAGGAGAGCAGGGTCACACAGGTTCACTGCCAGACAACCCAAGGGAACAGTCACAGAATCTTTGCAAAGAGTCTTGAGAGGTGGCTCTTCACTCCTGATGTTGAAAGTCCTCCTGAGGAGCCCGGATTTCCGTCCTAAAGGTTTCAGTGCAGCCCACAGACGGAGACATGTGCCCAGATTGCACTGGGCATTTTCACAAACTTCAGTCTTGTTCGCATTTCTTTTCCTGAAGCTGAACTTTTCCTGTCCACTGACTTGTCTTTGGCAATCCACCATAAAGCTGGACATCTTTGAAACACAGGAAGCCCCAGGCTTACCAGACCTCTAGGCTAGCAGGCTGATTCAGGTAGGCACCAGGAAGACACTTCCCCACACCCTGGTGTGGGAGGGGCCTTGGAGGAGAGTGTGCTGCAGATGGTGATCTCCATGTGTGGGAGCAGTGAATGCTGATGGCTGCAGCGCCACAGGCCAGGCAGAGCCCCACAGAGAGTTTCCATGCTGGGCGTCAGCCGGCTCTTGACAGACTCCTGTGAAATTTTCCTGCACACTTTCAAAAGCTCATTTCTTACTGCACTGTAGTGGCGGAGTTTAAGCCACATAGTTGTGTAGCCTGGGGTATGTTGCTTGTGGGACTTGTCAAGTGATAGGGGCCTGAGTGGGAAATGGAGATGACAACAGCAGGCCCAGAGTGAGAGTTGCGAAGACCATGGGGGCATAAAACAACCCTTCCCTGACCGGGAATCGAAGCGCCGAATCCTAGCCACTAGACCACCAGGGACACACAGCAAGCACTGTCCGGTGTGTTTCCCTAGCAGCAGCGGCTGCGTTGGATGCATGTCGAAGAACTAATCCATGTTACCACACCTGCGCCTCGTCCCGTCTTCCGGGAAGCCTGGGAGGCCGCCCCCTCCAGATTCTCGCCAAAGGGCGAACCGCACCGGACCCACCAGGACCCCCGCCCCGCAGGCAGCCTTGCGTCCCGGCTGAGCTCAGAAAGCACGCAGCCTTGGGGAGCAGACAGCGGGTCTCCGGGGAGGTGTGCGCAGCCGCCAGGGCACCCGGGGGTGGCCGGCGGGAGGGAGACCCGAAGGCGCCCAGGGTACGAGGAGCTGAGAGTGAGCCGCTACGAGCTCCCACGACAACGCACACGCAAGCAGGGACACAGACGCCCGAGGGAATCTCTCTCAAGCAAGGCCTTGGGGTCCCCAGAGACCACCACGAGCCCATCCCCCAAACCCTGCCGCCCCTGAGTGTTTCCATCTCAGCTGGAGCTCGGTCCCCATCCTCCCCACGCTCAGAACAATCCCAAACACCAGGGCTCTGAATCCGGGGCGTTCCTCGACTCCACATCTAACCCGCCAGGAGCGCGTGTGTTCCTGTGGCTCGCGGACGGGCCTTGCTGTCACCCGGTCCTTCCTCGTGGTGACGGAGTTCAAGCAAGCGGCGCGGACCCAAACGAGCAGACCCATGTCCCTCGGGCCCCCCCGGAATGGCACTGGGCTGTCCTTGCCGCTTTCGTCAGCTCTGTCCTCCCCTTCAGCCTCTGCCTGGCCTGCCCCGGGCCCAGGGACCGTGGCGGGGCCCTGGCTGCGCGGCTCCTGTGGGAGCGGCGGGCACCCGGCAGCTCCCGGGGCGGCCCTCAGAGGAGCCCCAGCGGCTCCTTCGGGGATGTGGGAGGGCGCGGCGAGGCGCGGGCGTGCGGGGCCGCAGGGAGTGCGGGTTCCCCAGAGGCTGGCGCCCGTGCTGCTCCCGCAGGGGAACGGACACTGCCCCCTCTGTCCCGCAGGACCCTAACGTGTTCGTGGAAACGCGGGGTTTGTTATCCTCTGTGGATGGGGGAAGTGACCGATGGCGGCGGGAAGGGGTCGAGAAAGGCACGATATTGTCTCATGGAGATACCAGGGCACAGGCTTCATCTGCATGGCTTTCAGGGAAGTATTTTAGCAGGTAGCGCTGTGGTAGGTTTCCGTAGTGTAGTGGTTATCACGTTCGTCTCACACGCGAAAGGTCCCCGGTTCGAAACCGGGCGGGAACAAGATTCTTTTCCTGAAGCGAGGAGAATAAGAGCAGAGTGAAGAGGAGACGTGGTCACCCAGCTCACATCAACCAGACCTCGTTTCTCTTCTCCCGTGCTGGCCATTGTCACCCCGCTCCTGCCACATTTACAAGAGGGAAATGCTTTCAGGTTTTCTTTCCTTTCTCTCTCACTTTCTCTCTATATATATTTTTCTGTTCTTTTCTTTTAAATATTTGCTTATTTATTTGAAATACAGAGTTAGAGAAAGATGGAGACACAGAGAGAAATCTTCCTTCTGCAGGTTCACTCCCCAAATGGCCTCCACAGCTGAAGCTGAGACAATCCACAGCCAGGTGCCAGGAGCTTTTTCCAAATCCCCAGGTGGGTGCAGGGGCCCAAGGACTTGGCCATCCTCCGTTGCTATCCAGGGAAGCAGCCAGGACACGAACCGGAGACTATGGGGAAGCCAGCGCCACAGACCACAGTGTAGGCCCCTCAGGGTTTCTTACAGGGAATCTTCTCCATAGGCCTCAGTCCTCTGCCTAGGCTGACCTGAACCAGTGCTTTCTGGTTTGTGAGCTCCAGAGGGGAGCTGAGGAGGGGCCTGCTTGGCTTCCCACCCTATGGGAACACAGCAGCAGAACCCACTGATTGGTGGAGAGAAACTGAATTTAAATCCGCATCTGGATCTCAAACCAAGCTGATACTGTCAATATTCCTCAGGCACCCCGGTTGAAAGTATCTATTTACATTAACCCACCCCTACCCCAGAGGATTCTCAGGACACTGTGAGGGTCCCATGCTACCTCTGAAGGTTCAGGCAGCCAACAGTTTTAATAGTTTGAACCCCAGCATGTGCTGAGTGCGTCCTGATGGCTCCCAACCCTTCCCTACCCTCTCTTCTACTTTGTCCCTAGAGTTCTGGGTGCTGTATTCACTGCTGTGGAGCCACCAGAGCCAGTGCTTTGCCTTCTCTCCCAGGAGAGCCCTAGTGCCTTGGTCTTAGATGGTGTTGCTTGGAAGGGCTTGGGTGGCTCAAATTAATAAATAAATCTTAAAAAAAAAAAAAAGCTCTTGCTGACAGCTATAGGCCCATAATAATTTCACCATACACTGGAAAGAGTATGTGAACAGCTTCTCACTTCTGAAGGCTCAAACACCAGGAAATACCGGCCTCTCCAGGATAATGAACAATCAATACAGACTCCCAGACTAGTCTTCATGTCATGCACCATCAAACAGAGAATGCATCTCTGTCAATCACCACCTAACAGAGATCACCCCAGAATTTCACTTGAAAAGATCACACTCAGAAACCCCCAGCAATGCCCCTGGTGGGAGAAATCACGATGCAACAATGAAAGAAAGAACAAAGGCCTTGGTCCAGGACCCAGGTTCAGCATGCAGGAGTAAAGAGCTCTGTTTCTGCTCATGGGAGAAACAGAAGAACCAAGGGATCATGAGCCAATAGCGCTAGGGCCCAGGTCTGCCTGTCGGGTGCAGGTTCCTTTGGCTCCAGTGATGCATCTCACATGGACAGATGGTCTGGGCAGAGCCCCAGCAGACATCTGGCAAGGAATACTATGGAGAGAGTTATCTGCATGCTCCCTGACCATTGTATAGTAGGAGAAGACATATTGTCTTCTCATCACTTCCTGTGGAAGCCAAAGCAAGATCTCCGAAGATATAAAGGAAAGCAGGAGAACAGGTGTCTGACACCATGAGGATTCCCCTCTGGGATAGTGGCTCGGCTGAAAGCCATAAAAGAGGTCATTCTGGCTAGCCTTCTCTGGATCTGTGTAACCAGGTCATCACAGACAACAGTTACAGTTATTGGAAGTCTGCAAGCTAGCTTAGAAGTTTAGCTGTCAACACACGCAGCAGAGCAGCTGTGTGCAGTGCCAAACAAATCCTCCTGTTGGACCAAGCTCTTAGTTAAGCAGGGGGGCCACACTTCCCTTGATGGAGTTTCAGAGATCCCTGAACAGTAAGCTTGTGCTGACAAGTAAGTGAAGAGAGGGACACACGGAGGCAACAGGTACTTAGGGTGGTGGGGCAGCTGTGGGGCAGCCGCGGGGCCTTCCCTCCTTAGGAGCCCGTGCCTGGCAGTCACTGCAGACCACATGCCTCCAGAGCACGTAAGTCTTAACCTGGTTCCAAGCTGTAATGGTGAGCACTCTGGACTCTGAATCCAGCGATCCGAGTTCAAATCTCGGTGGGACCTTCGCCTTTAACTTACTGAACAGCCTTTTTGACTGTTTAAATGGGATTTATCACCACTCCCGAGGTCCTTCCGCCTTCTAGGGGACAAGAAGGCAGCTCTGCAGGGTACGTCCTGTCTTGGGCCACACCTGGAACCTTGCAGGTTTGTCCGGCTCTCCCTCTCTCTCTGGAGTCTGTGTTCCAGAAACGGGTTCTTTACAATGGCCCGGTCCCCAGGGAAATGACCCACTCTGGGGGATCCCGGTCCTGGGCGAGGCTGAGGCTCCTGCCCTCTCCATGAAGAAAGGGGCGGAGGCATACAAGGTGCACCTGGCCTTGCTGGGGCTGAAACCTGAGCCCGAAGGGAAATCACCCAAGGCTATAGGGGACAGGTGGGAAACACCGGTGGCTGGACCACGGATTTGGATCCCAGCAAAGTCTGAGTGGGACCTACTCGAGTGGGTAAAAGACTTTTATTCAGGATGCCCAGGCTTTCTGGGCGGGAAGAGCAGAGGAGAGGCGGTTCTACAGGTCCCAGGAGAGAGCTCCCGGCCCGGCTAGGCTCTGTCTAGCGGGTTTTGAAAAAACCACCATACAACAGTTAATAAAGGACTCTTTGCAAGAAAAGGCATATTTCATTGAAAGAAGAAAAACATTCTTGTGCTCTAATGTTTGTTAAAATTCCTTTGAGCGGAATAGGCAAGGGAGTT
Organism: Lepus europaeus; assembly: GCF_033115175.1. Lineage (NCBI taxonomy): Eukaryota > Metazoa > Chordata > Mammalia > Lagomorpha > Leporidae > Lepus > Lepus europaeus. Next base: position 115,772,695 of record NC_084831.1, on the reverse strand, counting down.
CCGGAACAGAGAGATGTTTGACTGTGTAACAAAGACTAGCCCACAATATTTACCCTGCATAGGATTTGAAAGGTACATAACCTGCTTTGCACTGAGAATTTACACACTGCAACCTAGTAGTCACCTGCTCTTCAACTGATCAAAGCCTGGGGAGAGCGCCAACGCAGTCCCCTACGACCACAAATTCTGCAGTCAACTTTCCAGCATTTGGAGAAACCCTACAGCCTCACACGACCGAACTCTTCACACGCACTCACTTTGCGCCCCTCACACCCACCCACCCACCCCCCCGGGCGCCCTTCGCCCTGAGCACGCACAGCGCACTTATGTGCCGCCAACAGTGCCATGCTTTCTCCCACAGCAGGGGAAAGCAGTCGTGAATCTGCAGCAGGTCCCGGCCCAGCTGCCCCTGCGTTGCTCTATCTACACAGCTCCGCCCCTTCCGTGGGCGCCCCGCCCTCCCCGCGCTTAGCAGGTGTTCCACCGGGAGTCCTTGGTGAGCTCAGAGTGACAGCTGTGCCGCTGTGTCCCTCCAAACCCCACCCCTGTGGGCGCCCCGGCCCTGGCCCTGGTCTGTCCCGATTGCATCCGTTCTTATGCTGCTTCAGGCTAGGACCTTTTGTCCAATAAGGAGCACCCTTTTCGAATTCATGGACTGTTTGGTTCATTGCTGTTGACTTTTTTGAACTCTGTATAGATTCTGGATATTAATCCTTTATCAGTGTCATAATTTGCAAATGTTTTCTCCCATTATGTCGGTTGCCTCTTCACTTCGCTGGTGTTTGTTTTGCAGTGTAGAAGCTTCTCTGTTTGATGGAATCCCATTTGATAATTTGGGCTTAATTGCCAGAGTTTCTGAATTCTTTCCCTGGAAGTCTCAGCCTATGCCAATGTCTAGTTTCCCCAATGAAACTCAAATGGCCAACAGACACATGAAGAAATGATCAGATCACTATCCATGAGAGAAATGCAAATCAAAACTACAATGGGTTTCTGTCGGAGGCCACCCGACAAACCACACGGAGACACACAGCACTCAGTCAATTCATCACCACGTTTATTGCCTCATCGCGTTCCAAGCCAAAGTAGGGGGCCCGGCGATGAGGGACTGGAGGCAGTCTCCCTAAGGAAACCCTTCAGTCTCCAGCCCCGAGCACATGGAAAGACAAGGATATATACCCCAGACCCCATACAGATAACATTCATTGTGTGCAATCATGCATAGCACAGGAACAGAGCAAGTTTACAAAGTAGCAATGATCAGGGTACAAGCTCTGCAGATAGAGCAAAGAACATCATAAACCTTCATCAGAAGTCATCTCCTGCCTGCAGGAATATGGGATGAAAAGTCTTGGAAACAGGATTAGATAAGGGACAGCCTCAGCCTGCTGCATCTCATGTCGGGCCAGGGCCACTGGCCCCGACATCTCCCCCTTCTTGTTTGTACAAGAATGGCCTGGTGTTTATGGTAACCGGTGTCTACACTGTTCAGAGGGCCGCGGGGGAGGATCCATCCCCCACAAGTCCCTCGGGTTAAATGCTGAATGGCGTGGACTCGTGCCTGTCTTAGGTGCCCCGCAGCGCTTACTCTGCTTACCCGTCATCAAGGATATAGGAAGCATGTCCTGCCCTCTGTCTTAGGTTGCTAGAGAAGCCTGCGAGTGCTTACCTGTCGTTGACTACCGGTCCACCCTAAGAACAGTGTAGGAGCAAGCGGTCAATGAGGCAGTTAGGAAGAGAGAGACCGAGGCTTCCACGGCATATCACATACTGCAGCCCCCTGTTTTAGAGTGTCCTAGAGGGTATGTACTGTCCTTTTGATAGCCTCTCTGTTTGCGCACGTTGGAACGGTGGGAACGTTTGGTTGTATTACTTCACATCAGTCTACAGGCAGGCAGAAGACAGAGGTTGTGGGGGCCGGCTCCCCACAGCTCCCCCTTTTTTTACTTTAGGACCAGCGCCTGTCTTAGGCACCCCTGAGTGGAGTGGCAGCTTACCCGTCTTTGCCAGAGGGTTGACTTGCATGAGCAGTCTCAGCCCTCCGCTGTCTTAGGTTGCATGCCATCCCTCAAGGCACTTACCCGTCTCTGGCTACTGGTCCAAGAAACCAAACAACACCTGCTGTATTGCAGGAGAGGGGGCTTTTGCAGCGATGACTTCGAATGGGGACCAAATATCTGTGTCCAGTTGTGTTGAGTTAAGAACCCAAATCTCTTGCCGTAGTTCACGCAGCAAACGAGTGAAATTACTATCCCAGGTATGGTTTAAGGTGGCGCCTAAAGAGCAAGACAAACTAGCAAGACGAGTATAGGTATGCCAGGGAAATGGAGTAGCGCAAAGCACGACAGATTGAACCAAGCAGGGGGTTTCCCACATCCCCGTCTAAGATTCAGTTCTTCCTGGAGAACGTTGACCCGTTGGTTTAGTAATAAGATTCCTGAATGGATATGCTGATCCACTGCCACTTGGAGCATTCTTGTTTGATCATTCTTCTGGAGCATGGGAATAGGTGACCTTTTTTCCTTTTAGGAATTTCACAAGCCAAGACTGACCTTGACTTGTCTATGACTTGTTTATGGGCTGCCTACATCTCCCCCTTTTTTATTTAACTGAGAATGGCCTCTGTCTTAGGTTGCCCTCAGTCATCTCTGTCCTTACCCATCATTGGTAACTCTGGCAGCTTGGCCTAGAGCCCTGTCTTAGGTTGGTACAGGATGCTGAGCGTCTTACCCGTCTCTGAGTACCATTCCAGCCCAACATTAGGTGAGAGATGAAACATACAGCCAAATATTAATTATTTGTGATTACAAATAATGATGAATGTCAGTTCATACAGACTGTAGTGAAGTCAGCATAAAATGCAGAACACAAGGAAAACATCCCATACCAAGTAGGAAAAGCAGTAGTGGTCCAGTCAACATTAATAACCAATGAATCCATTGAAACCCTCCAAATGTTAGGGGGTTAGTAATAAACATGTTTTGCATTTTACTCTTAAGTTTATCAATAACAGACTCTATATATGGCACATTGTTAGTAATGTTAAAACAACATTTTCCTGTTACAGATTTACAACTTATATGATTTTTTAACATCAAGTAATTGTTAGCTGCATGGTTTAAAAGTACTCCTGAGTGTACTTGATCCAATTCTTTGGCTATATTGGACAGTCCAGTAGCAGTAAGATTGATTGTTTTGGTCACTGAATATGCAAGCCTTCGCAGTCCATGGTTATTTCCAAAGGCCAGTCCAGGAACACTTACTACTGGTACAGCCATGGCCAGGGCAGTGTTTTGTCCTATTAGGATGACGTTGCCATTACAGTCTTTAGGTGAAGCATGTTGCCGACGCGCTCTATCCGCCACTGTAAATACAGATGTCAGCATCGGGGCCACACAGTCCAGGGAGCAATTGCAGAAGATATCAGAGGCTAACGATGTGAAGGCATATTTGCTACATAAAAAAACCCACCCCTTAGGAGTCCATGTCCCATACCAGTATTGGATTAGGTGTATATCATTGATTGGTGATAGGATCCCTTTATTTTACCAATTGTAAAACCTTAATAACTTGTGGAGGCTGTGCACTCCGTAACTTGTCATTCCAATTTTTACTCAATCCTGAGCAGAGAGCCCATTCCTTTGCCAAAGAGGCGAACTGAGGGTCTTTCCAGCCAGAAACATTACAGGTTACACATGTAACTTTAGTTTTTCTTTTAAAGAAAGGCATTGCTTTGTATACTTGTAGATTCTGTTGACTATACCAATTTGTGACAGCAAATTGTTTTTTAGCTGTCTGCTGTGCACAGACTTAGTTACTTTTAGTTTAATCTGCAAGAAATACGTTGCAAGCCTTATAGTGCACACTAAAATTATTTAGAGGAAAGATGGTAAAGGAGTATAGATTAATAGAATGTTGCAATAAACATGGCTCCATTGCTTTAATGATACTAAAGCAAGACGGTCCACTGATTTTTGTTGGGAGGGCCTGAGACTGGCCCCGCTTCCAGTTTTATGAACTCTGTTTGTTAATAAATTACCTTTTTTATCAGTTTTGGAGTGACAATATTGGCCCAATGCCTTTCCCTTTAGCACTGGGGGAAAATACCAGGAGGAGCCTTATTTTGATTTTTGACTTTTGGACAATTTTTTTTTTTGACAGGCAGAGTGGACAGTGAGAGAGAGAGACAGAGAGAAAGGTCTTCCTTTTGCCGTTGGTTCACCCTCCAATGGCCGCCGCAGTAGCGCGCTGCGGCCGGCGCACCGCGCTGTTCCGATGGCAGGAGCCAGGTGCTTCTCCTGGTCTCCCATGGGGTGCAGGACCCAAGGACTTGGGCCATCCTCCACTGCACTCCCTAGCCACAGCAGAGAGCTGGCCTGGAAGAGGGGCAACCGGGACAGGATCGGTGCCCCGACTTTTGGACAATTTTTGTACATGTCCCTGCTGTCCACATTTATAGCACCCTTATTTATTGGGCATAGCCCTCCTTGATAATTTTTGTAATGACAAACCATGTAGAGTGGCAGGTCCTGAATGTCCTGTTTTTAAGTGAATCCATTTTGCTAATCCCTCATCAAAGGAACTGTCACAGAACACCTCAGTCATAGTAGCCAATTGATCCATGTTTACATTGTACTTACGTTTAGTAGAATTTATAGTGTTGTGGGCATCACTAGGCAATCTTTACAAAGCACCGGAAAAGAATCCATACTGAGAATCAGACATTATTAGTAATCATTACAGGCATGTTTAACATTTAGCTTGACTGTGTGTTCCCCTGGGATGAAGCAGCAGTAGCAGAGGCTTGTTTGGGCTCCCTCTCAAAGCCCCCAAGGACAAGGTGGCTCATTGCCAAGATTTTAGGCAAGCAGTGCATCCCGTCCCGGATCTTGGCCAAAGAGCCAAGACACGAAGCATGCCCACCTGTTTATCAGAAACATTCCTTTATCCTCCTCCCCGGGAACTGGCCAGGCTCCCAAGGAGCAGGAGAAGGTCATTTGGCAACAAAGTTACTTGTCCACCAGAGCTGAACCTAGATACAAGCCTCTTTATTCCAAAAATTTGTCCTTACATTTGGCCCTAGGGCTGCATTGAGAGGTAGACATAATTAACACATTATAAGAATACAATACAAATTTTTCATACAAGCATACATTTAGTAATCAAACACAATAATACTCAATGTGTTTTAAGGTTAAATTGAAACATAACTGAGGGAGAATTAGCTTCTTGGGCACCCATGTCAGGGACATAAAAAACAGTACCATTCCAATACAACAACTCAAGCTGCTGCAGACAGCCTGAGAACTGGCTAGACAATCCCATGGCATGGAGATCTGAGGCATTGATACTTGTTAAACAGACATGTTGAGGTGTACATCCAATTAACAAATGTGCTAACATTTTGCATTACTCTGAAATTAGTGATTCGGGTTTTATGAAATATTTGTAACATCTCCTTTTGATAAAACAACAAATTTTTCAGCGGATGGAACACAGTGGGTAACCATTTAGCCATAATGATAGTAGCCTCTTACTATCTGTAATTGTTACATTTTTGTAGGTTTGTGCAATCTTAACTATTTGTGGCATATTTTGATTTACATTTTTTTAAAGCCAACCACGCATAATCTGCCCAAGCATTCCTATCAATAATAAGGGTAGAGTTAGTACATAATACAAAAATAGAATGGGTAGTCCAGACACTTTGACACGTTTAAATGCGCATATTCCATAGTTATGGCTTAGAGGGGCTCCTGAGAAATTTTTTGTCTTTTAAGTCCTACACGTGCCAATTGCTCCCTCCTTTCTCCTGCAACCGGCGTCCCGGCGCTTTTTAACAAGGCCTTTGTATCCTTGTCACATTTAGATGTGACTGTATATTCCCCATGGGCAATAGGAGAGGCTCCCCGGGCAAGCCCTAGTCTGCCACGCCCTACTCGTGCTTATGTGCCTCCCTTGTAATCCCTACGGCCTGCTACCGCCGCAGCCTTCCCTCTTACAGAGGCTTACCTGTGGATGAGATGAATCCGAGTCACGGCACCAGCTGTCGGAGGCCACCCGACAAACCACACGGAGACACGCAGCACTCAGTCAATTCATCACCACGTTTATTGCCTCATCGCGTTCCAAGCCAAAGTAGGGGGCCCGGCGATGAGGGACTGGAGGCAGTCTCCCTAAGGAAACCCTTCAGTCTCCAGCCCCGAGCACATGGAAAGACAAGGATATATACCCCAGACCCCATACAGATAACATTCATTGTGTGCAATCATGCATAGCACAGGAACAGAGCAAGTTTACAAAGTAGCAATGATCAGGGTACAAGCTCTGCAGATAGAGCAAAGAACATCATAAACCTTCATCAGAAGTCATCTCCTGCCTGCAGGAATATGGGATGAAAAGTCTTGGAAACAGGATTAGATAAGGGACAGCCTCAGCCTGCTGCATCTCATGTCGGGCCAGGGCCACTGGCCCCGACAGGTTTCCACCTCACATCAGTTAGAATGGCTCTCATACAGAAATCAACAAAGAATAAATGCCACAAGAACGTGAGAAAAAAGGTCCCTTAATCCACTGTTGCTGAGAATGCAAACTGGTGCCACCATGGCGGCGGACAGTATGAAGATCTACCGTGTCTCTGCAGGCGGTTGGCCAGGAAGTAAACAGTAGCTCTGGCCGTGAGGAATTTCTCTCTCATGTCTTGGACGTTCTGCTCGCTCCTCTCCAGCTTGGCGCGTAGGTTGTAGTAGGTGTCCAGGGCACTGCTGTTAGCCGTTGTGCCTGGAACAGTGCTGGGAGGTACTGCCATGATGAAGCTGTGTCAGAGCAGAACCAGAGCCTGGGCAGGGGGGAGCCACACAAATAATGAGCTACACACACGTGAGGGCACTGTGCTGTCGGTGGTCTTGCTTAGTTACACACACGTGAGGGCACTATGCTGTCAGTGGTCTTGCTTAGTTACACACACGTGAGGGCACAGTGCTGTCGGTGGTCTTGCTTAGTTACACACACTTGAGGGCACTCTGCTGACAGTGGTCTTGCCTGGTAAGCTCCTACAGCTCACCAAGCTGCTCAGCTCTAAGATGTGGGTGATACCAGATACAATTAGTATCTCTGTAACTCTTCTTCACATCAAAGGGGGTGAGGGGTGTAAAGAGAGTCAAGAATGCAGATCTCACACTAACTTACTTTTGGGAGGAACTTTGACAGCAGCCACAACTCGCAGACTCCTTAGAGACAAACGTGAGGCCCAAGATGCCAGAGGTCTGAGCCGAAGGCACTGCCCATGCACAGACGCTGCCCCAGGAGCGAGGCCAGAGGGCCGAGCCTGCCAGGGAACGGTCTGAAGTCACAATAGCGGAACTAGAAGGTGGGGGTGTCCTGGACTCTCATGAACCCCTGCGTTCTTCTGCTCATCCCCAATGGGCACCACCCCCTCCGCAGCACACAGGCCTGTGCAGTGGGGTCTGGTGGCCTAGCCGCTGAGGGGTTGAGGGACAGGCAAACTCGGCCTGGAGTCCTCAGGTCCCCACGGAGAGCCCGAGACAGCCAAACCCTGTTCCCGGCGAAGGGACCCGAGAGCGGCCGTCACCGCGACCCTGTCCCCGGAGAGCCTTGTGCTGGACACGCGAAGCTTCCGAGCGCCCGCGGGGCCGCTGGGGAAGCGTAGGCAGGGTCTTAACGGCGTGGAGGCCGCTCCGCGGCCTCGAGCCCACTCGCTCCGCCGGACGCGGACCCGGACGTCTGCGGGGCGCGGGCTCCTGCGGCGGGCAGGCGAAAGCCACGCGGGTCCCCACTGCTGCCCGACCTCCCAACCAACAGGTAACCCTCGCGGCGCACAGTGCGCCTCCTGCTCGCCGGTTGGCGGTGCCCGGGGCTCTGGAGCTCGCAGCGTCGCCCGCAAGGCCAGCCGCAGCCTGCGGCAGGCGGCCGGGAGGGCGCGTTCCCTGTGCGGGCAGAAGCTGTGTCTCTGTGGCGCAATGGGTTAGCGCGTTTGGCTGTTAACGGAAAGCTTGGTGTTTCGAGCCCACCCAGGGACCGCCGTTTTTACCCCGTTTGATAATAAATCAGTGAAATGCCCTCACTCTGATACCCTCAAGGGCCCCTAGCGTCCCCAACTGGGTTCTCAGAGAATGGCTGCTGGGAAGTAAACCCTGTAGTTGAGGGCTGCCCCTATTACTCTGTGACAGATAGTGCAGGAGCGGTGCCCCTAGCAGTTAGGCCATCTGGACCTGTCTGCGGAGATGAGAGAATCTTCCCCTGTTGAGCTGGTGGCTCACGTGGGCTCAGGTTCCTGTGAATCTCAGGAGCAGAAGTTGAGTCTGACTTTATAGGCTCTCTCTCTCTCTCTCTCCCCCTCCACTTCCCTACCTCCCACTCTCCCCCTCCCACACCTCCATCTCTCTCTTAACCCCTGTATGGTATTTTCCCACAGGCAGCATCACTATGGGTTTCTAGTTTTGATATTATGAACTTCACTTCTCTGGCACCTGCAGGGATCCATTCCCTGTTTGTGGGTGAGTATCTTCCATTGCCTATCATCCTGTGCCTTCTGGAAGTTCTTGGTATTTGAGCCTGCAGCAGTGAGAAGAAGCTCCCATTCTGTCTTTCTAACATTTGGTAAAAATCTTATGGTTCCATCCAAAGATAGGTAAAGGCTGTCCACATTTATTCAAAATGGCCTTAAACTGGAAACAATTCAAATATCCAACAACAGTAGAATAAATACTATGTTGAGATAGATTCCCATAAGAAAAGTTGTGTGACAGCCTACATTTAATTACAAGGCTGGAGAATGGAGGGGAGGAGAGATACAAGTTAATCAGCTAACAGGTCATGGATAAACCAACAAAGAAAGACACTGCTCTGTATCCTGAATGTACATTCAGACTTTGACACAACCTCCAAGTCACCCTTGCTTGGTGTCTACAACCCCACCAGTCAACAAGCAAGTGCTTCTCCTGATACCCCACCCTCCTGCCCCCACATTTTGCCCCATCTGTGGGCATCTGTTGCACTGTGGACGTACTGACCCCTACAATTTCCATGGGAAACTCGACTTCACAATTTGCTGTAATGGGGTCTGCACTGGCACTCTCCCCTAGTCATTATTTATACCAGCACCTTACGTCAAGCCATTTCTTGCATTAGACAACAAGTCATTACAGTAGAGACTACCACCAGTGCTTCTCCCTACCACGGAGCAGCATACCATTCTTTTCAGGCTCTCACTTGTCTATCCAATGCAGAAGACATCAGTGCTGTCACTCTCCCGTGTGCACCTGCAGCCTACCAAATCACCAAGTTTCTCTCATACCCCTTCTGAGATGGCAGCAGGAATTGGAAATCCTTCCTTATTAGGTTTTTAAGATCCATTGTATTTGAAAGGCAGATCAACAGCCACCTCTAAATACCTGTTTAAGTTGACAGAAATCATTTTCTTCCTATCTGAGATTTCCTCAAGATTGGACTACGTTTAGAAGAAGGCCTCAGATGTCCAGGACATCGGGCTACTCTCCCAGGTACTCTCCCTGGCCTGCTCCTGGGTGTCTCAGTTTGCTCATGTGTGTGAGGATGGGGAGGTGTCACAGACTGTTCTAAGGATTATATTCTATATTATTATGTGTGTAAACAGAGGTCGACTCAGCTACTATGCCTTAGCATCGTGTTCTGCAGCAGTACTGTGCAAAGCCACCCCCTAAATCTTCTGTTCCCTGAAATAATAAGTGAAGGTGTCAAAGATAAGGGGCTGGCTCAGGAATCCACCTCCCAGCCAGAACACCTGTGAGATATCCAGGCCCCCATAGGCAAGCAAGACTTCTAATAGGGCTCCCAGCTTCCACTGCTTTCCAACAACTGTCCTTGGCCACGTGGACCAGTAAGGAGAGTGGGGTCAGCCAGGGCTGGGCGGGCCCTTGCCGGCAGGTGTCCTCCAGAAGTGTGCTCTGGCTGCAGCTGCCCTGGCCTTTCAGCAGGGCTGTGCTCTGGCAGAGCTTGGGTGAGCGTCCTTGTTGTCAGCCAGGCTGCAGGAATTTTCCTCTCATAATCGCTCAGCAGTGTTCATTGTTCTCACAGGCACACAGATGCCTCTGATTGTCCCAAAGTTCCCACTCGCCAGGGAGCTGTGTAAAATCATCAGTCAGGGTCCCCACTGACTGATCCCATGGCATTTCTTCTCATCTCACAAGCAAGGCTGAGAAAGGAAGACGGCTTACATGGAGTCCTCTGGCCTGCTGTCTCTCCCAGCTGCCTGTGCCACCCCTGCTGCTTCCCAGGATGGGCACAGCAAGCATTAAAGGCAGAAGCCGTCAGGTGCACAGTTCAGGCGCTCACTCCCATCTGGGATGTGGGGGTCTATACCCCTCCCCAGGTGTGTTTCTCCTGTGCAATATAGAGAAAAAGCTCGGCTTCCGTTTCTGTCAGGTGTCCAGTGCCAACTCTGCCAGGACGGTGCCCAGTGTGTCCACTCGAACTGCTCAGATTCCCAGAAAAATCTCTCTGCACTGCTGCCTGAACAGGGACTCCCAGTCAGCACCCCGGGAGCGTGGCACAGCGTAACAGAGGGCGCTGGTGCCCGCTGAGCCGGTCTTTCCGTGGGCGCCCGACCTTGCTCCACCCTCCGCGTTCTCGCGTCCTCATCACCGAAGGCAGACGGCCCAGTGGCGGATTCAGCACCTCGGCTGGAATGCCCCCCAAACGTTTCCTCAACGTGGGACGATTGAGCTCCTTGTTTGAGGATCTAAGGCGTTGGCGTCGGTAAGCTCTCAGGCGCGGAGCTTGCCCTGAGAGACGCGGGCGCCCCACAGGCACAGGCGTGAGCGTGGTTATCCGCTCTGCGGAGCAGCACCGCCTCGCGTCCCGGATCGGCTGCAGGATCCGCGCCGTCAGCGTGGACGTCGTTTTCGTGACACCAGCGGTGCTCCGTCAGGATGACGGTCTGCGGCCGCCGGACGCCTTCTCCTGCTTCATAAAGACGGGATCTGTCAGCTGCTGGCTTCAACGTCCGATCGGCATCCACTAAGTCCACTTTTCATTTCGAGTTCCCGCATGAAGATACGCGGGTTTGGAATGACCCGGGCTCCTGGATGACCCTAAATGTTCCGCGCATCGAGAACGATGATTTCCAGAAGGGTCGGGGCTCTGCGCGGCGCCTCCATGGATGGGGGTGGGAGGGATGGGCGGGCACAGCTGTCACTCAGAGCTCGCCGAGGGCGCGCTGGTGGTGCAGTGGCTGGGCGCGGGTGTGGGCGGGGCGCCTCCGGTGGCGTCACGGACGGGGCGGGGCTATGCAGAGAGAGTAACGCAGGGACTGCTGGGCTGGGACCTGCTGCAGATTCGCGACCGCTTTCCCGTGCTGTGGGAGAAAGCGTGGGACCGCTGTTGGCACCTAAGTGCGCTGTGCGTGTGTGAGGGAGAAGAGCGACCGGGCGTGCGGGACGCAAAGTGTGCGCGTGTGAAGATTGTGGGGCGTGTGAGGCTGTGCTGGGGCAGTAGTGGGGGAGTTTTACATACCTGGAAGGGGAGATAACCTGACCTGGCAGGGGATTCTCCTGCGTGAGGCTCCTCTATTGCGCTGCGGGAGTGCTGACCCCTACGATTTCCCCACATGTGGGAAACTCGACTGCAGAATTTGTGGTAGTGGGGGACTGCCTGCGCCCTCTCCCCTGGCTTCAGGCAGTTGAAGAGCAGGTGACTACTAGCTTGTAGCGTGCTACATGTCCTGTCCTTGAGCAGTGTACTTGCCACAAGTTGTTGCAGCTCAGTTGCTTAGTCTCAGGAAATGATATGAGGGTTGTTAGCACACTCTCCAGCCTTGGCATTTCCTAGGGCACAAAAGATTACTAGAAATATTAGCCTCAGTACAAATCTGATAGGGACCTTTGAAACAAACCGCAGGGTCAATCTTGTGGACTAGCCTACTTTATACAATCAAACCATGCCCCTGTCCCGCAACTCACTTGCCCCGTTCTCTCAAAGTAATTTTAACAAACATTATGCACAAACATGCGTTTCTTCTTTTAATGAAATATGCCTTTTCTTGCAAAGAAAGTAAATTCCTTCATTGACTGTTGAATGCTGTTTATTTCAGAACCTGCCTGGCGGAGGCAGGGCTGGCCCGGCCCCTCTCCTGGGCTCTGTAGGACCGCTTCTCCCCTGCTCCTCCCGTGGTTCCCCAACTGTCCCGATAGGTGTGGGTGATTTCCCTACGGGCTCAGGTTTCAGCCTCGGCAGGGCCAAGGGCACCGTGTGTACCTCCACCCCTTCGTTCATGGCGAGGGCAGAAGCCCCAGTCTCACCCAGGATGGGGATCCCCCAGGCTAGTTCATTTCCCTGGGGACCGGGCCGGTGTAAAAATCCCTTTCTGGAACCTGGAGAGCAGGACGAATCTACAAGAATCCAGGTGTGGCCGTGGACAGGATGATCGGATAGCTGAATTTAGAGTCCAGAGTGCTTGCCATTACACCATGGAACACCACTTCATACTTAGTTGTTCCGGCAGCATGGGGACCGTGGTGAGGGCCAGCCGCGGGCCCTTGCGGAGGGCAGGCAAAAGCCCCGCGGCTGCCCCACGGCCGGCCAGCCTCCCTATATATCGGTTGCCTGCGTGGCGCACAGTCCGGCTCCCGCTCGTCTCTCTGCAGTATCCCGGGCTCTGGAGCTTGACATGTCTCCCTACAAAGCCGGCTTTTGCGGGGGGGGGGGGGGGGGGGGGGTGCGCGGTCTATCTGCTCTCAGAGCCGAGTCTCTGTGGCGCAATCGGTTAGTGTGTTTGGCTGTTAGCCGAAAGGTTGGGGGTTCAAGCCCACCCAGGGATGGCAGCTCTTGTATTTTACTCGGCTCTGCACGCAGATGAGCACATTCTTGTCTCTATTCTCTGCTGTCCCCACAAAGGCCACCTCCCCACGTCATGCCAGTCTCCTAGACCACCTGCTGGGAGCTCTGGAGGCCTGAAACACACACCAAGGAGGAACCCAGTCCTGGGGCCCAATGGGCTGGCGCCAGTAAGGTGCATTTGGGGGACTTGCATTTGACATCTGTGATACAAGGCTGACAGCAGTGTTCGGTCCCCAAGTGTGTGCCTCAGTTGTGCTTGCTTTATCAACAGCATTTTATCATTATAAATAATTTGTAAAAATAAGTTTCTGTACTCTGTGCAAGTACTTTCAAACTCTTCTGACGTCTGGTTGGCTTCATGAGAAAAGCACAGAGGTCATTGTATTGTGCACTAGGAAGATGTATCATGCATGTCTTTCGATCCTGTGCAGCTGTGTCCACAGTGTAGCATTGCCTGTACTACTGCTTCCTTATGGCTGGTATACAGGTCTTCGAGTATCAGCCAACTTGGAAACCACTCTTTTTCTGGAATGGCACTAATTCATATTCCAGGTGGTTTATGAACTCCATTCGTGTCCCCTCTCTTCATTTACTTGTCAGCACAAGCTTACTGTTCAGTGAGCATGCAGATAACTCTCTCCATAGTATTCCTTGCCAGATGTCTGCTGGGGCTCTGCCCAGACCATCTGTCCATGTGAGATGCATCACTGGAGCCAAAGGAACCTGCACCCGACAGGCAGACCTGGGCCCTAGTGCTATAGGCTCATAATTCCTCGGTTTCTCCCATGAGCAGAAACAGAGCTCTTTACTCCTGCATGCTGAACATGGTTCCTGGACCAAGGCTTTTGTTCTTTCTTTAACTTTTGCATTGTGATTTCTCCCACCAGGGGCATCACTGGGGGTTTCTGAGTGTGATGTTTTGTTTTGTTTTTTGACAGGCAGAGTGGACAGTGAGAGAGAGAGACAGAGAGAAAGGTCTTCCTTTTTGCCGTTGGTTCACCCTCCAATGGCCACCGCAGCTGGCGCGCTGTGGCCGGCACATCGCGCTGATCCGATGGCAGGAGCCAGGTGCTTCTCCTGGTCTCCCATGGGGTGCAGGGCTCAAGCACTTGGGCCATCTTCCACTGCACTCCCTGGCCACAGCAGAGAGCTGGCCTGGAAGAGGGGCAACCGGGACAGAATCCGGTGCCCCGACCAGGACTAGAACCTGGTGTACCGGCGCCGCAAGGTGGAGGATTAGCCTAGTGAGCCACGGTGCCGGCCTGAGTGTGATGTTTCAAGTAAACTTCTGGGGTGATCTCTGTTAGGTGGTGATTGACAGAGATGCATTCTCTGTTTGATGGCGCGTGACACGAAGACTAGTCTGCGAGTCTGTATTGATTGTCCATTATCCTGGAGAGGCTGGTATTTCCTGGCATTTGAGCCTGCAGAGTGAGAAGATGTTCGCGTCTCTTCTTTCCAGTGTGTGGTGAAATTATTATGGGCCTATAGCTGTCAAGTAACAGATTTTTTTTAAAGATTTATTTATTTATTTGAAAGGCAGAGTTACAGAGACTGAGAGAGGGAGAGAGAAAAATCTCCCATCTGCTAATTTATCCCCTAAATGACCTCAAGAGCTGGGGCTGCGCCAGGCTGAAGCCAGGAGCTTCTTCTGGGTCTCCCATGTGGGTGCAGGGGCCCAATCATGGGCCACCCTCCACTGGCCACCCAAGCCCTTCCAAGCAGCACCATCTAAGACCAGGGCACTAAAACTCTCCTGGGAGAGAAGGCAAAGCACTGGCTCTGGTGGCTCCACATCAGTGAAGACAGCACCGAAAACTCCAGGGACAAAGCAGAAGAGAGGGTGGGCAAGGGATTGGGAGCCATCAGGACATACTCAGCACATGCTGGAGCTCCAGCCATTAAAACTGTCGGCTGCCTGAACCTTCAGAGGGGGCGTGCAACCCTCACAGTGTCCTGAGGATCCTTTGGGGTAGGGGTGGGATAATGTAAATAGATACTTTCAACCGGGGTGCCTGAGGAATATTGACAGTGTCAGCTTGGTTTGAGATCCAGATGCGGATTTTAATTCAGTTTCTCTCCACCAATCAGTGGGTTCTGCTGCTGTGTTCCTATAGGATGGGAAGCCAAGCAGGCCCCTCCTCAGCTCCCCTCTGGAGCTCACCTACCAGATTCACTGTAAGAAACCCTGAGGTGCCTACACTGTGGCCTGTGGTGCTGGCATCCCTTATAGGCTCTGGTTCGAGTCCCTGCTGCTTCACTGGGAAAACAGCGGAGGATGGCCAAGTCCTTTGGCCCCTGCACCAACCTGGGAGACCTAGAAAAATCTCCTGGCACCTGGCTGTGGATTGTCTCAGCTCCAGGTGTTGAGGCCATTTGGGGAGTGGAGCAGCAAAAGGAAGACTTCTCTCTGTGTCTCTACCTTTCTCTAACTCTGTATTTCAAATAAATAAGCAAATATTTAAAAGAAAAGAAGAGAAAGAGAAATTGAGAGAGAAAGAGAAAAGAGAGAGAGAAAGAAAGGGAGGAAGAAAGGAAGGGAGGGAGGAAGGAAGGAAGGAAGGAAGGAAGGAAGGAAGGAAGGAAGGAAGGAAGAAAAGCTGAAAGCATTTATTCTTGTAAACCTGGCGGGAGCAGGGTGACAATGGCCACCTCGAGCAGAGAAGAGAAATGAGGTCTGGTTGATGTGAGCTGCGTGGACACAGCCACTTCTCCTCTTCCTCAGTCTGCCCTTATTCTCCTCGCTTCAGGAAAAGAAGTCCGTTTCCACCTGTTTCGAACCGGGGACCTTTTGCGTGTGAGGCGAAAGTGATGACCACCACCATGTGGGTTTAGGGGCCCAAACACTTGAGCCATCCTCCATCGCTTTCCCAGGTGCTTACCAGGGAGCTGGCTGAAAAGCCCAGAAGCTGGGACTCAAACCTGTGCCCAGATGGGACACCAGCGCCACAGGTAGCAGCTTCCCTGCTGCACCACAATGCTGGCCCTGAGTGTCTAACACCACAGCAGGGTCACAAAGAATTGTATGCTTCTTACTAAGTGTTGTGAACACAGATGTTTGAGAAACTCTGCTCTTTTTCTCTCCTCTTTTTTCCCTGTTGTATAAATAAGATCCTTGAAAGAGGAAAGCAGGTTCTATCAGTGGCTGGTGTTGTAGCTTTTCTATGGAGAAGGCGCACATATGCTGTTGACCAGAGATTCTAATACATCCATGGTCCTTGTCATCTCTAGCCAAAGGCTAGAAGCCCTTGGGAACTTTGCAAGACTACTAATGCTCCAACTCCACCTGAAGCCACTTAAAATGGGCATTGCTAGGAACAGACGCCAGTCATTTGTGGTAGTTAAAGGCTCACCACATGATTATAATGTGATAGCATGATTTGAAGCTTCTGCATAGACTTGGTCTAATCCCACCATTCCCTCTGATTCCTTGTCTCTCTTATATAGGACTTCTTTCCCATTCAAGCTGAAGATTTTAGTCTTCTTTTGCACAGTCTCACATAAATAACTCTCTGTCTCAACTGGACCTACCATAGCAAGGATTTTCTTTCATTTTCTATCTAGATCTTTAAAAGGTGCCTCCTGGGTTCCCTTTTACCCACAAAATTAACTAGCTGGACATTCAAACACCTGAACCTGTGGATCATGGGTAAATGCTTTGCAGACAGGATTCCTGGGTGCTGTAGGATTGACAGAAACTCCCGGGGAGCTTCAAGCTCTCTGAGCCATCAGGCAAAATGACTCCAGTAGTTGTTAATTCTGCCCTCCAATTGGGGACTTCGGGAGCAAAAACCAACCATGGTCCTGATAGAGCAAAAGAAAGCCTAGGTGATGGAGATGTCTACCTAATGGATCTCATGCAGAATGGATTCTGAGGTGGGCTTGCAACAGCAGATCACACCATAGATAAGACTGCGCCATTTTACTAACAGACTGTAGGGCATTGTGGAAAGTTCAGAGTTGCCCTCTATGCACTAAACGTCAACCCTTTGAAAGTCACCCACTAAGCACCTCAGATACAACTTCTCCAAGGGGTTTTGTCAGACTCCTGTGGTCTTGTGTCTGCCTTTGCGGAATGGAACAGGCGCAGCAATGAACTAAGCCCCGGTGAGGTGAGGTGAGGAGACACCCATAAGGAGATGGTAGTGTCCCGCTCCGTGTGTGAGACTGGCCCGGTCCTCTCTGCTGGGGCAGCATAGCTTCGTCTTGGTGGAATTAGACTGAAAACCTTCTTTCTAGCACCAAGTGTGGCTAAAACAAACGACAAAACGCGGTAAGCGTGGCTGATGGACAGTCTCCAGGACGCTCTCGCTGGGTGCACAACTATGGCTGCTTTGTGCTATTTCACAAACCACCTAAGGTCCCTAGGCACCACCCTGAGGCTGGCAGTAGGTTAGGGGAAGGGCGCGGCCCGCGGGGACCCTGAGGGGCGGCGCCCATGCAGATGAGGCCGCGCGGAGGCTGCTGTTCTGGCACCGGCTGCTGATCCACGCACGAGTCCCACGCTGTAGAAATCCTCATGGCCTGTTGCAGGACACTCGCTGGGATCTGTGGATCTGCGCAAGGAGAGCCTGGGGAGGAGAGGAAGTCACCATGTGTGCACAGAGCGAGTTGTGCACAGCTGTACTGGGCCAGAAAGGCTGGAGGTCATACTTACCTGACAGGGGACACTCCACGATCAGGCAGGTGGTTCTCCCAGGGCAAGGCCCGGCCATTGCACTGCGGCTGTGCTGACTCCTGTGACTTCTCCAAATGTGGGAAACTCCACTGCAGAATTCCTGGTAGTGGGGGACTGTGTGCTTGCTCTCCCCTGCTTCTTTTTCTAATAAAGGGTAGGTGTTCAAAGCTTATTTAAGGTGCATCAAAAGTTGTCAAAAAACCACCTGGAATACTTATCTTGTTCTATGCCAGCACCACAGTCCTACAATAATTTCTCTCAGGTTCACTCCAGCTTATTCACACTGCTTGTTGCCTTCCATTAACCCCAAACAAACCATGCATTGACTTCTATGGAGTGCTTTCCTATCTTCTCATGCTTCCTGAACCCCCTGTCGTGTGGCAGCCCAGTTTCTTCTCCCTGTCAGTGATTCCTGTCGTGAGGTCCCCCACCTGGCCACACCAGTAGTCTCAGTGTCTACTTCAACACACCCGTTATTGCATATGCTGGTGGAAGGCTTTTCTTACTGGTGGCCAAGGGGAGGGCACTTCCTGGAGAGTCTCAGGGGTTCTTTTCCTCAGCTTAGTAGACAAATAAAAAGCCAAGAAACAGTTGGCAGAGAGGCAGAAAATTTTATTTGAAAAGAAACTTGTATTTGATCAGCAAGTGACAGAGAAGGCGTCTGGTCCGAGAGGAGAGGGGCGGAGCGCCTAAGCTGGACACTGGCTTTGAGGACATGTCCCAAGTTTTAAGCCATTACTGCCTGTTCATTAGGTTATCCTATTGGGGGCACCCATTGGCCAGGGCTTTCACATACTGTATGTTGACTGGCTTGGGGCCCATGAAGATAGCGGGGATCCCCTGGAGACAGCCAGTCTCTTTAGGGGCTCAGTCCCCTCCTCTGCTAGCGCTGGGTGGAAGACTGTAACTATCTTGAAGGTGTGATTTAAAAAGCCAAGGGTCACACAAGATAGCCAGGATCTCCTTAGAGCCAGTCTGACTCTCCCCAGAGGCTCAGTGCCTTCCTCTGCCCTCTCTGGGTGAAAGAGTGCACCCACCGTGGAGGGGAGATTTAAAGCCCCAGGATCACACATGCAGCACAAGCAACTATCAGTAGGGGAGCTGCCAGTTGGTCTGGAGACAACCTTTCCAGCCACAGCTGGCAGCCTGCCTGTGAAGGAGGTTCTAGCTACACCTGAGGGGCCCACACCCCCAGCCCCACTGGACAGCCTCAGATTTCAGCCTTACAACCTAAGACTTCTACATCAGTGGAAGCCAAAGTTATGGGGTAGAAGCCATTGCTCACTAGTGAATAGTTGGGGGGGGCAGTCACAGGAGACACCCCATCTGCATCACTGCATTCTCCAACCAGGTGAGTGGCACCAGGATTGGTTGCCATTCAGTGTGTGCTCAGGGGAAGTCCCCTGAGGCTTCAAAGTGTCACCCACTTTGCCCCAGCTGCCTTCTCCACTCCTGCCACGAGTGGCAAATTCTCTACTAAGCAGATAAAACCCGACTCCCAAACACGCCCTGTGCACAGTCTCTTGGCAAGAACAGTCGCCAACCTTTCTGTTTCCAATAAAGGAACCTGTCTGTTGAGGTTGGTTTCCATCTCGTTTTTTCCGTCTCTCCTTTCTGGGAGTAAAAAGGCCAACACCCCAAGCTATTGCAGACCTAACAACCACAATCTGATATTTAAAATACTACATAGTTTTTTAATTTTTTTTTTTTTTTTTTTACTGAATTGTAAATGTTCCCTCTACTGTGTCCCCGTTTTTTTGTTTTTTGTTTTGTTTTGTTTTGTTTTTTTTTGGACAGGCAGAGTGGACAGTAGAGGGAGACAGAGAGAAAAGTCTTCCTTTTGCCCTTGGTTCACCCTCCAATGGCCACCGTGGTAGGCGCGCTGCAGCCAGCTGTTTGGATGGCAGGAGCCAGGTGCTTATCCTGGTCTCCCATGGGGTGCAGGGCCCAAGAACTTGGGCCATCCTCCACTGCACTCCCTGGCCACAGCAGAGAGCTGGCCTGGAAGAGGGGCAACCGGGACAGGATCGGTGCCCCGACCGGGACTAGAACCTGGTGTGCTGGCGCCGCAAGGCAGAGGATTAGCCTACTGAGCCGCGGTGCCAGTGTGGCCCCATTTTTAATGGGGATAATCCCAGTGACAAACTTAGGTTTGGGACAGCGAGTTACAAAAGATGCCAAAGTCCCAGGGGCGATATGATGGCGTCTTTGCTTCTGAAGGCCGGCGGCTGTATGGGGCATGTGTTCTCCAAGTCATGCAGCCCCAACTGAGCTCAGGGGTAAGCTTGTAAAGGCAAAAACCACATCTTGTTGGAAATTAATTACAAAACTTGTGTTTTAGCCAAGCAGATGTTACAGAAGCTAGAGAAGCAGGATCCGCTTATCTCGGGGGCATCTCACACATTTTCTGACCTTATGTAACCAAGCCTTACAGATAACGTTCTTACAAGATCAATTTTTCAATAGATGGCAGTCGTGCAACTGGTTAGGGGAAATAGAGGATACCAAGACAAGGACAAAAAGGAGTGACTCTGGTCAGGCCCTGGCTCACTGGCACTTCAACTCAGTCTAGTTTAATGCATGGCCTGGTTATTGAGCGCAGCTGGGATAGCAGTTGGCTACATAAGCTCCTTCTAAGCTGGCCTTGCTGGGACTTTTAATGAGGAGTCTTCTTTAAATGCCTCTCTGTGGTGGGAAGACACAGGCAGGTCTGGCTGTGCAAGTCTGCCTTCAACCCCTCTCCCTGCCTCTCCCATTGGGGGAGTTCCTCTCTTCCTGCCGTCCTCACAATGGTTGTATTGGCCCTGGGCCTTCCTGTCACCAGGCTGGGAACCCGTGAAACCCGCGCCAAGGCCAGGGTTCTTCCAGGGGCTTTCTTGGTTCAATCAAGTCAACTTCTGTTCTTCAAAACTGGCCAAGCCTGGGCCCGTGAGCATTTCTGAATACGACATTCTAGCCAAAGACCAGGTCGAGAAGCAATATTTCCAGTGAGTGTTCTCACAAGGAGAACACATGTCTGCTGACACAGAAACAACGATTTTGGGGCCGCTTGCATTGCCGGCGTCCATATGGGTGCCGGTCTGGGTGCCCTCTGCTCCATTTATGATCCAGGTCTCTACTTGTGGCCTGCGAAAAGCAGGGGAAGATGGCCCAAGTACGTGGGCCCAGCCGCCTAGGTCGCAGACCCATTTGAAGCAGCTATGGCGCCATCGTTCCACGCGGGAGAGGATTGCGCTGACGCGGGCCGGAAGTGGGATGGGCGAAGGGCGCTGCCCGAAAAACGCAGAGGGGACAGCGACCATGCAGCTGGGGCCAGCAGGGTCAGCTGCTGAGGCTCCGGGTGCGGAGTCCCGTGCGAGAAAAAGGTCACATCACAGTCTGTTTCCGGAAACTCCCCGGGATCTGCGGATCAGCGCAAGGAGAGCCCAGGAAGCGGGAGGAACTCACTGTGTGTGTGCAGAGCGAGTTGTGTGAGGCTGTGCTGGGACGGAAGGGGCGGAACTCATACTTACCTGGCAGGGGAAGACAGCATGATCACGCAGGTGGCTCTGTTAGGTAGGAAGTCAGATATGAGCTTATGTGTGTGTGACAAAGGCCTAAAGAGTTGACCTGTAGGTCCAGCATATGTATCTCAAAGTCATCCCAATAACCTGCCAGGGGCAGCCGAGTATTTGCATCCTGCCCTGCTCCTTCTACCCGGTAACCTGGCAGGTGGGGGTCCCCGCCCCCTCTGCCTGATAACCTTCCAGGTGCAGCCCAGTATGTGCACTTCAAACATCCTATGGATCTTCCAGGGGGTCCCGCCCATCCTTCCTCTAAGCAGGGCAATGCCAGCCAGGCTTCCTGCTGTCTGATAACTTCAGAAGGAAAACTCAGCTAGGAATTTTTCGCATTTACATCCAAAAAGTCCTTTGTTCCAGGAAGAGCAGAGGCGGCAAGGCAAGGCCCATCCCCTTAAACACCCCCCCCCCCCCCCGCAAGACAAGAACCCTGCCATTCTCCAGTAACAGTTCTCCCAGGGCGTGGCTCGTCCATTGCACTGTGGCAGTGCTAACCCCTGCGATTTCTCCATATGGGGGAAACTCGACTGCAGAATGTGTGGTGGGGGGGACTGTGTGCTCCCTCTCCCTTGATTTTCCTCCAGTTTAAAGAGCAGATGCTCCTCAGGCTTATCAAAGCAGGTGTAATGCATCGAGAAGGATCAGGTCCCTGCGCGGCGCCCGCATGGGTGGGGGAGGGAGGGGCGGGACGGGCACAGCTGTCACTCTGAGCTCTCCAGGGCGCGCGGCGGGTTCCGCTGCTGGGCGCGGGGTGGGCGGGGCTCCTTCAGTGGCGTCACGGACGGGGCGGGGCTATGTAGATGAAGAACAACGCAGCGGCTGCTGGGCCGGGACCTGCTGCAGATTCGCAACCGCATTCCCGTGCTGTGGGAGAGAGCGCGGGACCGCTGTCGGCACAATCGAGCGCTGTGCGAGTGTGAGGGCGAAGAGGGCCCAGGGGATGTGGGGCGCAAAGTGAGCGCGTGTGAAGAGTGCGGGGCGTGTGAGGCTGTGCTGGGGCGGGCGGCTGACAAGTCATACTTACCTGGCAGGGGAGACACCATGATCAGGCAGGTGGTTTTCCCAGGGCGAGGCTGTCCCATTGCACTGCGGGAGTGCTGATCCCTGCGATTTCCCCACATGCGGGAAACTCGACTGCAGAATTTGTGGTAGTGGGGGACTGCGTGCGCGCTCTCCCCTGGTTTTGGTCCGTAGAAATAGCAGGCGTTTAGGGGTGGCTGTTGGGCGCTCAGTGGGAATGGAGTTGTAGCTCCGCTAGGCTCAGTTGGGCTCACTGTTACATTTCTCCCACCTTGTATCTGCTCCCTTTGGGTTCCTAGAAAGTGCCAAAACCTTGCACTTTTACTTCTATTTCACCTTCTCATGGGTCACTACTCTGTACTTTTCCCTCTGGGGCTTGCTGGAATTTGCATCGCATTTCCAGCCCAGAGCAATGATCCAAGGTGGTGGCAGGGCCTGAAGAAGAGCAGTAGGCCCCTGGAAGACAATTATTCACGGGAGATCCTTAGACGTTTTAAAGGAAAATGCAAATAAACCGCCTCAAACAAGGAAACAAGGGCTGCTTCTCATGGAACAGCAACCTCAGTGGTGCTTAGGGTTTCAAAATCTACAGCTTCACCAGATTCTGTCCCTGTGATCCCATAGGGACATCCCAATGGGAGCCACTCCCTCCTGCTTTTCTATACACTTTCAAGACTCTTAACCTCAACCGATCCAGAAACAACTACTTTTTATGGATTGGCCTCCTACCCCAAAACTTACCCTGCTTAATATTATCTATCTCATCTCTTATCTATACCCACTGTAAGTGCAATATAAACAATATATAGGTTTTCCTTTTCTAATTTTTTTTTTTTTTTTTTTTTTTTTTTACGAAAATGGCTCTAAGGTCCAGTGGACTTAGTTCCAACAATCAGCCTTATTCCTGGGGGCTGGGGAACTTGGCCAAGGACCCAGTCCTTTTCTTGCTAAGGCTCAAAGAATCCTTGGTCTCAAGTGTTTTGGTCTAACAGTATCACTACAAATATGCTAAAACTAGAACAATAGCACCACCTCATAAAGACTTAAATCAGTGTACTTTAGCAAACTGGATCTTTGCTACCATAGTGCTTTCTTGTGTACACACACACACACACACACTGCTCCTTCCTACTTACATATCAGATCCGACATTTGCACTGACCTGATTATTCAACCAAAAAAAAAAAAAAAAGACAACACTTGAGCCATCTTGTAGTCCTCAATTTCCTGTCCCATTTATCTCCCTATCTTTCTACTTCTCCTCCTCAGATTCTTATTTATTCTTGTCCTCCTGGAGGGTGTCCTCTTTCAAGTCCAGGGCCTTGTCTAACAGGCACAAGGGAAAAACTGAGAATTGTGTTGATATGGACAGTATTACTGCTGATCGAAATCAACTCAAATAATTGAACTTATTGTCTCTCCCAGGGTTTGTTGTGGTAAACGCCTTAGAAAAGTTCATCTTTCATATTTAGTTTTCCTCCAAAGAGAAACCTGAAGTGACAACTGCCAGAGGATGTAGATTAAGCTAAAATCTGAAGCTCTGGCATTCACCGTGGGATGAGGTGAAATAGCAGTAAAAGTTGCTGGGAGCCAGTTTCTAAGTGGGTAAAACAACCAAAGGGAAGTTATATCTCTGTTGAGTTTGCAGATGGAGTTTACAAAAGCTGGTTTGCTTCCTTTCTTTCCTTTTTAGAGATATTTATTTGAAAGTCAGCATTACAAAAGGAGAGGGATCTTCCATCCACTGGTTCACTCCCTAATGGCGACAACAGCCAGGGCTGGGCCAAGCCAAAGCCAGGAGCCAGAAGCCAGGAGCTTCTTCCACATCTCCCATGGGTTAACAGGGACCAAAGCACTGGGTCATCTTGTGCTGTTTTTCCCAGGCCATTAGCAGGGAGTTGGATCAGAAGTGGAGCAGCCAGGATGGGTCAGGCACCCTTATGGGATGCCAACATTGCAGGCGGCGGCTTTATCAGTTAAACCAGAACTCATTCTTGAGAGAGATAAGGAACAGTTACAGGAGGGCAGTTGGCCTGCCAGTCTAGCCTTGAAATCATTTAACTACAAGATGTTCCCATGATCCCAAAAATATGTACTGTGACACGATTTCCCTTGTCATGTCCCCAGTGTCTGAAGTCTCCCCAGGTTTACAGATCTAAAGGAGTTTGGAAGAGCAGAGGATAAAAAAAGATATAAGCCTAGGTTCTTGCAAGTTTCACAGCATGGAAAGAAGACTTCTTGGTTGCCAATCCTTTGACTTTTTTTTTTTTTCAAGATTTGTTTATTGAGGCCAGTGCTGTGGCATAGTGGATAAAGCTGCCACCTGCAGTGCCGGCATCTCATATGGGCACCAGTTCTAGTCCTGGCTGCTCCTCTTCCAATCCAGCTCTCTGCTATGGGCTGGAAAAATGGTAGAAGATGGCTCATGTCCTTGGTTCCATGCATGCATGTGGGAGACCTGGAAGAAGCTCCTGGCTCTCCGGACTAGGATGAGTTCAGCTCCAGCCATGGCGGCCATCTGGGGAGTGAACCAGCAGATGGAAGACTTTCTCTCTCTCTCTCTCTCTCTCTCTCTCTCTCTCTCTCTCTCCCTCTCTCTCTCTCTTCCTCTCTCTGTAATTCTGCCTTTCAAAAGATTTATTTTTATTTATTTTGAAAGGAAGAGTTACAGAGAGGCAGAGGCAGAGAGAGGGTTCACTCCCCAGATGGCCCCAATGGCCTGAGCTGCACCAAGCTGAAGCCAGGAGCCAGGAGCCTCCTTTAGGTCTCGCATATGGGTGCAGAGGCCCAAGCACTTGGACCATCTTCTAATGCTTTCCCAGGCCATAGCAGATTGCTGGATTAGAAGTGGAGCAGCCAGGACTTGAGCCAGTGCCCACCAGTATTGGCTTCTCTTGCAAGAAAACACTTCTGCTCCTGCGAGGTGGATGGCCCTCAGGCACGCGGGACGAAATGCTGCAGTTTAATTTTAGGCAAGGGAGTCTCCATTGACACGTGGGGACAGACTGCTGGGATGGCTGCGGTTTCTGCTTAGGTGACCCAGAGGTGCTTAGGAATATCCTTGACGCCCTCGTATTGAGGCCCAGCTGCCGAGGACCCGGGAGAATGTCACCAAGTGGACCCCATGAAGGCCTTCTGACTACTTCTCCTGAGGGTGAAGTAACACCTTGACAGTAGGGACTCCATTTTGGAGCACTTGAGACTCCATTTTGGGAAGGTGCCCCCCACCCCACACTGTGAGACTCTGATCTGAAACTGTGATCTAAAACAGTTGAACAATAGCAGTCCACTACATCACTCTTGTCAGAGCACAGAAACCCCCTAGCATGATCGCTCAAGCTTGGAAGTGGATAGGCTCCACCTGGGTTAATGATAAAAATGTAGTTTGTCTATGTCCTACATATGATTAAAACCAATACCTGCATTAATGTCAAGATTATAATTGGAATTGTTAAGATTGTAACTGGTATTGTCGAGATTTTAATTGATACTAGTTTCGCATAGGTTTTAGGTCAGCTTGACCCTGGTAACCATGTATTCCCCCTTGTTCCTGGCAACCATGAATTCCTCTCCCATTTTGTGGTTTTTGCCTTTATAAACCCTGTTGCTTTGGGCTTCAGGGTCGAGAGTTCTTTAGGGCATGAGCCCACTCTCCACCGCCGGCAAATAAAGGACCATCGAATTTTATCAATGTGTGGAGCTCCTTGGCACTCACTCAGGTACAACAAGGGGACTTCTGGCTACCTCCCTTCTCACGGATGTAGACGCTTCCAGTTTGGGCTGCATTGAAACCAACATTTCACTGCCCCCATCCTCAATAGAGGCTGCCCCTTTTCTTCCTATTTAATGACTTCAGGCCTTATTCCAGCTTACTTTCTATGTAAGCTGCGTGACTACCTGTCCAGGTGACTCGGTGAAAGCTTTTCACTGAAAAGGCAAGCATTTCCAGCCACACCAGTCAATGCTTCCTTTCAACCTACCTAAAATGTGTATAGTTCTTTGTCTGTCGGGTATAGGAGAAAAGAACATGAGGATATGTTGAGTGAAGAAAAAAACAGAAACAATCTAATATTTTGTATCACTCAGTTGAGATGGCAAACATGTTTGTTTATGAATAATCTGAAAGTAAAATACAGTTAGGAAGGAAACCACCTTCCACTCAAAACGGTGACTAACTTAAGCCTGCCTCCCCACACATACATGTTTGTAAGGCAAAACTGTAGTAAAAATGATCAACTATCAAAAATCCCAAATGTCGCAGCCACTCTGGCCGATGTTGCCCTTGCCTCCAAGGAAATGCTCCGAAGGCCGACGCCTCCCCGTTTTCTCCAAATTGCGAGCACCCACGCCACCCGCAGAGCCCTGCCAGTGGCGTTCGTGGCGGCGGCGGAGCCCCGGCTTCGCCCGAGGCGGCCTCACCACTCACCTGGAGCCCTGCGTCCGTCCGCGAGGCGGCGGCGCTGGGAGCCGGAGCCCGACAGTGGACGAGGCTGCCGGGAGGGGGCGCCAGCGGGGAGGCGCCCAGCTGCAGAAGCCGGGCGCCGGCACCTCCACATTCCGACCTCGTCAGGGTCCCCGAGTTGCAGGGACCTGGACGGGCTGGAAGGAAAACCCCTAGGAGTTTCTGCCCTCAGATCTTTTCCCTGCAGCCTCCTGCGCCTGCGGTCTTCCGGCCTTGGACGCTCCGTTCTCGCATATCCTCGGGCCGAACCCCTCCCTGACGCTGGTGTTTCCCAAGTCCAGCCTGTCAGGGATTCGTGCTTTCCTCGGTCGAGGGTGGACCTCTGACTACACAATTCCCTCCTTGTCGCGATCTCGGAATTCCAGCCAAGGCTCTGATGGAGGCGGGGGAGAACAATTCTCCGCACGACCCTCGGCTGGCTCGGACACTTGCTCTCGGGGTCGTGGGGCTGGGCCGCCGGCCAGCTTTTTCTCTGAATCTGTCCCTCTTCTGGGTCTGCTCTCTGGGGCCAGGAAGGACGGGTTCCCTGAGCGAGGTCAGGAGCCTGGCACCCTTCCCTTTCCGTGCGTCGAGATGAACCAGGGAGCGCTTTATGAGGTTTGCCCCAGCAGTGCAGCCCCCCCGACAGTGCCCCTCCTGCTCCTGCTCCCTTTGTCCTGTGCACGAGGACCCCCAGAGGACGTAGACGCGACAGAGAGGCGGCGAGTCCTCTCCCCCGAGTGGACAAGGCGGGCGGGACATCTCACGGAAGTTCCTGCCCTGAAGTCCGTCTCTTGGGGGGCTCGGCCTGCAGTCGCCGCTGAGGATGACCTAGTACTCCACTCACGTCCAGGTCTCCGGTTAGGGCCAACAGAGCGGGTGCAGCGCCACGGCCAGGGGCCCCGGGGAGCCTCCGGCCCGCGCCTTCCCCGGCGTGGGCGCCCAGGAGCCTCGCGGCCGAAGGAGACGCGCTGGCCGCTTGCCGGAAGAGCAGCGGCTGCTGGAGAGGACGGCTCGTCCTCCCCAGACTTTCCCAGTTTTCCGTGTGAAGGAGACCAGCGGGGCAGGCGGAGAGCGGCGGCAGCGCGCCGCGGGGAGCGAAGGCACGGGCGTCCTTACGCAGAAGAACCTCTTCCCAGCTGCCTGGCCTTTGCTGTGAGGCGCACGCGAGGTCCAGGCCTTCGGTGAAAACGGCCGTGGTCTCCGTGGGTCCCAAGTTAAAATGCGCACTGCGTGACCCCTGGGACGGGAAAGTTCCCCAAAGCCCAGAAAACGCGTTCGGGAGTTGCGGAGGATAAAACGAAGCCGTCCCTCACAAGGAGTCCCCAGACTGACACCGGAGCAACGGTGAAATCGGCGCGGGCCGCTGCACCCGGGTCTAACCCGCGTCAGTCGCGGCTCGTGGCGCCCAAGCGTGGCTTGACCTGGCTTGATGTCCCGTGCGTTAAGACAGCCGACGCCCTGGGACGCTGCCACCGTGCCGACTAAAACCCGGGGTCGCCATTCCACGACCGGATTTGGGTCGCGTCGAAGGGAGTAAGCGACTGCGGCAGGAAGCCGAGGGGTCTCTGTGCCGGGAGGACGAAGCGCAGACGCCGGGGAGGGCGCGGGGAGGAAGGGTTGGCGGCTCCCGGTGGGCCCGAGGCGGCCGTCATCTGCAGAGAGCCCAGCGCGCTGACGGCCGGCGGCGAGGCAAAGGCCACCGGGGCGCCGCGCGCAGCCCCGCCCGAGGGGGCGCGTCCACGAGCCTGGCCCCGCCGCCCCTGACCCGCCCGCGGGATCCTGCTGCTTCTGGGGCTGCAAAGTCAGCGGGGAAGAAGAATGGCCCCCAGCGCTCCGTCTGGACCCGGAAACCCTGTGTGAGATGCGGGATCCCAAAGCCAAGAGTGGGGCCTCCAAGGGACCCTAAGCCGGGACCCATCCGGAGCTGCAGGCTCCTTGCCCAGGAATCAGGGGTGGTTCCCCGGATGTCTTGTTTTTTGTTTTTGTTTTCTTGAGTTTGGAAATGCAGTTGACCTTTGTAGATTAGAAAGTGTTGATAATTGAAGATGACAGATGTCAGGTTTTCTGAGGCATATCCTAAAGCCCTCTCACTTTCTGGTTTCCGGAGTGTAATGGTTATCACGTTTGCCTCACACGTGAAAGGTCCCTGGTTCGAAAGGGCAGAAACACAGGAGCAGTGATTTTCCCGGACGTGTTAGGCATTTTGTCGTGGTCTGGGAACAAACCGAAAACCAGCCGATCCTGTAGCACAGGTGCTGGTGTTACTTACTTGATGTCTATCACCTTCAGATTGGTTTGCTGGACCCCTAAGTCACCAGGATGAGGGCATTTCCATGTGGGGCCTGGGAGAGGTAATTAGACTTAGAAGAGGAATAAGATGGTGGTCCGCAAGTTAGGAAGAGTACCCTGCCCAGGGAACCAAATCAGCTGGCACTTTGCTAGTGGCAGCCTGCGTTAAAATAGTTCACAAGGGATTCAATGACAGGACTCTGGAAAGTTCATCATCTCCTTAGTTTCTTATGTCACGTAGGTCATTGTCCCTGAATGTGAGTGCTGGCAAGAGATACTAGAATGATGAGCATGTAGGAAGCAGGAGGCAGATGAGGTGTTAATGACCTAACTGATGAAAACAGGGATACTACACGGATTCAGGCTGCAGTTGTGTCCAGATGTCAGATGTGGACGGTTCACACAGGGTCCAGTGTGGAAGTGGATGGCATGGAACAGACTGGCTGAAGGGAAGCCAAGTTTTCATCTGCTTTTATTAGTGGAAGTAAGAGATGATTGGTGGAAAGTAGTTCAAAAAGTGGCAGTAAACTTGTATTCAATAAACTTATGCCCTTTTTACATTAAGCTGGAAGCAAATTACGTTATGAGAATGAGAAAGTGTGTCCAAAGAGTACAGCAAGATTTGGCTTGGCAGTAAGTAAATGTACTAATCAGGGGGACACATAGATTGTAGTGACCAATTCAAGCCCTCAGGTGATACCCTGCTCTTCAGGAGATGCTGCTCTTGGGTCTGATCATAGAGTGTTGCCGTGCGCAGTGATGTCGTGATGCTGACAGGAACTGTCTGCTGTGCTGAGCGGTAGCATTTGACCTGATGCACAGATTTAGCATAGACTCTAAGATGCATGCAACATTGACCTGAGAACTGGAAGTTGAGAGTAGGAGGTGCAGGTTTGTGGGAATAAATATAGATGTTGTTGGCATATAGAGGTGGTATTTGAAGGTGTACTGGCGAGACCTGCTGTGTGTCTTTGACAGAGGACAAATAAAACCAAGGCTGTGCAAGCTCAAAGTGAAGGTTGATTCCCTTGCTGAACCCTAAGTTCTGACCCAGCATGGACCTTGCATGGCCTCCCAGTGAGAGAAGCACGATCCCCTGTCACGGCTCCTGTCCTCCAAAGGCCAGCAGGACTCCCAGACCTGACTTGGGGAACAACGACTCTCCAGGTTCTTCTCCTCAGCTTCCTTTCCCCAGGGAGAACTGGGGACAGAACTCTCAACTATTTGAACTTCATCAAAAGACCAATATGTTAACATTTCAACCATCAACATTTCTTTAAAATAGCCACGTCCACACCTAGCTGATAAATTAAAGCATACTAATTGAGGAAATTGGATATTCCCAAATAAATCAACATTGACCTCAAGAGTTGTTGCTCTTTTTATATCACACATCCCTTCAAATGCTTTAAACATCTTATAAAGTAGACAGCATGCTATTATCATAAGATTGGTTATTACTTTTACAAAAAATAAATAAATAAAACCCTAAAAAGTACAATTCCATGAACCAAAGATTACTTCTTCATTTCTGTTTGTTGAGAACTTTACTTACCTAACGCTACCAGTTAGGTCACCTTCTAAGAACCACTAAGGCAACACTTTGAAGTTGACCGTTGGAGACAGCAGTAGAAACAAGCAACCTGAATGAATTTCTGATGTTTCACAATGGAGATCTGCCATACAATTGCAAAGAACCTTTTTTGAGTTGCTTCAGGTAAAGTTAGACATTTTGATATTGACAGTTTTGTGAAAATCTTCTATGAAAAGACTTCTGTATGGGTGCGTTTGTTAGCTTTTAATCAACACTACGATAAACCTCTTTTGCAACAATGGCTGTATTTGGGGCATACTCTCAGTAGTTACTACTTTGCATTACAAGTTACAGGTGCATTGGTGGTTCAGTGGTAGAGTTCTTGACTCCCACGCGGGAGATCTGGGTTCGATTCCTGGCCAATGCAGGTTTGCTTTTTGCGGTTCCGGGATCTTTACACTTCTCTGCAAAATTACACTGCACAGGCCACTGTTAGGATCCTTGATCTAGGCAACCCTGTCCTGATGACACGTCCCACCTGAAGCAGAAACACGATCTGAGTAGAATCTCAAAGTTACTGTGCTCAACAAGAGTGTAGGAGAGTTTTTGCGCTTTGGAATGTTGGTTCTTGGAGCCACTGCCACTACCACCTAGGCTCCTGGACGGTCCCTGAAAACTTCAAGAACACCCAGGTCCTGGATCACGGACTGGACCTTGGGCTGAGTGCTGAGCCGCCTCCCTGTGGAAGGAGAGGAGCCGCAGAGCCGGCGAGAGCACCTGGGGGCCTGGGGCACAGACACCGTGAACCAGATTTCTTGTCCTGGGCCACCATCTCTGCCTCCGTAAGTTCAGACGCTGTTCTGAGAAGGGGTCCACGTCCCCCGCAGTGTGTGCGTCAACAGGTGTTGGCCTGAAAATTACATCTTTAATAAAAGAAAAAAAAAGTGTTTATCTTTTTTTGACAGGCAGAGTGGACAGTGAGAGAGAGAGACAGAGAGAAAGGTCTTCCTTTTTGCTGTTGGTTTACCCTCCAATGGCCGCCGCGGCTGGCGCGCTGCAGCCTGCGCATCGCGCTGATCCGATGGCAGGAGCCAGGTGCTTCTCCTGGTCTCCCATGGGGGGCAGGGCCCAAGCACTTGGGCCATCCTCCACTGCACTCCCTGGCCACAGCAGAGAGCTGGCCTGGAAGAGGGGCAACCAGGACAGAATCCGGTGCCCCGACCGGGACTAGAACCCGGTGTGCCGGCCCCCTGGGACTAGAACCCGGTGTGCCGGTGCCGCAAGGCAGAGGATTAGCCTAGTGAGCCGCGGCGCCGGCCCAAAGTGTTTATCTTTAAACAACAGTCAAATGTTGAGGAAGAACATGTAGACCTCCTGACCGAAGATAAGCGACCTAAAATTTCCTTTCTCTTCCCTGAAAGAACCTCTATCCCCTGTCGCCTGAGAGCTGAGATTGGGGAAACCACACATCCTGAGAAGAGGGGCTGAGTAACAAAGCAAACTGAATTCCCAACTGGTGAGGCCAAGGCAACTTAGGCTGGCTGACAAGGTCACAGCAGAAGGTGTCTCAGCAAGGCGTGAGAATGACTGCTGTGGTCCTCTTGGTGGTTTTAGGTTTGATGAGAGCTACACTCTGCATAAGAAAGCCAGAGCTTCCTGGTGGTGCTGCTAACGATTGCTGTATTTCTAATTTTAGGGAAGAGCACCTAGTCTCATAATCCCCAAAATGTCCATTGCTTGGTAGGATGTTAATCAAGTCAAATGTCAGTGTAGGAGAAGGGGTTGATGCTTTACGCAAGGTTGAACTGTTTGTGGGAAAGAAGTAAAAGGCAACAGGCTCCCTGGTGTATACTTCCCACTAAAACAAAGATAAATGTTATGGAAGCTTTAATTCAATATGTGCTACAAATACAACAATGGTTAGGATGTCAAACTGTGGAATAGATCTAAGTGAACCTTTAGATAAGTGCAATAAAGAAAATAAAGCGTTACAGAGAGAACTACAAAAGAGGGGATACATTTTAAAAAGGGCCTGCTTTGAACTTGGGGCTTCTGGTAAAGAGTAGATTAGGAAGGTACTATTCTAGCTTGTGTAGCCAATTTCTGCATAGCTTGACAGCGCTCCAGGCCTTGGCTTGTGTGGGCAGCCCATTGTCTCGCACCTGTCTGTGATTGTATCCCATGCTCTAAATATGCCCCCTGAAAATCAAAGAAACTGTAACTAGATGTAGACATAGAATCTAGAGGCACCATAAAATACAAGGTCAGTGGTTCTAAGAAAATGGACAACAGACTTGCCATTGTAAGAAGAAAGAATCAATCATATGTGATTTATGCTATGAAAATAAAGTCTGGTGCCTGAAAGCTAGAGCCATGCCTTCAGCCTTGCTGTGAGTGTGTCTCTCATTTCTTCCTGTGCCAATGCCTCTCACACCCTCAGGAAATGCTGGACCGGCTGGAGCTGGACTCCAGCACCCAACTTGCACGGTGTCCACTATGAAGTGAGGGAGTTGATTGAGAAGGGCTGGAATCGTGGGAAATGAAAGTGGTACATATGAGAAAAGCAGGATGAAGGTGCAGGTGTCAAAGCTCTACATGTTGCTGTGTCCTCCTTGGCAGTAAAGGAGCCTTTCAACACGCATTGGAGGAGATTCACTCAACTCTGCCTGGGGAGCCTTCAGTGCTCTCCTCTGAGGTAATGGCCTCAGAATAGAATATTGAGTCCTCATGGACTCACCCACACTTGTCTTCTAAACCCCTGAGGAGGTGCAGTATATTCCAAAAGAGCTACGTGACTCTTCCAAATTACAAAGACACAGGAGATATATGTGGAAATTGATATTAAGGGTATAGGATAATAGTGAAGAAAACTTAACATTGGATGGATGGACTTCCAGAATGCCTTACTCACAGTTGTGGTGAGAATGGCGTGGCTTCTGGTCAAGGAACTCACTCTGTAGCAAATGAGTTGCAGCCGTGGGCCTACGCTCATGGAAGTCATTGATTTCACCACATTCTCTCACATCCTGAAGCCTCTGGTCTGATTAGAACAGTGGAATGACCTCTTGAAGCCTCAGCTGCTATGCCAGCTATGTGGGACAAGGTTCTCCAGGCAACCCTTCACTAGGCAGTGCTGTTTCTCCCATAGCCAGGATTCACAGGTCCAGGGACCAAGGAGTGGAAATGGAAGTGGCACCACTCATTATTACCGCTAGTAATACATCAGCAAAATTTGGCTTTCTCCACCTTTGCCTTCATGTTCTACTGGTCTGGAAGTCTTAGCTCAAAAGGGAGGAATGTACCCATCAACAGACAATGGTTCTATCGAACATTAAGACTGCCACTCAGCCACTTTGGGCGTCTCATGCCGCTGAATCCACAAGCCAAAAAGGAAGCTACCGTGCTGGCTAGGTTGATGGACCCTGATTGCCAAGGGCAAGTTGAACTGCTTCTCCATCCATGGTGGAGGCAAGGAAGAGTTATGTCTAAACACAGGAGATCCCTTGGGCATCTCTTAGAGCAACCGTGTCCTGAGAAAAGTCAGTGGAAAACCAAACCAATTCAGTTCAGACAGGATTGTTAATGATCCAGATACTTTAGGAATGAAGGTTCATGTAGGCCCCCCCCACACACACACACCAGGTAAATAACAAAGACCAGCTGAGGTGCTTGCAGAGAGCAAAGGAACATGGAACAGAGTGAAAGAAGGCAGTTAAAATACCAGACTTGTATGAGACCAGTTGCAGAAACAAGCATGTAATAGTTACAAGTATTTCTTCCTTCCTTTCTCTCTCTCTCTCTTTCTCTCTTCCTCTCACTCCCCGTTAGTCTCTCTTGCTCATCTCCTTACTCCTATCACATAGGATGTATCAAGTTAAGAGTAGCATTGAAGATCAGGATGGTAATGGGAAGAATAGCCTCTTGGTTTGTGGATAGTGATGGTTTTCTGATGTTAGGCACAAGTGAAAAGAGGCCATGGTCTTTATGTGGAGCATGCTTATAGAGATGCTTCTGAATGGCAAGTTGACAAAGATGCACTAAGATTGTACTATTTGGTGGACAAGACACCCAGGATAGGAGGTTGTTGTCTTCTTTTAAGTAACATATTTGTAACAATGACCACAAACGCACTAACCCTCCTTTTAAAAGTAAAGCTTGGCTACTCCCTGGGTGGGCTGGAAGCACCAACCTTTCAGTTAACAGCCGAACGTGCTAACCGGTTGCGCCACAGAGACACGGGAAGTACCATGTTTCCGGTTTCAGAATACACTAGGCATTCACTGTGAAAGCCTAGGTTTTTCCTCCCTTCTGCAAGATAACTGCGAACTCCAAGCTTCGGGAGTGTTTGGGACCCTGTCGCGTGCGTCCCCTTAGAAACCCTCACACCAGAAGGGCTGCCGAGTGGCCTTGGCCCCGCCTTAGCCCCCGCCTGCTTCGGAAACAGCGCCCCAGGGACGCCCGAATGCGCGACCCAGCGCGGGAGCCGTGCTGGGGCCTACGAGGTCCGAGCGCGCCCGTGGGAACCGTGCCGGCGCTTCCCGCTCCGCCCGGCTGCGCTCGGCAGAGTCCGTGAGGTCGGTGCGACTGGTGCGGGTGAGTGACCGCGCCAAAAGCAGACACTGGAAAAGAGCCCAAGAAAGCAGAGGCGTCGCTGAGACAATTGAGACCTCCCAGGAGGCCTGCCTGCGGGGAAGCACCGGCCAGATCCCAGGGGTGGGAATCGTGACTGTGTGGAAGAAGAGGGAGGAAGAAGCGGAGACGCGCATGGGAGAGAAACGCTCAAGGATCTCTACACGTCCAAGAAGGAGGCAGCGAAGAGAGTATGTTGCTTTGTTTTTGAAGTCTCAGAATGATAGGCGGCATAATGGTTGCCAGCAAGCTTCGCCAGCCTGGAGGTCTGCCATTCGAGCCCGGGACACCGCGACGCCTTCCAGCCACAGCTAGCAATGGGACCGGTGTCGCTAGGCTTCGACTCCTGCAGCCACCGGCGCAGAGGGAGCTCCCAGTTCGGGAGAGATCCGAAGAGGAGTAAACCTCACCGTGCACAAACCCGCAGCTGGCCACGTCAAAGAAGGAAACTTGGACGTGCTCTTTGTCAGAACTCGACGGGGAATACCCGCAACAGTGAACTGCTGCCTCGCAGGGACCCCGCGGCAGGAGCTTCCACCAATGACATAATGTGGTCTTAGTAGCCGTTCTCCCCGGAGAGGTGTTTTGTTTTTTTTTTTTGTTTTTTTTTTTTTA
The DNA here is from genome assembly GCF_033115175.1 of Lepus europaeus. Lineage (NCBI taxonomy): Eukaryota > Metazoa > Chordata > Mammalia > Lagomorpha > Leporidae > Lepus > Lepus europaeus. The sequence continues at coordinate 115,737,092 of NC_084831.1, read as the reverse complement.
ATGCTTTTATTTAGTGCGAAAGGTGCATAAGAGCTTTTTTTAAGGGAGATAAATCTGGGTTCATACCGCGCGCAAGGAACCAGCCTCGTGGAGGAGCATCTAGCCCAGGAAGCCTAGGGCGTGTGGCCTGAAGGCCATGTGCCCTGGAGGCTCAGGGCTATAGCAAGCCCCCTCCTGGGAAGAGGCCAGGGAAGAAGAGAAGGGGCCAGGACACACCACTTCCCAGGCTTTTAACCCACTTCCAAAGGGGAGTGGTTAATTGACCTGATTGGCTGGTGGGCACCCAGGAGTGGCCAGGTAGGGGCATGAGGTCACACAGGGGCTTGGAGAAGGTATCAGGTAGGGTGTGAGGTCACACAGGGGTGTGGCGAAGGCGTGGTCTTCCAGCTCACAAACCTAATGGATTTTAACCTATATGCCTGCCTACTTCTTTCCCCCCTCAGAGACTCCATCCCTTTAATCCTAAGGGGAGTGGATGGACTTTGAATCATGTCTTCTGTAACTGCTTCCTGCTTATTAAGGAGCGTAGCGCAGGCCCTGGCCTATCCAGGGTCTGGAAGTCTCTGTCGATCCTATCTAACAAATTTGCTTTGTGAGCTGGAGCAGTCTCAGTCATTGCCAAGGTCTGTGTCCCCTGCACGGTCAGTTACTCCCAGGAGTCGAGTTCTGAAACATAAGTTGTTAATTAGTATAAGCAAAACTGGAGCAAAACCAATTGTAGGTGGGGTGCCCCTTTAGATGAAAACCACATATCTTACAGATTCCCAGATAGTGGGTAGTGGTAGGCTATCCTTATGTAGATTATAAACCCATTTAGCTTGAGTATAGAGAATTACAATAGAATAAAGCATTAGGTAGCTTTATCGTCAATAACAGTTCCCAGAGATGATTAAGACAGGCAGGTACAGCATGTTTGCCTTAAGGAGACAAGGGCAAAAGTTTTTACTTATCCCTTTTGCTTTGCAGTACTTAAGGCTTCTGGTTGGCTTATAGGAACAGTCAGTCATGTCCTTCACATTCACCTGTGAAGACTTAAGAGGTAGAAGTTTAGTCCTAATTTCATGGAGGTGGTCGTGCTCAATAGCACCTGGTAAGGTCCCTTTCATTTACGCTGAAACTGATCTGAAGAGGACCTTAAGAGTGGCTTGCTCAGGAATTTCTAATGTTGGAGTTCTTGTCACAAACTCCTTGATTCCTTGGAACACCTTTGCAGCTCCCCTGGCCAGCACAGTGTCTGTTTCAGAGGCTTTTAAGCACACACTAGGCTTAGAATCCAGATCCTGGGATCCATAGCAACTTTTGTAGCTACCCTTTTCAGTACAAAGTGTGCATCAGGGCCTCTTTAAAGCTACATAGAAAAGCTTGGAATCTGAATTTTGGCATTCAAATTCCATAGAATCCTGTCATCAGCAATTCCCAATACCGGAGCTTTAGTTAGAAGCTCCTTAGTTCTCTGGAGCAACGTGTGCAGCTACCCTTTTCAGTACGGAGACTGCATCAGGGAGTCTTTAGAGCTACACGCAAAAGCTCGGGATCCAAAACTTGGAGTCCCAAGTCCACAGAATTTTGCCATTTTGAGAACTCTCCTCGGCTGTCTTTTAGTATCTAACCCTATGTTAAAACATACGAGCTAGGAATTCCACAAGATTTTACATTTGAGACACCTAATAAACTTTAAAGAAATACCTAAACACACAGGCAATGGAGTTTGACACTTAGACATAACTAGAACTTAGGATGCATAATATCACAATAGAACAAAGCAAATCTTTGGGATCAAGTTTTACCATTAATGTTAATACTGTAGTTCTCTTGAGAACAGAGATCCTACATGGGAAGTTAGTACACAGTGACTCCTGTTGTTAATTTAACAATTAACCCTCTTACATGTGACGTCAGTGATCACCCGAGGCCCTTGACATGAGCTGCCTAGGCCATGGAAGCCTTCTGAGTTCTGCAAACGCCATCAGTATTCAGACAGGGCCATACGCAAAGTGGGAGTTCTCTCCTCCCTCCGGAGAAAAGTACATCCTTCTCTGATGGCCACTCTTATCCACTGGGGTCTCACCCAGGGAGATGGGAGAGCTATTTCAAATAGCAGTCAGACTTCTTTTTTTTTTTTTTTTAACACAAAGCCAGATTGAGTGGAATGAGTTTAGAATAAAATGAGTTGAATGAGATTAGAATAAAAAGCCAAATAAAAAGCCGTGGTCCAGACTGGCTTGTCTCCACTCCCTGTATCCTAGTTTTTATGGGAACAATAAATTATTGCACTACAGTACACATTGTAAATTACTGCACTACGGTACAGTACTCTGTAAAAAGAAGTAATTAGTGCAATGTGTTTAATTTTGTAGATGCAGTCAGCATCCAGTTCAAGTTATAGAAGATTACTATGATTCAAGAAAGGTGTGTGAAGCCCCTTTCCAAGCCAACCCTTCCCTCTCTCTCTCTTAGTAAATCACTATTCTGAGTCTTAATTCAAGAACTCACAATTGCTTTTTTAAATTCATGTCAATGATTGTACAAGGGTACTCAAAAAGATTGTGAAAATGGAAGTCAAAGGTAAGTTTCCTTTGCTGTAATTTTTTTTTTAAATCCATGCATATGATCAGTATTCAGAAAGTTCCAAAAATATCATATCATGAAAAAAAATGCTTGGATTTTAAAATTTTTTTCACCAAAACAAATGTTTAAATTTCATGCCCTTGTGTACTTTTTTTGTACCTGGCTTCTCCCCACTCCTGGGAAATTATGCCCATTATGTTCATGAGATATATCCAAGTTATGTGTATCATTTCTAAATTTTGGTCCCAAAGTTTCCTGAGCTTTTGATGGAAGAAAAAGTAGGAAAGTCACTGAACCCCATATGGAATGCTGGTCTTCCATGGCTGAAATAAATATCTTCCTAGGGATTTGTTTCTTAAACTCCAAATATTGCTCTGGATTAATTTAAAAATCTCTTTTCAGTTAAGTTTTCTGCCAGTACCATGTATTCAAAGCAATCTAATTCGGTTTTCTATTCAGGGTAGACATGCATAGCATCTCTGTACTATAATATATGTGGCTAGCCCATAATTGTAGGCATCTAACCCCCCTCCAAGTTTGCAAAATGACTGAGCAATAGTAAAATGGCTGTATCCATGCAATTATTTCTCCTGCTTTCCTTTATTTCTTCAGAGATCTTGCTTTGGCTTCCACAGGAAGTGATTTGAAGACAATGCGTCTTCTCCTGCTGTACAATGGTCAGTGGGCATGCAGATAACTCATTCCATAGTATTCCTTGCCAGATGTCTGCTGGGGCTCTGCCCAGACCATCTGTCCATGTGAGATGCATCACTGGAGCCAAAGGAACCTGCACCCGACAGGCAGACCTGGGCCCTAGCGCTATTGGCCCATGATCCCTTGGTTCTTCTGTTTCTCCCATGAGCAGAAACAGAGCTCTTTACTCCTGCATGCTAAACCTGGGTCCTGGACCAAGGCTTTTGTTCTTTCTTTCATTGTTGCATCGTGATTTCTCCCACCAGGGGCATCGCTGGGGGTTTCTGAGTGTGATCTTTTCAAGTGAACTTCTGGGGTGATCTCTGTTAGGTGGTGATTGACAGAGATGCATTCTCTGTTTGATGGTGCGTGACAGGAAGACAAGTCTGGGAGTCTGTATTGATTGTCCATTACCCTGGAGAGGCTGGTATTTCCTGGCATTTGAGCCTGCAGCAGTGCGGAGCTGTTCACATCTCATCTTACCAGTGTGTGCTGAAGTTATTATGGGCCTATAGCTGTCAAGCAACAGCTTTTTTTTTTTTTTTAAGAATTATTTCTTTATTTGAAAGGCAGAGTTACAGAGACTTAGAGAGCAAGAGAGAGAAAAATCTTCCATCTGCTAATTTATCCCCTAAATGACCTCAAGAGCTGGGGCTGCGCCAGGCAGAGGATTGAGTCTCCAGTTCGTGTCCCGGCTGCTTCCCTGGATAGCAGCGGAGGATGGCCAAGTCCTTGGGCCCCTGCACCCACCTGGGGATTTGGAAAAAGCTCCTGGCACCTGGCTGTGGATTGTCTCAGCTTCAGCTGTGGAGGCCATTTGGGGAGTGAACCAGCAGAAGGAAGACTTCTCTCTGTGTTTCCATCTTTCTCTAACTCTGTATTTCAAATAAATAAGCAAATATTTAAAAGAAAAGAAGAGAAATATATATATATAGAGAGAAAGTGAGAGAGAAAGAAAGGAAAGAAAACCTGAAAGCATTTCCCTCTTGTAAATGTGGCAGGAGCGGGGTGACAATGGCCAGCACGGGAGAAGAGAAACGAGGTCTGGTTGATGTGAGCTGCGTGGACACAGCCATGTCTCCTCTTCACTCTGCTCTTATTCTCCTCACTTCAGGAAAAGAATCTTGTTTCCGCCCGGTTTCGAACCGGGGACCTTTCGCGTGTGAGGCGAACGTGATAACCACTACACTACGGAAACATACCACAGTGTTACCTGCTAAATATTTCCCCGAAAGCCATGCAGATGAAGCCTCGTGCCCGGGTTTCTTCATGAGACAATATCGTGCCTTTCTCGACCCCTTCCCGCCGCCATCGGTCACTTCCCCCATCCACAGAGGATAACAAACCCCGCGTTTCCACGAACACGTTAGGGTCCTGCGGGACAGAGGGGGCAGTGTCCGTTCCCCTGCGGGAGCAGCACGGGCGCCAGCCTCTGGAGAACCCGCACTCCCTGCGGCCCCGCACGCCCGCGCCTCGCCGCGCCCACGCACATCCCCGCAGGAGCCGCTGGGGCTCCTCCGCGGGCCGCCCCGGGAGCTGCCGGGTGCCCGCCGCTGCCACAGGAGCCGCGCAGCCAGGGCCCCGCCACGGTCCCTGGGCCCGGGGCAGGCCAGGCAGAGGCTGAAGGGGAGGACAGAGCCGACGAGGGCGCGCAAGGACAGCCCAGTGCCACTCCCGGGGGGCCCGAGGGACATGGGTCTGCTCGCCTTGGTCCGCGCCGCTTGCTTGAACTCCGTCACCACGAGGAAGGACCGGGTGACAGCAAGGCCCGTCCGCGAGCCACAGGAACACACGCGCTGCTGGCGGGTTAGATGTGGAGTCGAGGAACGCCTCGGCGTCAGAGCCCTGGTGTTTGGGATTGCTCTGAGCGTGGGGAGGATGGGGACCGAGCTCCAGCTGAGATGGAAACACTCAGGGGCGGCAGGGTTTGGGGGATGGGCTCGTGGTGGTCTCTGGGGACCCCAAGGCCTTGCTTGAGAGAGATTCCCTCGGGCGTCTGTGTCCCTGCTTGCGTGTGCGTTGTCGTGGGAGCTCGTAGCGGCTCACTCTCAGCTCCTCGTACCCTGGGCGCCTTCGGGTCTCCCTCCCGCCGGCCACCCCCGGGTGCCCTGGCGGCTGCGCACACCTCCCCGGAGGCCCGCTGTCTGCTCCCCGAGGCTGCCTGCTGTCTGAGCTCAGCCGGGACGCAAGGCTGCCTGCGGGGCGGGGCTCCTGGTGGGTCCCGTGCGGTTCGCCCTTTGGCGAGAATCTGGAGGGGGCGGCCTCCCAGGGCTTCCCGGAAGACGGGACGAGGCGCAGGTGTGGTAACATGGATTAGTTCTTCTCCGACGTGCGTGTCCAACGCAGCCGCTGCTGCGGGGGAAACACAGCAGGCAGCGCTTGCTGTGTGTCCCTGGTGGTCTAGTGGCTAGGATTCGGCGCTTTCACCGCCGCGGCCCGGGTTCGATTCCCGGTCAGGGAAGGGTCGTTTTATGCCCCCATGGTCTTCGCAACTCTCACTCTGGGCCTGCTGTTGTCATCGCCATTTCCCACTCAGGCCCCTGTCACTTGACAAGTCCCACAAGCAACCTACCCCAGGCTACACAACGATGTGGCTTAAACTCCGCCACTACAGTGCAGTAAGAAATGAGCTTTTGAAAGTGTGCAGGAAAATTTCACAGGAGTCTGTCAAGAGCCGGCTGACGCCCAGCATGGAAACTCTCTGTGGGCTCTGCGTGGCCTGTGGCGCTGCAGCCATCCAGCATTCACTGCTCCCAGCACAGGGAGATCACCATCTGCAGTGCACTCTCCTCCAAGGCCCCTCCCACACCAGGGTGTGGGGGAAGTGTCTTCCTGGTGCCTACCTGAACCAGCCTGCTAGCCTAGAGGTCTGGTAAGCCTGGGGCTTCCTGTGTTTCAAAGATGTCCAGCTTTATGGTGGATTGCCAAAGACAAGTCAGTGGACAGGAAAAGTTCAGCTTCAGGAAAAGAAATGCAAACAAGACTGAAGTTTGTGAAAATGCCCAGTGCAATCTGGGCACATGTCTCCGTCTGTGGGCTGCACTGAAACCTTTAGGACGGAAATCTGGGCGCTCAGGAGGACTTTCAACATCAGGAGTGAAGAGCCACCTCTCAACACTCTTTGCAAAGATTCTGTGACTGTTCCCTTGGGTTGTCTGGCAGTGACCTGTGTGACCCTGCTCTCCTACAGACCCTACAGACCTGCCTCCTGCATCACAGAATTTCTTGCCTGACCTATGTCAGTTGTCAGAGTGGGAGACCCAATGCAGTTTTCCTGTGCAATCCCAGGGACTTAGTGACATTTGATTCTGGAATGATTGATGGCCCTGGACTGGTGCTACCACTCTGCAGTATACAGGAGTGTACCTATGACGATGGGAGTTTAGGGGCCACCACTGCGCCATAGCGCGTAAAGCTGCTGCCTGCAGTGCTGGCATCCCATATGGGCACCATTCCAAGACCCTGCAGCTCCACTCCCAATCTAACTCTCTACTATGGCCTGGGAAAGCAGTGGAAGATGGCCCAAGTCCTTGGGCCCCTGCACCTGCATGGGAGACCTAGAAGAAGCCCTGGCTCCTCTCTTTAGATCGGTGCAGCTCTGGACATTGAGGCCAAATGGGAAGTGGACCAGTGGATTAAAGACCTCTCTCTCGCTCTCGCTCTCACTCTCTCGCTCTCTTTCACTCTGTGTGTGTGTGCAAATCACCGTGCCCTCCAAATAACAACACCTTTAAAAAGAAGGATAGACATTGCTGTTTCAAGCTGGAGAAAGAAAGTTTTAATTTCAACTTGTACAAAAAAGATAGGCAACAAAGTGTATGTAAAATGAAATTTATTTTCTGAGGTTTCTAAACCCTACCGTTCAAGTAAAATGAACCTAAGAGCTGGTAAACCATCTGCAGGGACTTTTTTCTGCCTGTTCCTGGACTCAAATCCTTGCTCTTTCCTGGCTGGAGTAGGGAGGGAAAAGGATGAGTGCCTTTGAGGATCCTCTCCTGATCTGGGCATTGGTGTCTTAGGGGCTATCCCATTTGCAGAAGAAGAGCTGGGATTTCTGCAAGCAAAGGGTCCATTGGTCCTGCCGTGTAATTTGGTTCTCAGAGATGGTGACTTCTTTGATTTAGACTTGCTTTGTTGTTTTATTTTCTCATCAATTGGAGAATTATTGCTGACTTAACTTTTGGTATTGAAATTAAACAAGTCATTTAATACTTCAGTTGTTACCTGAAATAGATAAATAAACAAACAAAACCAACTCATTAACAATCTTCTGTGTGGTCTTGCTGATAAGTGCCTGGGGCTGGGGCTGGAGCTGGGTGGAGATGGAGGCCAGGGGGAGCCCGACTGTGGGGAAGGGGAGAAGTTACAGGAGTGGACTACAGGCCAGAAGGAGATGGTGGCGCTAGCACATTCAAGGCAGAATCTCCTGAAGTGTGCTAGCTGCCGGTGGTGTGGGACATAGGGCCCCAGCACCTCCTGATGCCAAGAGCCCTGCTCCCAGCTGCTGCTGCAGGTGAGTTAGCCAGACCCCCACCAGCTCCTCCTCCTCGGCCTCAGTTTACCCTGCGTGCTGCCCCTGAGGAAAATAAAGGTCTTTGTCAGGCCCCAGGATGAGAGCTGTAGCTCAAACATGCACATTCACAGACTTGTTACAGCAAAGAGAAGACATTTGCGGGAAAACTCTCCTAAATCATCTCATAGGAGGGTGGGGCCACAGGGAGAGCCCTACAGTGTGAGAAGCACCAGGGTCCTTGGACAATAACAAGATTGTGAGAAGATCATGGTGACAAGGGGCTAAGGACTCAACCCACATGACCTAGAGGTCAAAAGCCTGAGCTGGACACCAACATGTCTTCTGCTACATCTCAGAATGTCAGGGAAGGCGGAGGGAGGGCTTCCACCTGGAGGAAGCTGGACAAGTTCTACAGGGAGAGCATGACTTTGGCTGGGACAGGAACACGCTTTGCCCGGTGAGTCTTGTCAGTGTTCTTGTACAGACAGAAGGCAGGGCTGGTGGAAAGAAGTGAGCAGAAGCAGAAAAAAGCAAATTGCCAAGCGAAGAGCAAGGCATAGATCTTGGCTGATGCCCCTGATCCCAGGGGAAAGCAACATTCTGCAAAGGTAATTTCTCCTTAGGGCGTCTCCAGGGATATCTTCAGTAAATAACCAAAAAGTTCTTTAATAAAAAGTGAGGTGGAGGATTAGCCTAGTGAGCCACGGTGCCAGCAATCCGGGTTCTTGCCCCGGTGGGGGCGCCGGTTCTGTCCCGGTTGCTCCTCTTCCAGTCCAGCTCTCTTGCTGTGGCCAGGGAAGGCAGTGGAGGATGGTCCAAGTGCTTGGGCCCTGCACCCGCATGGGAGACCAGGAGAAGCACCTGGCTTCTGGCTTCGGATCAGCACAGCACGCTGGCAGTAGCAGCCATTTTGGAGGTGGACCAATGGAAGAAAGACCTTTCTCTCTATCTCTATCTCTCTCTCACTGTCTAACTCTGCCTGTCAAAAAAAAAATTAAAAAAAAATGAAAAGTGGAAAAATGCTCATTTCTCATTCCTTAGGTGTTTCCCATCAACCCATCTTCTTAGGGAAGGATTTGGGGTTTGGTTTTGATTTGTTCCATCCGTTGTAGGGGAGGCAAATGCAAACCCAGAAGCTATTCCCTAAAAGTTTGGTTTCCTTGCTGTTGGTTTCTCTTTGGGAGAAGAAGACCTAAAAGCTCTCTGTGTAGTTTCTTTCATGAGAAGACTCATTGAAGGCAACATTTTCCAAGACCTCCCGCTGTGCCCTCACCACTTACCTCTGCACACAGGGTTCCTGCACACAGGGAGTCTCTGGTATTTTTCCTGAGGACCCTGTTTTCATCATACAGCTGCACAATGGAATCCAGGACCTGCCAGTAGAGGTTGGAGGTGCATCCTGTCCAGGAGAGAATTACAGTGAGGCAAGGTATTCACATTCGCTTAAGAGAAGGCTTCCTGCTAATTCCCTGAACTCCATGGCAGGGCCTGAGGGGCTGCACTGACAGGCTGACGGGGAACAAGCTTCATGGTCACCTGCTTCCCAGCTCCAGCACATTCACATCATTCTACACCCAGTGCTGCAACATGAGGAAGACTGGGCCGTGTGTGCGACCCGGTCAGTCTTGTTGGGGCCCAGCCAAGTGATGTGGCCTGGTGGCCTCAGCATGAGAGCAGTGGAAGGTGAGGGCTGAGGCAGAAGAACCCTAGGATCCACGAGGAGCCCTGGGAGCAAGGACCAAACCAGACATAGGAGGCTGATGAGAATGGCAGCGGGGGAGACTGCTGCCCGTGGGGCTTGGAGACCTGGGTTTTACTGAACCACACTCACATAAGCCGACAGATGCAGACCGTGCACAGAGTCAGAGGCACGAACACGGTTTGGAGGTCAGATGGCTATAAGTGGGAGGAAGAGCTTAGCATGGTCAGGTCTCTACCTAAGCCTATTTGGTTGCTTCCAGAATAGTAGTTACAGCACCGGTGCTCGCTCTCTCACCAGTCCATTTGTAAGTGGGTGAAGCAGGTCTACCACGCGCTTAGATTCTGTGAAGCTCTGGGCAGTGGCCTGCCCGTGGAAACACACCCACTGCCAGACTCAGGCCCCTTGGGCCCCCCTACCACTGTCTCTGTCCATGGTGCTGATGTGACGCTGCAGCCTCTGTCGCAGGCTGACATTGACCACCATGGTCTCCTTCAGGCGCTGCCGCAGTTTCTGGATCTCATCTTCTGCAGCCGTTCCTCCAGGGCATGAAATGAGGGAGGGGAGGAAGAACCTTTGTCACTATGGGACAGCCAGAGGCCGCCGTACAAGATCCCTGCCTCTCCCCACCCCTCTGCCTATGTCATGCTCTCATCAGGGAACACCAGTCCCCGGGTGGCTGTCAAGTGAATAAAGGGCAAGCGCTGAGCACACTCACAGGGCTGCCTCCACCCAGGGGCATGGGAGGTGGAGGAGAGCCAAAGAGGAGGAACAAAGACCCTACGGCCTCCAGGTAAGGCCAGACAGTTCCCGTGGAAGCTGTGGCCACCTCCTCGGTGTGACTTGCAGGAACTGGAAATACCTTCCTCTACTACATACCTCGCCCAGACCAGTTCAACACATGGTGAATACTTCCTCTGCAGCTCAGGGTGAAATGTGAAAGGGAAATGGGGATTCCTTCCTAGGAGGATGATGTGAGTAATAAAGGGCTCCTCCTTATACCTGCCACGTGAAGGAGAGGGAGAAAGAGGAGACTGATGGGGTTTATATTGCTATGCAAATAGCCCAGTGGGTCCTGAATGAATTAACACAGTCTCATTCTGCTGCCAAGAAAAGGATATAAGAAAATACTCCAGGAAAGCAAAGCTGGACATAAAGAAAGGGAAGACAAAGACTGAAGCTGTGTTCTAAACACACACCAGCGATGCTGCTGCCCAGAGGGCTCCTCTGTCCATGCAGGAGCTGCCCTGGCCCCTGGGGGTTTTTGGAAGGGGAGCATGCGGCTGGCACCACAGTTACCCATGACCTTTCTTTCATCAGACATGCAGGCTGTTGGTTTGGATGGCAGTGCAGCAATGGGAATAAACCACCCATGTTTTGGGGGAAAAATAAAAGAAACTCTGTGTTGCTGCACAAAGTGTGACATTGTGGCCATTTACCAAGACTTGGCAATGTCAGAGACCTGTCTTTAGGAAAATCACCTTTCAACTGTCACTCTGATGGGACCTTGGGAGGAGGCAAGGGGACAGGATGCCTGATAACTGAGCAAGGCTGGCAGTATTCCTACATGATTGGAAAATGCAGGGATACCATCCACGGACTATAATTATCAAGACCATTTCAGAGCACGGGGGGCTGGTGCTGTGCCATAGTGGGTAAAGCCACTGCCTGCAGTAGTGACATCCCATATGGGGGGAGGGTTTCTAGTCCCAGCTGCTCCACTTCCAATGCAGCTCTCTGCTGTGGCCTAGAAAAGCAGTAGAAGATGGCCCAAGTCCATGGACCCTGCACATGCATGTGACCCAAAAGAAGCTCCTGGTTCCTGGCTTCAGATCACATCAGCTCTGGCTGTTGTAGACATTGGGGGAATGAACTAGCAGACGGAAGACCTCTCTCTCTCTCTCTCTCTCTCTCTCTCTCTCTCTCTCTCTGCCCCTCTCTGCCAGAATGTAACTCTGCCTTTCAAATTAATAGATAACTCTTGAGAAAAAAAAAAGACCATCTCAGGAAAAGAGCTGTCCCATGAAAGGCAGGTTGTGTATATGGACTGTGGAGTTTGCTGAAACTTTCCCGTGCTCCCATCACTCTCCTCTATGGGCCACTGCGCGTGCATCAGATGCTCTATCCAGTGGTGGCAGGGTGGCTCAGGCGAGATGTCAACCAGGAACACTGAAAATCATCTGACCCACCCAGGACTGCACTTGACACCTGAGCCCAGCACTCTTTTCAGCCTATATGCCTTTTCAAGGAGAAGCTTCTAGGCCTGTCTACACAGATGCTACAGCTCAGTTCAGACAGAAGCGGTGAGCGTGCAGAAGGAAGAAGCTACTGGAAGGTTTTGAGCCGTACTTTATTTACAAGGGGAGCAGTCACAGCCTGGGTCCACAGCAGAGGTGGCTTCTTGTGCTTCAGACAGGACGATGTCACTGCTGGAAGGCTGAGCACAGTTGCGCTGGCCAGAAGGAGTCAGATACCGTTCATCCACCGCGTCCTCGGGCTCCACACTCCCTCCCTCCCCCTGGTGCTCTCTGTGGGGCCTGGTGGGAGAGGCAAGATGA